>NC_084516.1:11362554-11675054 GCF_024500385.1 Phyllopteryx taeniolatus | reverse complement strand
GAGCATGAACGGCATTTTTAAGGTCCTGCCACAGCAGTTCAATCAGATTCAAGTCCGGACTTTGACTCGGCCTCTCTAAAACCTTCATTTTGGTTTTTTTAAGCCATTCAGAAGTTGACTTGCTGTTGTGTTTTGGATTGTTGTCCTGCTGGAGAACCGAAGTCCGCTTCAGTTTGAGATCACGAACTGATGGCCGAACATTCTCCTTCAGGATTTTCTGGTAAAGAGCAGAAGGCATGGTTCCATCAATCACAGCAAGTTGACCAGTTCCTTATGGAAAATGCAGCCCCAGAACGTCACACTACCAACACCATGTTTCACTGTTGGTATGATGTCCTTTTTTTGAAATGCTGTGTTACATTTACACCAAATATAGTGAGACAGACACCTTCCAAAAAGTTCAACTTTAACAGTCCATAGAATATTCTCCCAAAAGTCTTGGGAATCAGATGTTTTTTTTATTTGTTGTTTTGTTTTGTTTTTTGGGAAAAAAGTAAGACCACAGCCTTTATGTTCTTTTTGGTCAGCAGATAGTTTTGACGATGGCATATCAAAATCTCATATACTTAGATTCAGGCTCCAACTCCACCGCCATTACAAGGTTGATGCAATAAAAACATTGAAATAACAAATAGTGAAGCCATAATTTATGAATGATTACAAGTAATGACTCTGTTGTGCAATTGAACAGTATGCAGAATTATTTTTTATCCTATTACAAAATATACTGCAATAAATGTTCTTGACCAAATTTTGAAAATTCAGACAAATTTGGTCAAATCTTTCTGGAAGTGAATTTCTTTAGGTTGGCAGCTCTGACTCTGCCATGGATGCCGGTTTTGCCCACTCTCTTCCTTATTGTTGAGTCATGAGCAATGACTATAACTGAAGCAATGAAGAAGTGCAGTTCTTTAGATGTTGTCCCAGGTTCCTTTGTGACCTTCTGTGCTCTAGGGGTAATTTTGGGAGGCCGGCCACTCCTGGGAAGGTTCACCGCTGTTACATGTTTTCTCCATTTGACAACAATGGCTCTCACTGTGGTTCGCTGGAATCTTAGCTTTAGAAATTACTTTTGAACCCTTTCCAGACTGATGGAAGCCCATTACATTATTCTTCATCTGTTCTTGAATTTCTTTGGATTGTTGCATTTTGTTGCAGCTTTTTTGGATCTGTTGGCTGACTTCATTTTGTCAGACAGGTTCTATTTGAGTGATTCCTTGATTAAACAGGTCTGGAGGTAAATGAGGCTTGAGTGTGATCAGTGAAAATGAACTCAGCTTTAAAAAAAATATATGACTTGCCACAGTTAATTCATGATTTAATTTTTTTTTCCAAACAGGGCCAGGTTGCTTTGAATCATTTTATTCTCCCCTCAATAAATAAAATTACCATTTTATGTTTACTTGGGTTATATTTTGTTTGATGATCTTAAACTGGGGGAGCTATGCAAAAAAAAAAAGAGAATTTGAGAAGGGGGCAAATACTTTTTCATGGCACTATATTTTATATAGTTACTATCACAAATGAATTCTAAAAATATAATATTGGATGTTTTCACCAACATATTGACAACTGTGAGAGTACTGTATTATACTGAGCTCGCTTGCAGCTTTTTGTTGGTTAAGACATAAAACTACTAATACAGCCTGGTCAACTCTAAACTGTATGGTACTTTAAACGTGCATTTTTGTTGTATTTGGTTCACTGTCAGCTCATGTTTTATACTGGCGGCACCATGTACATTCACAACCGTGAACTTGCCAAAGGACTCACCTTTGCTGCCAGTGACCCCTCATCAGGTGATGCCTCGCTCTCCGTCGGGCGACTGTTACCTGCTCATAGTGCTACGTACCAGTCTAAAGTGAAGAAATCACCTGGAGTGGACATGCTCAAAGTGCCACTGGTGGTCATGAGTAAGAAATTACACACTGGCTTTAACACATGACCTGACCCTTTAACAACCATTTTGTTGTTTTAGTTCATACATGAGAAAGTTTTACATACGCAGACTGAACATAATGAGGTATACTTGTCACTCACATGTTCACTCTCAGAATGAGCATCATTATACACTACCTTGCGGAGAGAATAATGGCTTGTCACTTTGGTGGAAACCTCTTAGTACTGCCGTTGTACCTTTGATGCTTGATGGCTTGCAAAAAGGAGCCGCAGAGTTTGGACTCCAATAATTAACCCTGTGGCGTAGATTAGGGTTTGTACCTTGAAAGACAGAAATGGATTCCTGCTGTATGCACATTTCTGACTCTGTTGTTGTTTTCTCCAATATAATTTGTTGGCAAGTCTATTAAAATAGTGAAAATAACAAAGACAAAAAACATTTACAAAACAACTTTCACTAAAACTGATTTCTACTGAAGAGTATGAATTTTCCCAAAATAAGTCTTTGTCAAATGAACGTATGAATAATTTCCATTCATTGAAAGTAACCTGTTTATTATCGTGTTATTCAGTCATATATGGAAAAGTGAGGTTCTACTCATCCAATAACTTTTACATAATAACAACAATAATTTTACCTTTACATAATGGTGGAAATGGCAAGGCAAACATAGTCATTTGTTGTCTGATTGCAGCAAAGCCTTCAGTACCAAAGTGCTGGGTGGAAGGAGAGGAGCTGATTGGAGAGCCTGTGTCGCTGGATTGCCATTCTGCTAAAGGGTCTGCTCCCCTAAAACACACATGGAGCAGAGAGACTGGAGGCCCTCCCCCCAGTGGAGCCACACAGAGTACGTGTGACCCCTACTGAAGTCATCATGTTACTACATGTCACATAAGATGTGTGAGGGTCTCTGCGGCTGTCGGGGAGTGGTTGGTGTATGTGAATGAAATGAATTGCATGTACAGTTTGTGCATTCATCCATGTTGTTACTGCTTCTCCTGTTGAGGGTCGCGGGGAGCTGGAGCTTTTCCCAGATGACTTTGACGAAAGACAAACCCGACCCGTGACTGGTCACCAGTCAATCGCAGGGCACTTCCAGTGACAGAAAATCATTGAACTCACTCACAATGTCACTGAGTGGGAACTGAACAAGTCAAGCAAGCGAATAATTACACCACAGGTTGAGTTCATTCTATGTGGCCCATGAAAACAAACCATGTACGTCGACTTCATGTTTCTTCCTAAAATACCAAAATTGCAAATTGCCTTTATAACGTTGAGATATCGCAAGCATTACTTTGTTACCAATGCCCCTTTTAAAATAAACGGAATAATATTTGAACTATTTTTTCTGACTTCTGATCTCAAAACTTCTAATACGAGGCGATTATACATTAATGCGGATTTACAATCATAATGGCCCTCTGAGGGAAACCACAACTACAATGTGGACTGTAGTTTAGTTTGACACCCCTGGATTACACCATCAGTGACATAAAAGTCATCTGCAAACAACACAATGTGATCACACTGTATTCGAATTGTAGTAATTGCATTGTCAGGATTAATAACGTATAGCTCAGTGATTTTCGAGTGTGGTTAGAGTACCACGGGTCTCTCTAGTGGTATGCGAATGCATCACTGGCAAAGTATAGTTCAGTTGTATTTAACTCTTAGTTCAATACATTTGCATTTAGTGTTTTAAACATTTATTTAGGTAAAAAAAGGTATTTAACTTTTGTGTGCAATTCATCTTAAATGAATCATTTTGTATTATACGGTTTTATTTTCCCTATACTGTATTTAAATCTCTGGTGGTACTACTGGTGGAGAGCTAAGTATTTTTTGAGATGGTACTTGGTGGACAAAAGTCTGCCAACCACTGGTCAAGCTGAACACAAACTACCAGTTTGGGACTTAAATAGACTGTGAGTCTGTCTGCTCAGTTTCATACAGCCATCTGTCCCACCACTCATCCTTTTTAACGGCGACCTCGACCACTACGAGTAGTGACTATGGCATTGTGAAAAGTAATGTGATGAATCCAAATAAGAACTTGCCTTATTTTTCCAAGCAGCTGTCCAGTAAACGTTTTTGTGAGCCAGTGATTTTTCAGGGGGAACTACTATAAATGAAAATGGCTCATATAGTTGACTTTTGTGTAACTGGCATTGAGCATCCATTTCCACTCAATGACACATTTACATTCGATCTGCAACCAGTCCAGGGTATAGTCCACCTTAGGCAAAAGGGAGAGGCTCCACCCACTGCCATGACCGGGAACAGAACAGACAATGGACTTTTTTTGGGGTCCCTACAGCACATTTTGTCTACTCTGGTAATGGGTGGGAGCTCGACAGTTGAGTCCATTGTATAATGGAGGAAGAATCATCATTTTGGTGTGAGGACAAGAATGGGGGGTGCAGCACGGTGACCAACTGGTTAGCACATTTGTCTCACGGTTCTAAGATCCCGCTGCGCCTGTGTAGAGTTTGCATGTTCTCACAGTACCTGCGTGGGTTTTGTCCGGGTACTCCGGTTTCCTCCCACATTCCAGAAACATGCATGGTAGGTTAATTTATGACTCTAAATTGCCCATAAGTGTGTATGTGTGTGCGAATTATTGTTTGTCTATATGTGCCCTGCGATTGGCTGGTGACCAGTTCAGGGTGTACCCCGCCTCTCGCCCAGAGTTGGCTGTGATAGGTGCCAGCACCCCCGTGACGCTGGTGAGGATAAGCGGGACGGAAAATGGATGGATAGGCAAGAAAGGGGTTCTCATAGAAAACATAATCCACATTCCAAAAAAGAACACAAAATCCTCATTGTCAAAAGTCCTCCACATCCCCTTTTGTTTTCACACCCCCCCTCACATTTTTTAAATTGTATTAATTGACAGGCTAAACTGTGTTTACACACGCTCAGTGAGCCAGTCAGTTGCCTTTCCAAACTGTACTATGCCTAACTGAACTGAATTGAACTATAAAGCTAACTCATGTGTTATTCGAGATGGGTGACCAGGGACCTGAAATTCAGCAAACTATCGCTGACCTTTGCAGGAATCTACCTTTGTGAGGTGAACAATGCCGTTGGGGTTGAGCGCTGTTGGATCAACCTGAAAGCGAGCAGACGTAAGGAAACGCACCATCCCCACAACAGCCATAATTCTAATTATGCTGTGTAACAATTACGGTCACTGGAGGTCAATGTATTCCGACAAAACAAATAACACATAATTTCCAACTGTCACTGACTTTTTTTTTTGCCATTCGAGGCCGGATGACATTTGATTCCTCACTCAATCATTTAACAACTGACGGCGGTATCATTGTATGGTCAGACAATTAAATGCCATCATCTTCTGCCATTAAAATAATTACATTTCTGCCCTCAGGATTTATTTCTTGCCTTAGTCACCATTGCCGGAGTAGGATTTGGCTTTGGCTCAAATTCAGACAAAGCCGGTCAACACACTTAATGACAAAGTTCAGGCATTTGCAGGAGGTGGGTATATGAAATGCATACTGTAATTATATTTTGATGCAGATCCAATGACTGTTAGGCATTGGTGGAGGTTGTGCTTTATCAACTACATTTCTAGTTGACCAAAAATCCAGACAAGGCAAGAATTCTGTTTGGGGGGAGAAAAAAAAAAATCATTGCTCCACAGAGAGTAATCTGGCGACTATACGACCCCCAAGAGACAGCACATTCATTTTTTTAACAAAGGTGTGATTGAATCAAAGTGTCTTACATAACAAAAAGAGAAATGTCAAATCCTAAACACAACAAAAGAATGTCAGTTCTCAGCCATGAACAGTACACATATTTGAGTTAGTTAAAATTCAGAATGCAACAGACTGACGTGGAGAGTTTCCAGCTGGCACCAAATAACAATGAGAATGGACACTGAACAGATAATAAAGTAAAGTCTGGCTGTGGTTAAAAAGCACCATCAAACACCACGGTTGGATCACAAACTAACATAGAGCATCACAGAGTTTGGATCATACAAAGAGCTATTTCTAATTGTTGATCCCTTTCTTATTGTGAAATAAAAATCAGAAACACCTCTCACCTTGATGGAATGCAGTTGTACACTGCTGCAAACCACAGTTTTTTTTTCCACCTTAAATTTCATTTAAATCTATTTTCTATATTGTTTATCTGTCACGGAGCATAATAGGATGTGAACTGGACCAAAGAGGCGGAGGGAGTAGATTTAGAATGATTTATTGTAGGTTGGCACAGGGTAAGGATATCCACGGCGAGGTGGCGGACTGTGCCAGCCCGTGACCCTAGTGAGGATAAGTGGTGAGGAAAATGGATGGATGGATGGCAGGCTGTCGGGAATAAGGAGCGAGTAAGAAGCGGGAATGTGAGCAGGTGGTGTGGCGTGGCGGCGTGGCTGGAGTGGTCAGCGAGACAGGGAACGCACGGAAGGAACATTTGGAGTACGGGGAAGAACACAATCAGGTGAGTACAGATGCGGGTTGTAGGATCATACAATCGTATCACAAAAACCTGGGAGTACGAGAGTCGGCCGTTGAGTAAAAAACAAGCGTCAATGCTCAGGCGAAGGCTGTAGAACTTGACGGGCTTTAAATGCAGGTAGTAATCAGTGCTGCTTGAAGACAGGTGCGCTGCACAGGTGCTGCCGATTGCTGGGGAGACAGAGGGGGAGACAAGGCACACGGCGCCACCCAAGCTCCAAAAGAGGAACTGCAGGGCATGGATCGTTAAGGGCTGGAGTTTATCCCAGCTGACCCTGAACTGGTCGCCAGCCAAATTAAACATATGAAACTATAATGAATTACCTTCTACATTCAATCAACTATCTGTCTCTGTAACGCGTTGGCCGCATACTGGGTTTACAATAATATTTTAGGGCCAAAAGAGTTATAAGCCATTATGCTTAAAAATTAACGTGAAACTGATTCTATAATTCTTTTGTCCAGAGTACTGAGAGAGTGATTCCTTGTTTTTCATTTTGATTTCCCAGCGCCAAACACAGTAGCAGTGACAGTCGGCACCGTTGTGGGTTCTTTCCTCCTCATCTTCATCCTGCTGATCTTTGTTACGCTACTCTATTGGAAGCTGAGCAACAGACATCACTATGAAAAGCAATTCTCCAATGAAATCTGGTACTGTTTTGAGTCGGTCTTGTCTCAACCAAAACACTTTTTTTTTTTTTTTACGCACTTATGAGGATATAAAACATCCGTCCATCCAGCCATTTTCCGGATCACTTATCCTCACTAGGGTTACAGGCGGGCTGTAGCCTATCTTAGCTGATTCTGGGCGAGAGACAGGTACACCTTGAACTGGTCGCCAGCCAATCACAGGGCACATCCTATTTTCAAAAAGTTACTGATGATTTACAATTTTAGGCATTTATTGTAAAGGCAGTCCTTACAGACAGCAAATGGTGGTGGCCCATTAAAATACACTTCTTTTTATAACGGTAAAGACAAAAGTGCATCACGGAAAAAAAAATACACAGCTTCTTGAAATTGTGCGAATTGCACAATATATATGATTTACCCTTCAAACTCTGCAGTGCATAAAGGATCTTAACTACTCATTAAAACAATTACACTTGTCTTTATACAATCGTAATAACAGTAAAGACATGCAATACTTGTGACACTTTCACAAATTTATACATATTTATTCATATCTAAAATATGACACCATTTATTTTTCTGTCTGCTATTGTGTGAATGCAAAATGGCTGCCTCATGCTGCCACCTCAGCTCACAGATTCCTCTGGTGTATTGCAACAACATAATGAGGCTCCCTCCAGTGGCATTAACAGTAAAGACAGCTTGCGTGAAAAAGAAGGAGGTCCGGTTATCAAAGAACAAAACAAAAAACACTAAGATCCATTTGTTTTAGTTTTCATGAAAAAGGCATATTAAGCAATAGGAAAAAAATCCTATGCTGTATAGCCCCAAAATGTGATTAGCATATTCAGAAAACTTCATGAAATTTAATTTCAGACACCTAACAGTAAAGAGTCAAGACATTTCGGCATTAAAAGTTACAAAAAGTTAAAATTACTTACATTATTTTTTTTCTTTGAAATTAATTCATTTTAAAAAGGAAATTCACTGGGTCATGTCTTTACAGTTACCAGTACTGATCAAATTACAGTATTAGAATATAACCCTTAACTTGATCATTGAAAGCTGAATTTTAAGCTAATTTAGATAAATTAGGGTCTTAACTGTCTAGCCATTGCAATCAATTGTACAATCACAAGCAAAAAATTCCATGAGGGGACATTGGTAACCACTGGAACACTGCCATGGAGAAAAGTTCAGAACGTGGAAGAGGAAACATTTGGAACAGAATGCAGAAAGACAAGCTCCTTCAGGGACAATGTTCTGTCTCTGACCTCTTATTTTGACATTTCTGACAGCATTTCTGCATTTGCAAAATAATGACTGCCCTCCAACCAAAGAAAAAAATAGAAACAGTTGTGGTTCACAAGAAGTTGAAAAAGGCCCACGCACTTTCAAATCAGATATTGAAATGAGCAGTGTTGGAGGAGAGAGATGACAGGGAAGCACCTCAAGCCATACTCTTTCACATGTGGCCTTATCCATGTCTGTGATGTTGAGGGCTTCAAATGAATGAAGCGTCATAGCGAAAAGGTTCATGTGAGAGACATGACGCTGGTCCCTCTCATATGGATTTTAGAGGGAAACGCAAAACTGCCCGAATCGAAGAAAATAGACATGTTGTACAGCAAAAATTTGTCTCAGTATTGTACTCTCTGCCTAAAATTGTGAGACAAATAATACTCTCACTGAATATTAACTTAATATTTAAAAAAAAAAGATAATAGGAAGAATCGCACCATAACTTATACAAACTGTGTCTAAGTTATGGTGAGGGCAAAGGTGTCACGAATTTGTTCGATTGACGTTGCACGTAAAAGCATCAGTAAGAAATTGTAACGTATAATGTATGCTTTGACTGGGGCACAGAGTCAAAAACTGAAGAAGCCTAATAAATATTCATGCTAAATATTAACAAAACAAATCTGTTTTATCATCGTGTCTTGAAATAAACATCGTCTGATTTAAAGTAGGTGGCAAAGTTCGAACACTATCGTTAGCACGGCCGCTAACCCGAGGTGTAAATGTTGGCCCACCAATATTGAAGACCAAGGATCAGCATGATCTATAGGCGAGGTTTATGACATTGGACCACTTGTTAAAAGTGGTGCCTATAGTACAATGAAAATGATGCTTATGATTTGTTACGTCTCAAATGTAATTTGAATGTGTTTGTTTAAGGAGAACAATGATTCTCAATTTACTTTGCTGGCATTTGCTCAGTTCCTTCAATATTTTAATGAAATAATATTAACACAAATGCTTCTATTGCACACTGATTTACAAGGACATTTCAGAATGGGTTTTGATAGCAAAATGTTAGCAGATCATTGAGCAGGTTATGTGCGGGTTGCCAAGGCAATGGAAGGAAGATTCATAACTTTCAAGTGAAAAGAAATTGAGCGGTTTTGTAGTTTCCAAAAAGTGACACAAATGTCTTTTTTGTCTTTCAGATAAAGAGGGAAAACAATATATGAATCAAGTGATGAAGCCTGCTCAGATGAGAAATGAAACGTCTTTCTAAGACAACTAGAACAGCCCAGTTGCGATTGATTCAATGCCCTGAGAATGAAATGACCTGGCCGAATGAGAATATTCACAGTCAAGGGTACCATTACTTCTGATAATTGATTGAGAGATTTGTGGCATTGATGCGAAAATAAGTAAATATGCATCTATACAATTAATGAAAAATTGACTTTTAAAGCACACAAAGTTTAGTTCTTGACCTGCACAGTGGTGGAAAATTATTATTATTATTTTTTTTGTTCCCCATCACAACACCCAAGCTGGTACAGTAAAACTTTACCAAAATGAATAATAGAGTTTCTTGACTTGACTGTGGACAGTATACTGTGAGCTTGCATCTTTCATTACAATAGAAACTATTCCATTTTATGAACTATCTTTTAACCTCAAAGCTTCTGAACCAAAAAATTAATGATGTGGGCTCTCTGTGAACTTTTGTTTTTCTCCCCAGAGAGGGTGTGTCTCCTCCGGAGAACCGCCTTTTAGTCGCCATACAAGTCAGCGCGGCAGTCAGCGTCCACATGGGAGTTACACTCAAGCTGACAGGATGGAGGTCAATCAAGTGGACCATGGCAACACACAAACCCCTTCTACCAGCAACCGTGGACATAGTACACCGCTCAAATACACAGCTAGCGAGTATGACAGCCAATATGAATACAGAGTGTGATATTTACATACAAGTTTAGGGCATGATTACATTTCCAGGTAACACATGACGCTACAGTAGCCCAAAAGCTCAGCATTCATACGGCGACATCCATCACATAATACACATGACATCTTTGTCATTCATTATTTAAGATTTTGTATTTTACATTATCATTGTGTACATGGTTCACTAATAGCAGTGGTTCACAGATTTTTTTTTTTACCATTGTATGATAGTTATGAATGTAAAAATGTTACTTAAAATACTGGACGGGCAATGAAGGTTTCGATAACAACAGTTTGACAGATTATTTACATGTCCATTATTTCCCATGGGAACATTCAAAATCTGACCAAATCAGTATGACGAGCATCCCATCAGACAGTTTGATGTTCAAGGTTCCACTGTAGATGCGTTCGGCAATAGTAGTAAGTCCTCTGAGATAAGACGCTACATTTAATGGCAATGTCCACACAAGGGTTGTAATTTCTTTAGATTTCCCATTATAGTTTGTATTTATTTTGTTTTGATTTATTTTTTTTCAAATTCAGTTAGTTTTAATTAGTTTTTAGAGCGGTTTTGATCATTTTCATTCTTTTCGAAAATACTTCATTTTAGTTTCGTTTCTATTAAGTTTTAGTATTAGTTTGTGCGAGATAAAAAAAAAAGGTCATGGTAAGTACTGTGTAATGATAAAAACTCAAAAGATAACAAAAACAAATAAGCAGATGAAGAAATCAAATACAGGTACTATGACAGTCCACGGATTTTGAGGTGCAATAAGTGCAGTGCATAATACTGCTTCTAAGGTTAGCTGCATCACAACATACAGAAAAAGCATTCATGAGACACATGCTGTATGGCCTTTGTTTTTATTTGTTTAACTTGCATAGCCCTCTGTCCATCATTGCAATCATAAACAAACAAATTCAAGTCCTAGCATGTTGAATGAAGCATCTCAAAAACTGCTGGGACAGTCTTGCTTTCCTTCCCTTGTTGCCAAGATGTGAACTTCTAAGTGGATTTGTGGTTAGTATTCACCTTGAGTATTCACACTTAACACTCACGTCCACTACAGGCAACTTGCCTACTTGCTTGTATCTGTAACAGTTATAGTCAAATTAGATGGATGGATAAATGATAGACAGTTATACAGCACCTATGTAAAACTGAAAAGTAGACTTTACACCGATCTGATCGGTTTGATCGGTATCGGCCGATAATTAGCTTTTGTGCTGATCAGCCGATCGGCTTTTGTGTCATAATTCGCCGATCCGATCAATTATGTCATCGATCGGCTCCAGACAAGATATTTAGTCCGCGTCGCCGTCGCCTATGAATCCAAAGGCTAGTTTATTTTATTTATGTGCACAACTGAAGTACGTCGTGAGGAAAGTCATCTAAATGCTTCAACACAACAAATTTGATCGGGCACCTGAAGAATGTACACGAGGAGGAGCATGCCACGTTCAAGCAACGCAGCGTGTGGTGGGGAGGAAAAGCCAAACGGACGCAAACTCTGGACAACACCCGTCCATATAGACGGGACAGTGAGAAAGTTAAAGTAAGCATGTCATTAACAGTATTTGTTAAAGTAATTTAGTTGCCATAAAGTAATTTAATTACAGTAAGTAAGCACCCATTATTTCTATGTTGTAATGTTGATTTGACCTAAACTTATGTCAGTGGCCAACCCTTGAATGACCATACATACAGTACATCGAGAAGTAATTGTTTTATCAAACAGCACGACAAAATACTGTATGTTGCAGACAAAAAAATAAATAAAAATGAGCCTCAAATCAAAACAAAATTTTAAATATTTATTCCATGATAGACCTCATTTGCAAATAGTCGACCATTCAACAAAAATATACACAATGATGTACATACAATATTTTTCCAGGGTGTACTGACAGGAGTTGAAATATCAATAGCTACATGCATTGGCTTGTTCTTGTCCAGGACATAAATGGTGAGAAGCTCTTCACTGAATCAAGACAACATGGAAGCGACCTGTGTGCCCCCGTCCTACACACAACTGCACCTTTGCAGTAATGCACACCATGGACGGTCGAAAGTTCATACAAACATCCAGACCTCATTTGCTTAGTGTTAGCAGTTAATGTTTGAGTGTGCTTGGCGCACACTTCCAAAGTTACAAACTATTTAATTTATTGACCAATACTAATTATTGAATGTACTGTAAATGCGTAAAATAATGTCCTCTTTTGTCTCTGTATTTAAAGTCCCTGTAAAGTGAAAATAGATGTCTTCTAAATTTGATACATCATAGAGTGTTGTTAACAACCTAGTCGAATTTGAATCATCATCAAGTATATAAAATGAGGCTTCAAAATCTCAAATCAAAATCTTTCTGCTCTCAAACACTGTGGGCGTGTCCACTAAATCCGTTGAAACCATGCACCACTCAACTGTCAACAGATCAAATAACACTGCTATAACCTAGAAAAATGGATGCTACCTCGTTTCGAACCCCACGTGGTACCCTGAGAGTGCCGATCTCGTCCGGTCTTGGAAGCCAAGCAGGGTCTGTCCTGGTTAGTACTTGGATAGGGGACCACCTGAGAATACCAGGTGCTCGGGTTGGGCAGTAGGCCAATCACCTGCTCCCATAAAAACCTACAGATTACAGAAACCAAAATTGCGGCCTCTGTGTACCTTGTGGCACTGAGAGCTCTAAAAAACAAATGAACTAACCTTGTTTAGAATCTTTCCACTGCCTACAAATCCCTAATTCAATCCACGAAAATATATCCGCTTAAACCATCTGGTGGCTGGAAAATATCCCACCCCACTGGACTTTATTAGATTTATTTCAGGCGGCACGGTGGGCGACTGGTTGGAGCGTCTGCCTCACAGTTCTGAGGAGCGGGGTTCGGTCCCCGGCCCCGCCTGCGTGGGTTTTCTCCGGGCACTCCGGTTTCCTCCCACATCCCAAAAACATGCATGGTAGGTTAATTGACATCTCTAAATTGCCCGTAGGTGTGAATGTGTGTGCAAATGGTTGTTTGTTTGTATGTGCCCCGCAATTGGCTGGCAAACAGTTCAGGGTGTACCCTGCCTCCTGCCCGATGACAGCTGGGATAGGCTCCAGCACGCCCGCGACCCTGAACAGGATAAGCTGAGGAGAAGCGGCTCAGAAAATGGATGGATGGATAGATTTATTTCAAAGTGTAGTGTGTTTGACGAAGTGGCGCGCACGTCCAACCGGCGAAGACACATCCACTACATAAGGTATTTTATTACAATTTAAAAATTTTATTTAAAGGATGGTATATTTTACAAATGGATTTCTATGACAGTGACAAGTCTGAGAAAAAACTCCATGAGTCACGCCTCTTTGGTGGTTGTGCACAAAGTCACAGATTACGAATGTTTTATGCGTGTCATAGATCTGGACGGGACAAAATGCAAGGATGAAAGGTGTGCAAGCCAGGTACAAAAAAAAAAAAAAAAGGCTTGCGCACAAATGGGGAACATTGCCCATAGTGACTTATGTCAGATTCCAAAGTGTGTCATGTGGCACCATTTTAGCCACTCAAAAGAAAATCAGGAAAAATTAAATGATGAAAAACAGTTCAAGGCTACACCTCCACAACTGGGTACTACATTGTTCTCAATCTTTGCAAAATTTCAGCAACTATCTTCAAATATGTATAATGTAGTCACTGATGGTGTAGTGGTACACTCGCCTGACTTTGGTGCGGGCAGCATGGGTTGCTCCCATTCAGTGACGGTGTGAATGTGAGTACGAATGGTTGTCTGTGTTTATATGTGCCCTGCGACTAACTGGTGACCACTTCAGGGTGTAGTCCGCTTTTCGCCCGAAGTCAGCTGGGATAGCCTCCAGCGCCCCGTGACCCTGAACAGGATAAGCTGTGTTGAGAATGGATGGATGGATGTATAATGTATTTTGGAACAAAGCGCTGATTTCACTTTACAGGGTCTTTAATTCACTTTCCCATTCATATGAATGGGCACTTCCAAGTTTGGAACAGACACTTGGTAGACATATGGCCATGTAAGCCAAAACTTAATAGTCGAGTGAAAACTGTCAATAAATAATAGAACGTGTGAATGGGTGGAAGGACAAAACCATGTGCTCCCTGGGGACAGCAGTAAGGAAATATGTCTGCCATTTACGCTCTACATGGCCATTGATCTATGCATAGAGTGCTAAACAATCACCAGAGGTAAACTGAAACACTTGGCACTGTATCACACCCCCACACTGTTTTCTGAGTGTGTGCAGACGATGAGCGCACACACATACACACGCACATGCATACACACACACACACAGACACATTTCTTATATGGCAGTTTAATTCTCACCAGTTGACACAGCACCAGCCAAAGAGAATTTCATGTGACAACTGGAAGGAAACATCTGGTCACCTGATTATCTGTAAAAAAAAACAATAAGGCAGTGTACAACAAAAATAAAATTTCATGCAGGCTGTAAAACACGGCTGACATTAGCTATTGGTTCAGTTGGATATTAAATAAAAATGCAAAAAACATTAGATGTGTTGGTGAAGTGGTCTTGTTTCCCTTTCACATCCTGCTGATGTGAACTGTGATTGTTTGCTATGAAAAACTTGACTGTATTACTGTGACTCCATTCTGACAAGTTATAGTTAAATTCTCTCAGTTAAATTCTTGCATTCAGTGACTCAGCAGCCGAGTTAAGTCCCCATTCTCGAGTTTTTCCCTTTGCATTGTCCTTTTAGGGATGGCAAATGTTCTTACGGTTGAGGTTCAAAGCAGTCTTTCAAAGGCACCGAACTGTACATTGGTGTGCGTGTGTGGTGTGTGTGTGTGGGTGTCGGCCGCACATGGACACATGCATGCATGAGAAGCTGAGCCAGTCAACAAAGTCTATTCTCTTCACTGGAGTCAACCCACAAGGCATCACCATGACAACTAAGGCAAAATCTGTCAATGTGTAAAGAAAAAGAGCATCTGTTTTTTTTACCCCTCTCTCCTTGTTTTAGTTTTCTTTGCAGATTTTCTGCTGTTACTAAATCCCCACAAAACCATAGTCATGATAATAATCTCTCTTCAATAAATTATCTATACTGTACAATTATTTGACCTCGCAGAGGTCCGCATGTTCTTTTTTCCAAGTAAAGCTATTCACAGTCTGTTTTTGCCATGTTTACGTAAAGCCTCTGAAGATCACACAGAGGCCAACACACAGCAAGTGACGTTTGCCCTCTTAAACGGTACAGAAATGAAACAGGGCAATCCTGTAAAACTAGAGCAAAGCTGAGGCATACTTGAAGACAGGGGACATGGTGGAAAGGTGCTTGCGATCCAGCAAAAGCATCGGCAACAACAAAAAAAGTTTCTTTCCTGGAGAGAGTGAGGTGTTTTCCTCTGAGAACAGCAGATATATTAAAGATGCTTCCTGAATTTTTATTTAATTTTTTTAAGGGTGAGGGGTGGGCAACAGCCAACCCTTACTGGACTCCTTCTTCATCCACATAGGTTGAGGGAAACCATCCAATCTAAAAAATAATAATAATAATTTACATTCCAATGAGATTGGACAGGTGATGATGACATAAATTTATAAGTGTCGTATTCCAGCAAAATATACAGTACATACTGTATCTTATAAAAAAGAGGACTGTGAATGCATTGAAATTGCAGTGTGAACACAGAACACAACCACGCATATATATAATGGCTGAAGAATATTTGCATTATTTTCATATCACTCCATGCTCAGATGGAACAGCCTCATCCATCTTCCTTTACGGCTTCACACAGAGCACTACTTGAGCTGTTGCTAAGCAACAAAGTTTTTCTACTTGTTGCGTGAGTGAAGTGAATATTAAACATTTAATGTGGATGTTCAAAACAGGTGTGTGTGTGTCTGTGTATGTATGTGTATATATACACATACACACACACACAAACACACACACACACACACACACACACACGTATATGAGTCTATGCCTTGTATAAAAGTTTGAGAACCACTAGATCCATGTTGCCAGTGAACATATCGGACATACAGTATATATATATATATTTTTTTTTTGAGTCTATACCTTACCTTATAAAATACTATACGATACGAGAGTAGCTGGTAGCTACATTAAAAATGCTTCAGTTTCAGAGTTTGACTCACCCGTCCATTGGCCTCGCCCTTCCACCAGCCTTGGTCTCCACCAATCTTGCTGTATATTTTGACGACGTCTCCTTCTCGCAGTGAAAGTTCTCTCATGTCTCGTGCCGCAAAGTTATACCTGGCCACCGCTGTGCTCACAACGCGAGGCGTAAACACTGAAAATTTCACAAAAATAAAACGGAGCTCAATTTATTTCTACACGACACATCACCTCTTGAGGGCAATTTGAAAGTAAGTTTAAGCTATTAATCATGAATTTTAAAGATGACCATCTGTGGCTGACAAGTGAAAGTTCATACTGCACACAGAGGTAATAATTAGTGTTGAAAATGAGTGGCAAAAAAACTCCTCCAGTTCAGTGTTGAGAGTGACCCAATGTAGCCCAACAATAAATTGTTTCATTAAGGAGATTAAATTGGTTTTCTTTACTTCATTAATTAGTGAATACATCCAGAGAAGACTGATGATAAGTCTCATTAATAACATGAACAAAGGATAGCAGAAGTAATGTGTTTCAGGTTAACGTGACAGGGGACAACTCGAAGCAAGGTAAAAGGAGTGAGAGTTATAAGTAAGCCAGTACCTGACCAAAAAGGAGCTGAGCTCTGAGAGGAGAAGTTCAAGCCCTGTGGACTGAGGAAGGAGAAGTTGTAGGAGGCGCAGGTGGCTGCTAAGAGGAAGGAAGAAAGGAAAAAGACAAGGAAATAACGTTGGGAAATATGTTGTGGCGCATGCAGAGCTAGAGCCAAAAGAGCAGCGAGAAAACGGCTAAGCACGTGTAATTTTTTAAAGTTAAGTCTCTGACTCAGCTTGATATTTTTTTATGTATTTTCATGTGACTTTTTAAGTCTTGTGTGTTTAAAAAAATAGAAAATAAAAAAAAAAACTGACCACTAATGAAAAGAAGTAATGTTCAGGTTGAGGAGACAAAAAAAAGTGTATGATCTTAAAATAACGCACGTGTGAGTTATATCATGCACGTGTGAATTGCGAACGTATAACTCATATTCGAGCGATATGATACATTTCGCATGCACAACTTAAGAAATCTCGCACACAAGCATGTACACGCCCCTCAGGTAACTTGATTGCGCGAGAGGTGCAAGGTGCAGGTGTGCATTACCGAAACACACCAACCTGTGTTCAAAATTGACAACCTATGACACAAAACAGTTGTTTTGGTAATTCTTTCAGACTAACATGAACGAGAAATTACATCAAAAATTCATTTTTTGAGCAGAACAGACAACAGGTCACAATTTCATGAGAAAAAAAAATGGTAGCTAATTTTTTAAATGTTGACATACACTAATTAATATGATTGCCAAATGGTGGAAGAAGGAATAATGGAATTGTAATTTCCCAACTTCCCAGGACAAAGCAGACCAACTAAACTACAAATTTGTTTTTCATCCACTTTGGGATGCATGACAAAATCCAGATGATGACCAGTTGGTTGTAATCAATGACTCTGATCACGCATTTCTAATATCTAAGGTTGAAATTCAATCTCCCTCCAAGGAGATTTTTGAACAAGTGTTCAACTTTTGTGTTGTTATTGACTATTTTATTATTGACAAATGGCGATACAACCCCAATGAATAGTTTTTACAGCTTCCGACGACCAGACAGCTTACCTGGCGAGCGGGTGCTGGTCCGTGTTAATGAGCGCTCCTTTGCCTTGTAGGGATATCGCAATGTGGTATCTAGCAGCTTGAAACTCTCTTTGAGTGAATGGGACTGATAATACTCCACCAGCTCCTGTTACGCAACACAGGAAATCAAAGTAGTGTTTCATTTGATTCATCACGGCTTGCTGTAATTGAATCTTTTGATTTTGCCATTTACCAAAAGGCTTTCAAACTTCTTGGCCTCCGTGATGTGAATCCAGCTGTCTTTCTCAATTACTTTGATGTGTTTCACTTCATCGTTAAATCTGTGAGGCAAAACAATATTCAGTTTCCACACCTCTTGTGATTTTTGTCTGCTCACCACTGAGCGAATGACTTAATAACGACTGAGTTACTTTTTAGCACTCTATTTCTCTCATTGGTAATAAATACATGATTAAAGTGGAATCATAATTTACCAAATGTTAATTACTGAGGCTACCCAATGCACACGCACAAACACTTCCCTTGGAACTTTCTATAACAGTTGTTTAATAAAAGCCACTCAGTTGATCATTTTCCCCGTTGTAAAAAAGTAAAACTCACTTGATGCTGATGGCAAACCTCTCTGCTTCAGCCGTCCTCTCTCTGATGAGGTAGGTCCCGCTGCTGTGGGATTTTAAGAGGTTGTCAGCCTGCTGGCGCTCCATGTTTCCTGCAAACCTATTTAAGGAGGAGCAGAGAATAAATGTGGAATCGTTTCATGTAATGACTTGGTAATGACTTTGATATCAAGCAGTCATGGAGTCATTCATCTTTTGACAGTAGCAGTTCTAATATTAAGTTGTTCATCAAGTCCAATTTAAACACATTCGATAGCTTGTTAACACTGATGGAGTTGAAAGAATAAGAGTAATGATTTAGTAGAACAGAGTGCATATAAAATATTTAGAACAAAATGCAAGTTAAGGGTGTGATTGGCTGGCGACCAGTTCAGGGTGTACCCCGCCTCTCGCCCGAAGATTGCTGGGATAGGCTCCAGCACGCCCGTGACCCTAATGAGGATAAGCGGAACGGTAGATGAATGAATGAATGCAAGTTAAGGGGCCTACCAAGGATATCCATAGTAGTCTGCATCTCTTGACGATTGCCGGCTGGATAATGATTGGAAGGGCTGTCACAAATAGAATAAGTTGAAGTTGTCCAAAAGGTAACAGTTCACCTGCTGCTGAACAGGGCTGACTTACCTTTGGGTCAAGGTAAGGTTTTACACAGGAACTGGGGAAGAAGCCATTTTTTTGTGTTTGTATCAGCCTTCCCTGGAAGACAATTAAATATAACATACACAAAAACATGAAATAGCTGAGTACAAGTGAAATATGTAATAAAAGTTAAATGTTTAACAATGTTCATAAAAACTGAGCATTAGTGTCTTTGGAAGGAGAAGTGAATATCTAATATATAGTTTGCAGCACAGTTTGCAGTACCGTAGGTGGCTGTCTTTTCCCCCCATCTCCCTGTCATTGTGGTTTCTGTGCCATTATGTTAATAATAATAATAATAAGGCATTACACTTACTGTATATAGCACTTTTTTCGGCACTCAAAGACACTTTACAATTGCATACATTATTCATTCACTCCACAGGCACACCTCGTGGTGGTAAGCTACTTGTATAGCCACAGGTAACCCTGGGGCAGTCTGACGGAAGCATGCCTTCCATTCTGTGCCTACGGCCCCACCGACCACCAGCAAATAGCCAACCACATTCATTCATGAGCAATGTGGATTAAGTGTTTCACCCTGGGACACAGTGACAACATGCGCTCGGGGAGGGATACGAATCAGCGACCCTCCGGTTGCAGCGCATACGCTTACCCTTTGCACAACACTGCCCACGATACAAAAACACGAAATGTAATAAATATGAATCTGTATAGCGGCACGGTGGGAGACTGGTTAGAGCGTCTGCCTCACAGTTCTGAGGTCCGGGGTTCAATCCCCGTCCCCGCCTGTGTGGAGTTTGCATGTTCTCCCCGTGCCTGCGTGGGTTTTCTCCGGGCACTCCGGTTTCCTTCCACATCCCAAATACATGCATGGTAGATTAATTGATGACTCTAAATTGCCCGTAGGTGTGAATGTGAGTGTGAATGGTTGTTTGTTTGTATGTGCCCTGTGATTGGCTGGCAACCAGTTCAGGGTGTACCCCGCCTCCTGTCCGATGATAGCTGGGATAAGCGCCAGCACGCCCGCGACCCTAGTGAGGAGAAGCGGCTCAGAAAATGGATGGATGGATAGATGAATCTGTATAAATACTTAAATAATACAGATGTTTCAAACTACATGTATACTTGCAATGTGTTAAATATCCATCCATCCATCCATTTTCTATTGCTTATCCGAGGACGGGTCGCGGGGGCAGTAGCGTTACCAGGGACGCCCAGAATTCCCTTTCCCCTGCCACTTCATCCAGCTCTTCCGGGGGGATCCCGAGGCGTTCCCAGGCCAGCCAAAAGACGTAGTCTCTCCAGTGTGTCCGGGGTCGTCCCCGGGGTCTCCTCCTGGATGGACGTGCCCGGAACACCTCACCAGGGAGGCGTCCGGAAGGCATCCGAATCATATCTCTAAGGGAGAGCCCTGACACCCTGCGGAGGAAACTCATTTCGGCCGCTTGTATCCGGGATCTTGTTCTTTCGGTCACAACCCACAGCTTGTGACCATAGGTGAGGGTAGGAACATAGATCGACCGGTAAATTGAGAGCTTCGCCTTTCGGCTTAGCTCCTTCTTTACCACAACGGACCGATACAAAGTCCGCATCACTACAGTTGCTGCAGCGATCCCCCTGTCAATCTCCGGTTCCATTCTTCCCTCACTCGTGAACAAGACCCCAAGATACTTGAACTCCTCCACTTGGGGCAGGATCTCATCCCCGACTTGGAGAGGGCACGCCACCTTTTTCAGACTGAGGACCATGGTCTCAGATTTGGAGGTGCTGATTCTCATCCCCGCCGCTTCACACTCGGTTGCGAACTGCTCCAGTGAGAGTTGGAGATCACTGCTTGATGAAGCCAACAGAACCACATAATCTGCAAAAAGCAGAGATGCAATACTGAGGCCACCAAACCGGACCCCCTCTACGCCTCGGCTGCGCCTAGAAATTCTGTCCATAATAGTTATGAACAGAATCGGTGACAAAGGGCAGCCTTGGCGGAATCCAACCCTCACCAGAAACGAGTCCAACTTACTGCCGGATATGCGGACCAAACTCTGACTCCGGTCGTACAGGGACCGAACAGCCCGTATTAGGGGGTTCGGTACCCCATACTCCCGAAGCACCCCCCACAGGACCCCCCCGAGCGACACGGTCGAACGCCTTCTCCAAGTCCACAAAACACATGTAAACTGGTTGGGCGAACTCCCATGCACCCTCGAGGACCCTGCCGAGGGTTTAGAGCTGGTCCACTGTTCCACGGCCAGGACGAAAACCGCACTGCTCCTCCTGAATCTGAGATTCGACTTCCCAACGGACCCTCCTCTCCAGCACCCCTGAATAGACCTTACCAGGGAGGTTGAGTAGTTGATCCCCCTGTAGTTGGAACACACCCTCCTTCTTAAAAAGGGGGAACACCACCCCAGTCAATCCAGGGGCACTGTCCCCGATGTCCACGCGATGTTGCAGAGGCGTGTCAACCAGGAGAGCCCCACAACATCCAGAGCCTTTAGGAACTCCGGGCGAATCTCATCTACCCCCGGGGCCTTGTCACTGAGGAGCTTTTTAACCTCCTCGGTGACCTCAACCCCAGAGATAGGACAGCCCACCTCAGAGAACCCAGACTCTGCTTCCTCATGGGAAGGCGTGTCAGTGGAATTGAGGAGGTATTCGAAGTATTCTCCCCACCGGCTCACAACCGTCGAGGTCAGCAGCGCCCCATTCCCACTATACACAGTGATGATGGTGCACTGCTTCCCCCTCTTGAGACGCCGGATGGTGGACCAGAATTTCCTCGAAGCCGTCCGGTGGTCTTTCTCCATGGCCTCACCGAACTCCTCCCGTACCAGAGTTTTTGCTTCAACGACCACCAAAGCTGCATTCCGCTTGGCCAGCCGGTACCCATCAGCTGCCTCAGGAGTCCCACGGGCCAAAAAGGCCCGATAGACCCTTCTTGAGCTTGATGGCATCCTTCACCGTTGGTGTCCACCAACAGGTTCGGGGATTGCCGCCACGACAGGCACCAACCACCTTACGGCCACAGCTCCGGTCGGCCGCCTCAGCAATGGAGGCGCGGAACATGGTCCACTCGGACTCGATGTCCCCCGCCCCGCTCGGAACATGAGCAAAGTTCTGTCGGTGGTTGGAGTTGAAACTCCTGCTGACAGGGGATTCTGCCAGACGTTCCCAGCAGACCCTCACAATACGTTTGGGCCTGCCACGTCGGACCGGCATCTACCCCCACCATCGGAGCCAACTCACCACCAGGTGGTGATCAGTTGACAGCTCCGCCACTCTCTTCACCCAAGTGTCCAAGACATCCGGCCGCAAGTCCGATGACATGACCACAAAGTCGATCATCGAACTGCGACCTAGGGTGTCCTGGTGCCAAGTGCACGTGTGGAGACCCTCATGCTTAAACATGGTGTTCGTTATGGACACTCCGTGATGATGTGTTTAATATATAGTCATGAAGTGTCAAGTTTTTTAAAAAAACCTAAAAATAATAATCATGCATTGGGAAGATGATCCTTTTAGGTGATGCATGGCTGGACGAGAGTTGAAAGTTACGTTTCGTTTGAATTTCTTATACACAAAAACAGTAGGCCCTTGTTCAAATATACACATTAAAAATAGTTATTTCTTATCCATCCAACCATAGAAATAACAAAGGGCGCTGCATTCTCTGCCATTCATAATGGGTGAATGGGAGCCCCTTTTAATAAAGAGCACGATTAGCACTTGTCAAAATTAAAATGCCTTAATCACTTTTCAAAGCCAATGAAGCACACATTGTTACTGGAGTGCACTGAGGCAGTATACCGTGTGCAAATAACACAGTGGATATAAAAAAAATGTCTACCCATTGTTGTTCAAATGCTAGGTTTTTAATGATATAAAAAATTGGACCAAGATAAATACTGTAATTTCAAAACCTTTTCACACAATTATAAAGACCTATAACATGTTCAAATCAGTGCAAGTTCGTTTTAAATATTTTCCAGAGGGGAAGTGAAAAACAAACCACTAAGATAATGTGGTTGCACAAGTGTGCACACTCTCATAACTGGGGTTGAATGTATTAATGACACCATATGAAGACCAGATGTTCGAGTAGGCTTTTCATTACTTTTTTTTTTTTGCTCTCTAGCAGAAGGCTGGAGGTTTTGTGCTTACACTGACTGCGATTTGGGACAGTTCATAATTCTGCACCGCCACCATGCTTAAGTTTAGGTATGGTGTTCTTTTGGTCGTGACCAGTGTTGTGTTTGAGCCAAACATAACCTGGTGAAAAAGTTTTGCAAAGATTTATCTTGGTCTTATTTTTTATTTCACAAAAACCTGGAATTTGAATAGGAATGTATAGACATTTTATATTCACCGTTATGCCACGCTGTGCCTCAGTTACAAAGAGGTAAGTGTCTGCTTTACCTCCCACCAGGCAGTGTCAGGATCCCCCTTGAGCAGCTCGATGTAGTCTCCTGTTTGAAAGGAGAGAGCTGCCTTTCCCGGTGGTGCTGGTGTACCGTGGTAGTTCCTCACTGCGACCATCTTGGGACCTGTAAAATACACCATGCAACATGTTTTTATGAAGCTATCTTGGGAACTTTAGCATGAGAGGTCATGCTTGATATGTTATAGCGAGGAGGAAATAGCTCTTTCCACAAGATGGCAGTAAAGAGCTATGCTACAACAGTAGTCTGTTTTGAGCCTGTGCGTGAAGAAAGTGCACTTACCAGAAGACATTCCAGGTTCCTGCAAATGACAAATAAAATACATGATCATTACGATAGTTACTCATGAGTTTTTATGTATGAATTACACATAATAACCCTACAGTATTTCCATCTACTCACCGAGTCAAGAGGATCTGAAATAAAGACAAGTGCAAGAGGAAGTCAGAGAGGGTATTTAATAATAATAATAATAACAGGTATAATACATTTATACAATAGAGCGTCTTTCAAGCAACCCAAGGACGCTTAAAACAAATAATAAAAATATCAAAAATAAAACAAAGAAATTAAAGTCATTTGTAATTTAATAAATAATTTTATAATTTAATAAACAAAATAACTGAACAGAACATTTCAACTCTATTAGGTGCACATATGTCATGTTTGCACATTTTACTAATGAGCAAAATTGGGCCAATATGAAAGTGCTATCAGATTTGAAGTGTTGTTTAGAAGGGGTAAACAATAACAAAAGAAGGTACTGTATTTGATATACATAATAGGAACAGACATACTGATTTTGCAGATTGTGATCACTTCCAGACACTCTTTGTGTGCTCCCGTTCCACACCGAGAGCAGAAGTAACCCTGATAGAAGATGCCCCTAATGGATACACACACACATACAAGTAAATCCGTGATGAACACAGCCGCTGCCTTGGATCCAAATGAACTTTTTGTATGTGCAATAACGATTGACCTGCGGGAATAAATAAAGTTTTCTGAATCTGGATAGACAAGGCTGCTTGTTTACGGTAAGCCTGCCATGACGCATTCTTTTTTTCCGTTTGGCCAGTCAATATTTGAATAAAATTATTTTTTTTGCATTTTGTGACATTTGCATTCATCACACACTGTCAGCTTGAGTAGTAAGTGTCATAAATCACGACAGGACCGGTGTGGCCACAGGAGTAATTAGCATGTAGCAGGGAGCGAGAATACTGTCCCAAGCCTTTTCCACTGGCTGGGAATTTAGGTCAGGCCAGCCATGAAATTTGTGGGTCAATACACAAAGTGGAGTTTAGCCAAGCCAACTCTGCTCTGCTCAGTCTGGTGTGACAGAGGCAGACACGGTGATTCCATGACACGGGTTATCCCCCGCTCTGATGGTTCTGCGCTCTTACATGATGGAGGGGGGTGTTTGCAAGGATAATGTCTAAAAATATCCACTGTCAGCCTCAGTAAAATGTTTCAAAAAACGCTTCATTTCCCCAAATTGTCTATGACTGATGGAAGAAATTACAGTTACTCACTGTAAAATGTAAAAACAAACACCCAACTTTTAACTTTGCTGACAAGTGACAATGCACATGTTCATCCTAGTAAAAAGAAGTGGAACAATGTAGACTTGCAGTACTGCTTTAGTCTGCTGACTTTATATAACTTCTTTACGCAATGGCAATTTGTACGACTTAAGGGATGTTATACTACAAAGGTGGAGGATGCATCCATTGTTGCTTCGGACTGTGTTTCTGTGTTTGTTCTTGTTACCTCAGTAGCATCTTGCAGGCTCGACAGTTGGTGTTCTTGTCGAATGTGTGCATCTGGAAGTTATGCTGGTTAGCTGTGGCTCTTTCCGGTTTGATATTGGACCTGCAACAACAGTAAAAGCAACAACCCAAAAGCACACAACTGGCATTATTTATTTTCCTGCGTCATAGGCTCCGATGTTTGGTTGAGGTAATTAAGTACAATGTCAAAGTGGATTGAGCAGAGTGTAACCATGCTTTACAATAAGACTCACATGGCCATTTCAAACTGTTCCATCCACTTCCTCTTTGTCTCTTCTGTTTTACAAAAGAACTGGAAGCCCTGCTTTCCTTGCAGGTGGATCAGGTAGAAGCCATAAGACCACTGGAGACAAAACATGAGCAAGCAGCAGATGGCACTGACATAAATGGAAAGGTGAGATTAAATATAGCATACAAAAAATAGGGAATCTTCAACTAATGCATTCAAGTTTGGGACGTCCGTTTATTTCAAACCTAAATGATGCCGTACATGCTTTAGCAATGCTCGTGTACAAAAGCTTGAAGGCCATTACGAGTACAGTGCGTGCATTTGCCACATGACACCCAAAAAACACCAGGACTGCTGTCAGAACTAGGCCATCATGAGAAGATGAGTTCAATGAAAGAGTCACTTGAGCTTACCATTTTTCCACTTGACTGGTAAGCATGCAAAAAGAAAGACACCATAAAAAGACCGAGTTACACATGCAACATGGAAAGACACATGCAGATTTAAAACAAAAAGCCATGTTAGACTACGGTATGCTCTGCTGTACATTTTTATGAATAAATGAAAGTTGTTGCATTTATATGATTTCTCAAGCATGGATGAGTACAACTAGCATGTCAAAGCCTTTCTTCCAAATTCTAGTTACGAGATTGCCTTCAACCTTTCAACAAATGTTGTCATGATTGCCAATGGATGTTATATCACCTGTCATAAGAAAATATTGAAATTGTAATTTGGACCGCTTACCTTTTTCATGTCTCTGTTGTTCATGGGGTCATCAGACATCTTATAAGACTGCAGTTCAATAATCTCTTTGAGCTCATAGCTATAACCTTTCCTCTTGCAGACAATGACCACTTTATCAAACAGGAAAATATACCTGCAAATACACATTTTACAATGAGTGAATACTTCTTCATACATTACATTCATTTATTTTTGTCCTTTTTTTTTTCTTTTCTCAATCATTGAGACTTACCGGTCCTGTTTAGTACGGTTGACAATGGAGCAGACCTTAAGTTCTCCGTCAATCTTTGGCCTCCCATACTCCTCCAGCTTCACCTGCTGCTTAGGTCACACAGACAGCCAGGGTCAATTCACTGATTACTATGACTAATGCGATCCTATACATAATTCAGAAGCACATGAGCCTCACATAGAATCCAAATAGATATAGAATAAATGATGCAGCTTCTGTTGGGATAGAGTACATCTCCATCCTTATGTGGAGAAGTCCCTCTAATCAATTTTTAAAAGCCTAATGACGTGCCATAATTCAAGTGGAACCCCAAAATTGAAATTCCCTTGAGGTCATAAATTTGGAAACATACAAAAATTTTGGGAAAAAAAAAAACGCCTCTGAAATTGCACAAAAACTAAGAGGTTGAAACATGTTGAATCATGTATGATGTCTCTTGTCACGATGTCGTGCAAAACTTAACCTCACTGAGAATCTAGTTTTAAATAGTTTTGTTGTACATTTGTGAACTTCTTTTTGCACTTGAATGCCAGTTTAGAACATTAAAATGCTACTTAAAACATTGCCTGTAAAGTTAAAGTTTTTATGATAGTGACAGTCTGACCAATTATTTCAATTTCCATTGTTTCTTCGGAGAACTACTGTTTCAAAGTTTGGAAAGTCAACCCACAGCAGTTTTTGTTCAACTTTTAAAAGGGGCACATTGTGGAAAATTGACTTTTTAATTCCTTGTACTCAAATTGTTGTGCCTATGGAATGCATGCCCACCCATCAAGTATGAAATTAAACAACCAAGAAAATCTTTACTTTTATGCCTATTTATGAACATGTCTGTGAGCGAGCCATTCTGCATTTTCTGAAATAAAAACATGATTCTCAGTATACACAAATTCAAATATACTAAACTACCTGTATTATAGGAGTGATGACCAAGTGAAAATACTTACAAGATTTTCTATAGAACTTTGGAATTCACTTATTTTCTTCAGTGTCTCGTTGTCCCGCTTGACCTCATTGATGTACATGGCCAAGTCCTGAGAGAGCAAAAAAAGTTCATTTCTAGCATAAAATAAATTTGAAATATTTGCAACACAGACCTGCATCGCCTCCAGCGCCTCTTTCAGTTGTTGTCTCTCTGGTCGGTCCGTCGAGTGACTCAGAAGTTCCTGTAAGGAAATACGTGTAGTTGTGTTATGTTATTGTTGTACAGCATAAAGAGAAAAGCCTCTTTGACATCGAGGGTGAACTCGAGATGATATTGACCACTCATGGCAAGAGGGGTTTGCTGATAGTGATGTACATTAACTCTTTACTTTGATTAAAGATTCAACCCTGATATGGTCCAGAATACACTGAAGCCAAGGACAAGGCAACATACATAAGAGAAGACGCCATCAGAGTATGTTGTCTCCAGTTCTGAAATTGCAGTGACCAGAAAACCACAACTGTGGTCTTCCACAAACAAACATTCCACATCTTTATGATCAGCAATTGCTTTTTTTCTCTTCCACCGTGGGGGAAATAATTAAATGCTGCAATGATGTATGAAATGCCGTTGAGCTGCAATGAGATTTAGACCAATAAATCATTGCAAGTGGAAAAGGAGACAATGTGCAACAGATTATACTGTACTTCTATTGAAATATAACTGGTCTGATAAAGTCAGAACAAATGCAAATCTCAATTGCAAATATAAATAGTATATTTAACAGACCTTTTATAACATGAAAATATAGAAATTTCCATTCACTAGACATTTCATTAGGTACATTTATAAAATCCACTGAAAAATAATGTGGCTATTTCTAATATTTTCCCGTCACGTAGGATAGCAGTGTAAGGAGTGCTGTAATTGTTGGTCCTTGGAGTATTTTGATGAAAGCATGTCACAGTACACCTGCAAACTGTTCTATATTGTAAAAAAATAAATGGCCTCCTTTCACATATTTCCTTTTAAATACAATCCTTGTCTGTTGATTGCTTCTCCTATCTATCCATCCATTTTCTGAGCCGCTTCTCCTCACTAGGGTCGCGGGCGTGCTGGAGCCTATCCCAGCTATCATCGGGCAGGAGGCGGGGTACACCCTGAATAGGTTGCCAGCCAATTGCAGGGCACA
The DNA here is from genome assembly GCF_024500385.1 of Phyllopteryx taeniolatus. Lineage (NCBI taxonomy): Eukaryota > Metazoa > Chordata > Actinopteri > Syngnathiformes > Syngnathidae > Phyllopteryx > Phyllopteryx taeniolatus. Next base: position 11,646,285 of record NC_084516.1, on the reverse strand, counting down.
TACAAACAAACAACCATTTGCACTCACATTCACACCTACGGGCAATTTAGAGTTGTCTATTAACCTACCATACATGTTTTTGGGATGTGGGAGGAAACCGGAGTGCCCGGAGAAAACCCACGCAGGCACGGGGAGAACATGCAAAGGTGGGGCCGGGGATTGAACCCCGGTCCTCATAACTGTGAGGCAGACGCTCTAACCAGTTGTCCATCGTGCCGCTTGCTTCTCCTATATTAACAAAATTTAATTGAGTTAGGTCATATTTATTATGTTCAATATGGACTTTTACTGGCGGCACGGGTTCAATCCCCCGGCCCTGCCTGTGTGGAGTTTGCATGTTCTCGCCGTGCCTGCGTGGGTTTTCTCCGCACACTCCGGTTTCCTCCCACATCCCAAAAACATGCATTAATTGGAGACTCTAAATTTCCTGTAGGTGTGAATGTGAGTGCGGATGGTTGCTTGTTTGTATGTGCCCTGCGATTGGCTGGCAACCAGTTCAGGGTGTACCCCGCCTCCTGCCCGATGACAGCTGGGATAGGCTCCAGCACGCCCGCGACCCTAGTGAGGAGAAGCGGCTCAGAAAATGGATGGATGGACTTTTACTTTTGTTACTGCTGTTTCTTGTATTTTAGTCCTTTTGCTTTTAAATCATGACAAACATGACCTCTGACCTCCTAAAGTCTATTCTTCCTCTGCGAAATAATCAGCCGTTTAAAGGTGAATTAGATTTTGGGCACTAGACCCACTTTCAACAACATAGAGAAACTATATAACCAAAAGACAGGGCTGTTTTGGGCGACATTTTGAATCAGGTGTTAAAATTCAACCTTTTAGATCAAAAACGTAGTCGTGATTAAATATATGACATGACAAGCCTTTGTAAAACACTGCTTGAGAAGAGTTTCTTGTGTGTTCAATCCATGAATGAATACAAAAATGTTGCTAGGATGAAATCTTTACATAAACTGAACATCTCCTGTGGCCAGACACACTCTTTCTAACACACACACAATAAATGTGTGTGTACACTGTGACATGCCCCATTCACAGTATACAGCAGCACCTCCCTGAAAAGCTGTGAAGAGCAGTGAAATTGGGTGAGCTTAATCTCATGAGCGCACGGTTGATTTGACCTTAGTGCCTTGCTGAATCTTTGGACTGTAGGGGTTCAATTCAAACTGAAAACAGAAGTCACTGCCTGGACCTTCAATTACCTAACACAAAGCACTTGCCATTATGTATCACACCATGAACCCTAATGATCTACGGTTGAGATGCAAAGTCAATTAAAACATGGCGGAAGTTACAATGCTCAGCTTGTTTCATATGTTGTCAATGAGAAAGGAGCACACGAGAGAATTCTTCTTTTTTGTTTTGACTATTACATTATTTGTTTTATCAAATATGAATTCCAAGCTGGTACAAGTCAAGGTGAGCATCACACCTGACACTCCTACAACTGTTAGCTACTTGTATGAATAAATAACTAAAACCATGAATCATTCAGTGAGCAAGAGCGGTCCCAAGACTTAAAAACTGCTCAATGCTCACACAACACATAATCCAGTACAGTGGACTGTGGCTAGGGAATGAGCCTTACTGCGAACAGCGAATTCCCGAAAATAAGTGACGCTCCCCTAAAAGTGATTATAACTGCTTATATTAATGGTTTAAACCATAAATAAACCACATAATATGGTCCCAAAACACTTTATTAGCATTTCAAAAGCTTACAAACATCTTCAAAAATTGTTTCATTCCATTCTTTCATGGTTTCTAAACATCTTGGAGGTAATGAAGTTTCAGACACACATTCACGGAACTCTTCTTAATTTGTAAAATAATATGTTGTTTATTTCAAATTCAAAACATTTTATTTGTGCACAAAATGAACCATGCATCATTCGCACACAAAATCACTGTTCAAAGAACAAAACAATTTCACACAAAAATCATAAAGCCTTTCACCTTGGCAAGTGTCACTATCAATCTCATTTTTCTATTCATGTCTATGTATTTCTGTTAGCACTCTGAAATCACTCCGACAACCCCTCTCTTATTGCATGGGCCGACTGATGCCACAGCGATACTGCACTCGAGTTGAAATGTTCAACTATCTTTGACATACAGTGGAACTTCGATAGAACAGACTCATAGGGGCAGGGGGTTGTCTGAGATAGCTGATTGTCCATTACATTGAAGTGCCTTTTTTTCTTTTTCTTTTGAGGCCATGTGCACCCGTATTACTGTACAGTACAAAATGATTGTTTTGTAGGTTTTCTTACATGGCCTAAAATCGCCAGTACAGTACAAAGTTACTGTAAATAAGTATTTTTTAAAAACTTGAAAATGTTTGAAAGTTTCACATCTTATCCAAACTTACCACGCCGGTGTGCTTGGTCATGGTGACATTGTTGACATACAGTGCGCATCATAGGCGAGTCGCTTTCATGAGCTGCGAGGAATTAGTGTGCTTCCTCGTTCCAAATCTGTTGCCAAAGGTGAATGGCTTAACAACAAAAAACTGTTACAATACCAAAAATAGCATGTTACAGACTCCAAAGACTTGTGTTTTGTACTCCTCAGCGTTAACGCCACAGCCGTGCCACTCTCTCTCTGCACTATGTACTGTATAATTGACAATAGATATAACCATTGACACGTCAATATCCCACATTCAACATGGCCGCAACGTAGATACGTCTTTTGGGATTAGATCAAGTAATATTTTATATCTGCGACCCAGAAATACGTCAGTTCCATGCTCTGCCTGCATTGCACCACAGCGGCAGTAAATAACAGCGGCCAATTCTGGAAAAAAACAGACTGTCAACGGCATTTTATTTGACAAAGAAAAAATAGTTTTGGACATTTTCCTCACGGTCCATTTTATCCGATCTCTGTTATATCCGGCTCCGATTTATCGAGGATCCACTGTACTGTTCAATAAAGATTGTTAAAAAAGAAAAATAACTCGAGGCACAGCACTGCAACGGCAAACGCCCATTTTGACGTGTCACAGCACATGCACAATTAATGGGGATAGAAAAATGGAAGGATGCAACCTGTTTTAACGATTGTGCCACTAGACAGACAAACCAATCATTTAGGAATAGGAAACTTTGATCACTGTGAATCACAAATGTTTGCTCTATAACACTTGACCACAACCACACCAAAACCAGGTGGCCCTGGCTGATACCCAGCAGCTGAATGCGATGAGCATTATAGCTAGGAAGAGAATGTGAAAACAAACGGGCGTGGACGCTGGCATGGCCAAAACACAGCCCAGCCGAGTGGATAATTCCCGCCCAAAGACTTCTTACTTGACCGCTGTGGTTTGAGGCTGCTGACCTTCCCCAGTTTTCAAATCTCCCACTGTGCATTACAAGCTGGACGTGATACATATTGGTATCTAGCAACTTGCAGGCCGCACCGTGGGAGGGTGAGGGCTCCATGCTGCCAGGGGCCTGCATTTGGCTTAGGGCATTGATATATGTAGTATGTTCAAGTACTTACAAGTAGGTAACTGCATCGAGCAATCCCAACAAAATACAAAGAGCTCTTAAAGATTATGATAAAAGAAAAGTAAATTAAGTGTGAGTGGCCACTGGCCAAGACAATACTTTCTTTTATACTACAACCTACCTTTAATAGTAGGTGATACTTGAGTACCCTCTGCATGGGAACCACCAGAAGATCCTGCAGCTTGAATTTGCCTTCCTGCACTTTCATAGTACATTCCTATAAGGAAAAACACACACAGTACGTCGGTTCATTACATATTACATAATTCAGCATGTACTATTTCCTACCCAATTAAGGGACAAGCATTCTTGATTAATAATTCATGGCATGTGGTTGCTGTGGCGGCAATGCTTCCAGATTTTGGGTGCAATTCCATGAGCAACAATGAGGTCAGTTTATTCTTTGAGCACATAAGAGCACTTGTTGTGTCAGCTCAAAAGCATTTGTTGTGCCAGCTATTTGTGACACAAATACCATCCATGCTAACTTGGAGGTTCCTTTGACAAAACCAAATGGCATGCTTCCAAAAGAAACAGTAAGCCTTTAAGGCTCCCTTAGAGGTTTGTATCTCGGCATGTTTTCCAGATTTCATAGCGCTGCAGTAACAAAAGAGGCTTATTCCATTCTAAACGACTTTGTTGTGTTACAAGACTGTGAGAAGCATTTTAATCACCATAAAAGCTTTTGAGAGCGTACAATGTTCCCCCACCTATTTGTGAATTCAGCTAAGCGCAGATATATATATATATTTTTTAACTAATCATCAATCTTCTTCTTCTCCTTTGTGACTCACTTAAAAATTCACCTATTCGCTGTTTTGTGCTCTTTCCAAAATGCTCTAAGATGCCACAAGAGGGCGCCAATAATTTGTGTAACAGGTGTAAAATATTTTGGCTAGGAGGTGGAAGACGTTAGGAGAGAGTTGTCACTGCATGTATACACGCACTTCGGGTGCACTTTTCTAGATCAAATCAACTTTAAACCACAGTAATGTTGTTTTGGGATCATAGTTTGTGGTACAGTGTACAATTGTAACTATTAATATACACAATTATAAACCTTTTGTGGGGGGGGGGGGGGCATTAATTACAGAGCTTAAGTATTTATTTATTTTTTTTGCTGTATTGCTCCCAAGCATTGCAATACGTTCAAATATCATCAATTAGAAATGGGACAATATTACATCCCAAACACTAGAAAAAGTTGGTTTGGCAAAATATGTCTCCTTTAAAAAACAACTGTATTTGTAAGTAAAAAATGTAGTGTACATTAAAGGTAATAATTGATTTAAAAAGATTTAAACAGGCTATGTGCATAGCATCATTCAAATAGCCATCCATCCATTTTCTGTCCCGCTTTATCCTCACAAGGGTTGCTCGCAGGCGTGCTGTAGCCTATCCCAGCTATTTTTGGGTGAGAGGTAGGGTACACCCTGAAATGGTTGCCAGCCAATCGCAGGGCACACACAAACAAACAACCATTCGCGCACACATTCACACCAAAGGGCAATTGAGACTCTTCAATCAACCTACCATCCATTTTTGGGATGTGGGAGGAAACCGGAGTGCCAGGAGAAAACCCATGCAGGCACAGGGAGAACATGCAAACTCCACACCGGCGGGCCTGGGATTTGAACACCGGTCCTCAGAACTGAGGAGGCAGATGTGCTAACCAGTCGTCCACTGTGCCGCTAATTGTATTTCATGTTTTAGATTTTTTTTTAAAATTATTTTTTGACCTGTATTTAATTCAGTGATTCTTTTATGTACCACTGGTAGGATCCCACATACCACACTTTGAGAATCACTGGAAATTTTATTTCTGCATGTAATGTAACAACATTTTGAACTCTGAAACGAGACCCTTGGTTTAACCTTACTTCCAAGTAAAATAGTCAGTCTATTTGAGTCCTCCTTGGACTCATGAAATGAAAGTCAAACTTAAATTATCCACCTGCATTGAACCAAAAATAACATCTGGTTCTGAGTTCCACCGTCATTTTATCGCAAAAGTAACAACATGCTTTTCAGTATTTTGGTGTGGCCTTTAGATTGCTGTTGAGACAAGACACATCTTCATGTGGAGTAGCAGTGCTCATTGGTGTTCAGTTAGAGTTAGAAGTTTTAGAGTTTTGACAGTAAAGCATGTTGAATAAAATCAGTCGATTGGTGTAGGTGATTACCTCTACTTTGATCTTCACATCCTCCCGTGTTGCTATTAGTTCATCCAGTGTCTTCTGGGCATTCTCCATGTGGCTGCAGTACTGGCCATAGATCAATAACCTGGGGAGACAAAATTAAAATCCAGACACAATTACTACTTTTTGTCAAGAGTGATACATTTTGTTTAAAAAACATTTTTAAGAGTACAATCTATAGACACAGAAACTGAACAGCAATGTAGCTGCAGTCTTTGTTTTATATTATACCAGACAGCTTTTGTCTGATTCATTTGGTTGACAGTAAATATATCAACATGGAAGGTGAATGGAATCTGTCAGATTAATATTATGAAAACATACTGAAAATCTACGGTTCTCCCATTACATCAATTTAATTCCGCAAGAAGACCCACTGCAGGTGAGCACACCTTTTATAATTGCTACAAAGCACAAATTGTTCAATCACATGTATAATATTGCTGTTTTACAGATTTTAATAAAGTGTGGGTACTTTGAGAAATTAAATCATGAAATCTGTTTAAAATTTGATGAATAATTAGGATTGTATGAAAAAGAGCCACTCCTTAATTTTTAAATCGAAGGGATGGGTAAATATCTCTTTGTGGAAAATCTCAGAAAAAAAACAGACAGACCAGAATGGATTTTTGAACCAATTATTGCCGCAGAGTAGTTAAGACAATGCACTACACATTCATTTTAAGATTTATAACAAAATGTGAGGTGTGATGCGAGGAGCTATTTCCCACAAAGGGGAGCAGATGAATGAATATGTGAATAAATGTGTTATAATTTGGAGTCAATTGTGAATATCATGAATGAGTAATGATTTGAATCCCAGGGCAATATTTGGAGGGGTCTTGCCAATAAAATGTAATGACTGGGCCAATAAAAGATGGTGCTTGATTCTGTTGCTGTGCTGAGTTGCGTTTATCAGAAGGTGAGAGGGGGGGAAAAAAATCTGTTAATTTTGAGCGGCGAGGATATGAAGGCTATGTTCATTAGATATCATAATGGAAACCTGACATAGCTCTAGAGATTCAACCACAGGAGAGCTTAATGTCAGCCCTACATGGGCGTTTCCCACAGCACGTGACACTCAATCTTCTCGCTCACTGAGTCAAAAGTAGGCCGCTGGCAAGGATTGCAGTGTGCCTGAATAGAGCTGGCACCCCAGCATGGTAATCTAACATGGGAAACTTGAAGTGGAATCAAGTCTCTCAAAAATCTGTGGCAGAGACGAGAGCAGCACAACAACTGTACGGATGGTACTGCAGTTCGGGTAACTACAATCACTAGTAGCTATGTTTAAATACGGTCGTGCCTGAGCTGCAGTGAGCACACCCTGGAATGGTTGCCAGAAAATCATAGAGCAGTATTCAAATTTTACCAAATAATGTTTAATCAAAGTTTTGGGCGATGTGTCGACTGCATGCACAAATACACAGATTAGCACACAAATTGGTTCTGCAGTAGAATGGGGCAGGGTGAGCAGTGACTTATTTGCATGAGACAGCCCCCTCAAAACAGACAAATTTTAGCATAGCTAAAAAAGGGGGTATAAGTCTGCTGTAATTCTCTAAACATGACTTTGGAAAGTGGTCTAATAAATTCATTGCTGACTCTGTAAAGCAAAAATACACGTCTTGTAAATTTGACACAACACAGAGAAGTGTTGTTAACAACCCTACCAAATTAAAATGAATAAAAGCCATTGTCTCCGCTCTCAAATGCTGTGGGCGCTCAACTGTTAACTGTCAATCAAAATACCACTACTGTAGCGAGTAGTGTACATGCACTATGAAAAACGATTTTACGTTACACAATGGAAAATCACATTAGGAGGCTCACCTTCAAAATTGAATATTTACTGTGGACTAAAATCATAAATTAAGCACACAAGCCAACTTACACTCATTGCTCGGGCCTTAATATGACCAGTGGCCCAACAACGTCACTGGGCAGCTCAAGTTCTTATATGGCCAGGAAAAAAGAAATGGTTAAAAATAATTTAACCTTATAGCTCCGCAATTACTACGTAGTTCTCAGTCTTTGCACAGGGTTGTTTTCAAGAGTTATCTCCAAACATGTATAATGTATTCAGAAACAAATCTATGATTTCACTTTACTGGGACTTTACAGGGACTGTAGGTACTGTATATAGTATAATATGGGCGTGACTCAATACACTATGTTCAGTCCATGCAAACAGGAATGATTAAGGACTATTAACTAAATAATGATTTCTACTATTTATTACAATGTCTCAACAGTAAACACTGTCCTATTAAAATGTTAATGACATTGTACTGTGTTTTCTACTTCCTACCATAAAGATGCATAGTGAATAACTCTACTCCAGGCTGTGTGAGATTTTGGCCGACCCCAAACTTGAGGCAACATGTAACGCTGCTGTCACATTATTCTATTAGCTGATCATCTTTGACTGCAGAGATTCACCAGTGATGATCAATGGAGCATCTCTGCAGCTTGAGCAATGCTCCCCCGCGGTAAGTCTCTATCAAGCGTCTGATTAAGACTGCACTTGAGGAGACAGCTCCTCCTCCACAGCAACAGTGTTGAAAAGTATTGTAAGTGGTCGGGGGATGTCTTCATGAATAACTTAAGGGATTGTTGCTATAGAAAATTCACTAAATAGTTATTGGGGGATTTATACATTCTTGCAACCTAGTTAATTAAATGCGAGAGAGAGAGAGAGAGAGAGAGAGAGAGAGAGAGAGAGAGAGAGAGAGAGAGCATGCGCAAGGTGTTTCTCATGTAACATTGTGTTACCTGTGTTTCTTAACAACCAGTCCGTTCTCTGCTGCCCACGGGGAATGAAAGTTGCTGCACCATAATGTTCCAATTACAAGGCTGACCTTCAAAAGGTCTTTTTTGGCAAATGTTTAAAGTCTTTACTCTGTCATGAGCCTTAGTTCTGCGTTTTATTTGCTAATTTTGTTTTTATCTGGCTAATATTAAAAAATATTGGCAGTCTCAGACAGGAAACCAAATGACATTACTACGTAAGTACTGCAGAAAACTGTTACTGTTACAAACAACAATTGAGGAGAATAAGAGTCTCCTTTACTTCTAGACATGCACTGTAGGACTTGAGAACAATAAGGAGGCAGATTTTTATTTGAGAGGAAACTAAGGGCAGCAAGAAAATAGACAACTGTTGCAAAGTGTAGACTGAATGGATAATACGCTGCAGCATCCAGAGCTACATCACAGCAATGGGCTAAGCTAAGTTTAGCTTATGTATTATTTTTTTTTATTTTTTTTTGTGTGCTTTCTAGCTGTGTGTTCTACCAAGGAGTTGGCACCAGCTGCACACAATATAAGCTGAATGCACTAGGAATGCTGCTTGACCAAGCAATGGAATGGAATGGAATGGCAATATTCGCCATTGATGCTTCTGCATTGGTCAAATCAAGTACAACTAGGTATAGTACCTAGTTGAACTTGATTTGACCAATGCAGAAGCATCAATGGCGAATATTGCCATGCAAAGTCAAGTACTGTAGGTATACTATAACACTGGTAACTTCGTACTGTATGTTGAAACATTTTATCAACAGGAATAATTTGAAAATAAATGGTGAAAGTCAAGTATGGTGGCACAAACTAGTATTCCAACAAAATATAACCATTAAGACCATGTCGTGTGGAAACAAATTCTATATTTTCAATTTAATAACAGTGTTTCATTGGAGTCAGATGCTCGGTACTTCCACTCATGTATGCCAAAGGGCTAATAAGCACATTGCAGCATGTAGCCGCTCCTTGGCCCAGGCATCCATAATTAGTCCATCACATACGCTCCACTTGACACCAAGTCTGGGCACATCAGACACACACAGTAGGAGGTAATCACTCATCAATTCCTTTTCTATGTTTGCACAGTCTCTAAAAGTGACAAAAACTCACATTGTAAACTCATGTAGGTTGCCATTGTTTGTGTCTTGTGGACATTAGGAATGTAATGGATGAAATGCTTTGAACATTTATTTATCAAAAATAGCAACAAATTATGAAACATTACAGGAAGTAATATACTAAAATTATTTAATTTTTTTTGCATTATTGTAGCCTTCTTGTTCAACAGACACCATATGCATCACTATAAAGCTATGTCATTTCTCCCAGTCAATAAGCAAATAAAACTAAATGTTATTGGTGTGTCAATACTTTAAACCCAATAATTATATTTTAAAGTAAGCTAAGTAAAAAAAAAAAAAAAACATGTATTTCAAAGACTGCCCTGTAAAGGGTTGAAAAGCAGTAGATATTTCCCATATTTCCCATAGTTTTTTCATGCACTGAAAGTAGTCGGTGCTGCTTATTTTGCTCTGGTCTCTTTCATCGTGGAAATGTTGTTGGAATGCAATTTTGAATAAGTGTGCCCAGGGCATCCCCTTTACAGTTGTAGCCTGACTCGAAGTCAAGGCGCAACCACTGAGGATATTTCCTAGTAAACCAGAAGTGACAAGCTGTAGTAAGAGCTAATACTCTCTGACACATGGCATTGGCACTCTCTCACCTCCATTCAACTTATCCAACACAGAGGAAATGGAGAAAGTAGCGTTAAAATGCTCTTGTGTGGAGCCTCATTAAGTGGTCATGATTAGGCATTGCAAGGAAATCAGGGAGCCAGCTTACTTCGGAAATGAGTCAGGAAATGTCGCAGATGAAGACATCAACAAGAGGGTGCTTAGATGCCCATTTACTTTCTAGAGCTGCCTCTTTGCACACGTTTCCATTCAGGTCCACTCTTGCAGTTTAAGAATTGAGCTGCAGTCGTGATACACCTGCGACATTTTCAGCATGGCATTCAGCTCAATGACAAATAAGAAAAAAGGGCTTTTCATTTTGCATGCCAACATGAGAGAAAAATGATTTGAGCACATTGTTGTAAAGGTCATTGGGACTTACAAGCATAGCTAACCAAATTAATTATGCCCAGCTAGGTCCTCAGGAACATCACCAGGATGTCTGATGAGGGAGTTAAAATCCCCTGGTCACTGTTGTTCATGGCCATGGAGAGACAAGACAGTGGCGGCCCCATAATGAGGCAGGTTCACGTGTCAATCATTTGCACCAATTCAAAGCTTGTAATGCTGAAAATCTGCAAATCTAATGAACTCTTTTCTCAAAATTACCCCACATCACATTTTGGAGAATGTCACTGAATTTAAATATTAACGTCATCAGCCAATTTGTTTATGAATAGAAGCTGAATATTAAATATGTATCAAAGAAACGAGTTTAGTCGGTTTCTGTTTAAAAGTAGGATACCAAAGAATACAATAAATGGCTGTATTAAAAAGGTAAAGAAGATAAATGGATCACAATGGCTTTGTATAGCAATTAGAGAGTGACCCTGACCGAGCGTAAATGATTGGGCTCTCCAGATTCCATCCAAAATGGCCTCCAAGCATGAATGCGGTGTGTAAGAAACAACGTCAGACAGGCAAAGGGGACCGGAGAGGGGAAGTGGCCCATGGCATAGGAGATGTGCCGTCGCCCAACTGCCTGGTCCGTCCCCATCACAATTATGTCCCCCCTTCCGAAAACCCAGAATGTATTGTGCCCAAACATTCCTCATAATGATTAATAATGTGGGTATGGGGACGTCGCCGAAACTGCAGACTGATCAGTCCTGGCGACCCTTCAAAATAGTTCCAAATATTGCTTGTGCTCTCACCAGAAAGATGTCTGGGAGACGTCTCCAGACAACCCGACAACCTATTCAGCGAAGTAATAAGATATTTCTAAATGGTGAGCAAGGAAAACGCCCATAAAATCCAAAATATATGATAATTTCAGAGGTTGAAGTAGCCATAGGTAGAGGTGTCCACATACATTTTGTTGACAAGTGATTGAAGTTTTGTGAGATTAAGCTACGTTAAGGTTTTTCTCTATAGATGTATCTTCAAACTACAAAAGATCAACAAAGCGGCGGGACCAGACCTTGTGTCCACATCTTGGCTCAAAGTCTGCGCGGACAAGCTCGCTCCAGTCTTCACACAGATCTTCCATAGATCTCTGGAACTGTTTGAAGTACCATCCTGTTTCAAACGCTCCACCATTATCCCAGTCCCCAAGAAATCTGCAATCCCGGGTCTGAATGACTACAGGCCTGTCGCCCTGACATCTGTGGTCATGAAGTCCTTTGAACGCATCATACTGGACCACCTCAAGAGCGTCAAAGGACCCCTGCTTGACCCCCTGCAATTTGCATACCGAGCAAACAGGTCTGTGGATGGCACAGTCAACATGGGACTGCATTTCATCCTAGAACACCTCAACGGCACGGGGACTTATGCAAGGATTCTGTTCGTAGACTTCAGCTCTGCCTTGAACATCATCATCCCCGAACTCCTCTCCTCCAAGCTTCTCCAGCTCAGCATCTCGCCGGCCATCTGCCAATGGCTTCCTGACGGCACCAGAGCGCCCCAAGGTTGTGTCCTCTCTCTGCTGCTCTTCTCTCTCTCTACATGAACAACTGCACCTCAAAGCACCCGGCTGTCAAACTTCTGAAGTTCGCAGACGACACCACAGTCATCGGCCTCATCAAAGACGGTGACGAGTCTGCGTATTGACAGGAAGTGGAGCAGCTGAAGCTTTGGTGTGGCCGACACAACCTGGAGCTGAACACCCTCAAGATGGTAGAGATGATCGTGGACTTCAGGAAGTGTCCTTCGCCACAGCTGCCCCTCACGCTGTCCAACTGCTCTGTGTCAACCGTCAAAACCTTCAGGTTTCTGGGAATTAAAGTCTCTCAGGACCTGAAGTGGGAGACCAACATCAACTCCATCCTCAAAAAGGCCCAGCAGAGGATGTAGTTCCTTTGGCTACTGAGGAAGCACGGCGTGCCACAGGAGCTGTTTAGGAAGTGCTACACAGCAGTCATCGAATCAGTCTGGTTCTGTGCTGCAACAAAAAAGAACAAACTCCGACTGCAACAGAAAATCAGGACTGCTGGAAAAATCGTAGGTATGCTCCTACCCACCCTTGAGGACTTGCACGGTGCCAGAACCAAGACAAGAGCATGCAAAATCCTCTTAGAACCTCCACATCCTGGTCACCACCTCTTCCAGCTCCTTCCCTCAGGTAGGTGCTATCGATCAATGCAAACTAAAACCAGCAGAGATTCCAACAGCTTCTTTCCTCTTGCCATTAAATTGCTGGAGGTTGCTAAGTGACTCTCTGTAGTGTGTTTTTGTTGTTATGTCTCAAAAGTATTTATTGTCAAAATGGCTGTTTATTGTCTTACTCGAGCGGCTCCAACTACCGGAGACAAATTCCTAGTGTTTTTGACATATTTGGCAAATAAAGAGGATTCTGATTTTGATATAGAGGAGTCTCCAAAATGTCTCAAATGAAATCGAACATGCTCGATTTCACCGCAACTCCTTGGCGACCGACTAGTCTCCAGGCAGGAGACTCCGGGAGACGTCTCAGTAACCAGCGGAGACTCGAGTTGCTATCAGGTCGCCAACTAGTCTCCATTTTCTTTCAATATATTGAAGCACAGTGACATTTAGAAGTGTGAAATGTGTAGCAATCAATTTGAGACATCCAATAATTTCTTGTCTTATAGACAAAGTCTACTAAATGTAACATGTCGCCATTTATGGGTGTTGAGCACAGGAGTTAGCTTGCGACAGAATGTCAAAACACCTTTAACAGCTCATAAACTAAAGTTTGTTGTCATAGTTGGGGTTTATGTAGGATTGGGTACAAATGACATTCCATCGGCTGCTACATTAGATTAAAAAGGCCTAGCCACTCCTGCTGTGGAATCATGAGGGCAGAAACGATCATCACCTACATTACCATTACATTGGAAGCAGCCACACACAGCACAGCAGAAAGGCAAATCACTCCTCCACTCGGGAATGCATATTATCCACTAGCACTCATATCTCAGAAGATGCGCAAGATGCAGATCCATCAGAAAGAAAATGCTGTTCACAGACTCATATCTCAACTTTCCTTGTTAACTTAAAATTTCTAAGCTATAAATTACGATAGACATCGTAATTAATTAATCCTCAAAACAATGCACTTACACAAGGGTGTCAAACTCATTTCTGCCACGGGCCGCATCGTAGTTATGGTTTTCCCTCGTGAGGGCCGTTTTGACTGTGAGCCCATAAACATTACATATATGGTCATCTCAAATTATCACATAATGTATGTACAACAAATTGATAGTTAACCACGTTTGAAAACAGAAGCCAGTAAAACTCTTAACTATTATTCAATGTATCTTAAAAGGGGGCTTAATAACAAAAAATGCTTACAATTCCTCAACATTATTAAAAGTGAAGACCATTTGCAAATTTGGTATTTTAGCAAAAAACATTAAGTGGACACATACGATTTGCTTTTCCGGGCCAAATAAAATGATGTTGCAGAGCAGATCTGGCCCCTAGGCCTTGAGTTTGACACCTGTGAGTCTTACTGTATAACAGCGGACCCTGCATATTTGCGATTCAGCATTCAGTGATTCCCCTCTTCACGTTTTGTAGGCGGGGAACCTTATCCCCTGTTATTTGCGGAAACCACCGCTTATTCGCGATATTTTTTCCTGATTCCCTGCTTAGTCGTGTTTTTTTGGGGGGGAAATTAAATAAATAAAAAATCATGGCAATCATAATGTGCCAATTATTTGCAGATTTCGCTATTGAAGGGTGGGCCTGGCCCCTATCCCCAGCAAATAGCGGGGGTCCACTGTATTTACGAATGTGACAAGTGACAGATATCAGGAATTTCTATGAATGTACCTACTTGATGATATTTGCTTTGTAACATGACTGTTTACTTTAGAAAAGCAAGAAGCTTCTGGTTGATACTACGGTGTCCTCCCTCAGTCCATGTTATCCCTCAGCATGTTAATTGAAGCTGCCCGTTTTGTGCGCATACTGTAAGTGTAAATGTGTCTATATTTGTGAGTCAGTGATTGACTGCTGATGAGTCCCAGTGTGGACCATCATTTGATCATTAGTCAAGCGGGGCATGTTCCTACTATGACCAAATACAGGCTAAGTGGGATACAAAATGATTGATTATGAAAGAAGCAACACTGATTTCCTGTCTAATATGAATATCTCATGTTCAGGTGTCCAAATCAAATACATCTAACAGGTGTAAGTCGATTTATTTATTTATTTTATTTTAACTCTACTGGGATTTCTTTAATAAGCACAACATCATCACAGGTAAAATCAAACATTTTACCCACCGTTCTTTGAAGTCGAGGAAGATCTTTCCCAAACCGTTTCCTCCAGTGACCATGTTGAGGTCAATGGCTCGAAGGAGAGCAAAATGTACTTTGATCACATCCTGAAAGTAGAGGCCCGTTTCAAAGTTACACATCACCTTTTTGGGAGGTATAAAGAGGGAGGGTTTTCAAGTTTTTAAAAGAATCACAAAGCCTGGGGCATCAAGCTGACCCTAAGGACCACATGAGTAGCCTGCGAGCCTGTTCTAAAAGTAGCTCACCAGTGATGGAACATTGTAATTTCCTAGTAATGTTGTACAAGGGATTGTTTGAAAATGTAAACGCTTGCAAGGATTTACAGAATTAAAACTGGAGTATATTGATATGTACAATATCTGTTTCTTACCTTGTGGGAAATCATTAACATGATCAGATGAATATTATTGATTTTTAATAATATAAAAAAAATTATTTGCGCAAATGTGTTGCTTCTGAAGTGTGCTTTAAAGTGATAGCCCTTCCTTGCATTTATCAGCATCAAAGTAATAGCTCTCAGTTTGTTGGTAAACCCTGATATACAGTAGAGTGTATTATATAGAACATTTATAGAAAAAAGAGCAGAAAATAGAAGTGTAATAGCATCAGCATAAGTAACATTGAATGTTAAAATCATTTCATACATGAATAAATATTGAATTACTCACTAGGAGCACAACACATTAAGAAGTGCAGATCCAGTCACTCACCTCAAGGTTGACGAAGATGGCCTCCATGTCCTGTGGACTCACAATTTGCCTCAATGGGATCATGTAGTTCTTCAGTGGAAAAAGGAGTTGTGAAAATTATATACTGTACTGTACATTTACAAACAAATACAAGTTTTATTACACTTGTGCGTCCAAAAGTAAAGGCTGTCACATTCCATCATAATCATCATAATATTAACAAATAGATCAACAACAAAGTGCTGAAGGCTTTATGAACCCCAACTCAATTAAGCTTAACGAGTCCTATGATCATAAGGAGGTTGTTTATTCTCATTTAGTCTTGTGCTGGTGTGATGCAGGAAATTCAGGATACACATTTTGTTTAATGAAATTAGTAGGGCTTATGATTTGTTTCAGTCCATCACCTTGCAAATTAAACCTGTCAACACTAAAACTGATGTGTTCGCAATGCCAACCCTATTTCTACAATGCTTCCTTAATAAAGTGAGGGAAGGGACGTCTCAATAGGTGTGTTTACTCAGTATGGAACAGTACAGGGAATCCACAGTATGATCCATAACTCAGTTTTTGGGTCACGGTTTAGTGCATTTTCGGTAAATCTTTCGTACATAAAGGGAGCAACTTTTCTTTGTTTGTCAGCAAAAACTGGATTTTGTAGTGTACTGGATAATATAACATATTTCAAGTCAACCGCTATTTGAACACAATTTTTTTGAATGGCAAAATGGCTCTTATCCCTTGATTATTTGCATACACGTGACACACGATTAAGTGTGGGTCAATTGGTCATGCTTGCGCCTCACGCTACAGGCACGCTTAGTCCCACCGTTACACTTGTATGGTCATAGTTGTTAAAACGCTGACGTGTATGACGGGGCACAACATGACGTGCATCCAATTGCTACGCAGTCGGAGCAAGTTCAATAAAACTAAATTATGTGATTTCCGCTGGGTTCCCCTATATTAACAGTGTGATACATTTATTTTCTGTACCTCAGGAATATGTTTGTTTGACCCTTCCACTAACAAACCAATGGGATACAAGATGTTTCGTGTGCAAAACCACAGAGACGACAAGCTGTCTTGATGTCCTCCTAGCTATCCCTAATTAAGAGACCATCCCTTATAGAAACAAATGGCTCGCTACTTAAAGTCACCAGAAAGGAGGGGAAAACAAAACAACACAAAACGAGAATGTTGTGCTGATGTTAGTAAAATGTACTAGTAGTCATTGTGTAGTATGGTATTTTTGATCAAAGCATGAGCGGTGTCTCGTAAACGAACAATAATCGCTACGAATTAGACTATCAGTTTATACTGAACTCAAGTATTGACATTGATGAATTTGCTTTAATTGTATGTCTTGAATGATCTTGAGACGAATGCACTTTTAATGGCGATAGACAAAAACCAAAACAAAACAAAATAAACAAAAAAAAAACTGTACGTAAGATCATATTGTCCCATGCAGAACGTCCTGAACCACGTACCGTCCCATCTTTAGTGTTTAAGTGTATTTTAGTACATCGATGTGGTAATATATAATAGAACATTGCCAGGAAAGTGAATGTCTATATTTGCGCATATGGTGTACACACTGGGGGTCACTGATGGTGTAGTGATACACTCGCCTGACTTTGGTGCGGGCAGCGTGGGTTCAGTTCCCACTCAGTGACAGTGTGAGTGCGAATGGTTGTCCGTGTCTATATGTGCCCTGCGACTGACTGACGACCAGTTCAGGGTGTAGGCCGCCTTTCGCCCGAAGGCAGCTGGGATAGGCTCCAGCGCCCCGCGACCCTAACCAGGATAAGCGGTGTTGAAAATGGATGGATGTTGTACACACTGCCCACAACACCAGATGCATCTGCCAATGCATCTGATAGTTTAAATAATTAATTAAATAATAAACTGACAATAACTATCATATTTGAGTTCTATGGTGTACCTAATATTGTGGCTGTGAGTATGTGTAATATATGTCAAAGCCCGAGGGATCAGTTTCTCACATGGCGGCCGATCCAGTAATAACCACTATTGATCTCTTCCTGTGACATTTGCGCTCACCAGCGAAGCTGACAATAGCTGACACTTCCATGCTGGGAACAGTCCCACACAAGGCACAAACGGAAGCTAACACCATATTGTGGTTCCGGGATAGTAAAAAACAGAATACAAAAGAAAACCAAATATGTGTGTACATAAACACGTCCTCACTCACCTTCTCAATGTCCTCTAGAGTCTTATAATACTTTGCTTCAGTCTCCTGGATCTCCACTAAGCAGCAATTCCTTTTGTCATCTTCTGTCATGCCCATTTTCTATAACACACGCAGTAAATAACAAATCAGAATAATTTTACTGTTAGGACAGGATGACTGATAGCTACCTCCAACTGTTTTAAGCACGCTACATGACAGGGCGTGCTGTGGTAATAATTATTGGTGAAAATAATAACAACTGTGTGTCCCCCGAACACAACTGCAACAATTACAGTATATGGATTGATAATAGATACAGTACATATTTTATTAGGACATGGAGATAAATTAAAATACATCTGTAACATATACTGTATTTCCACATTTACTCATAAAACTTCATGCAAATGATCACCCAAGCACCCACCAATCTTCCCAACCAACACATGCACACACACAAAATGTGGGATACAAATATCTAAAAGTATCTTTTCACAGCCCTTTATTAAGGTGCAATCGAAAGCAGGTCAATTGCTTGAAGGTAATAGGATAATGTTTATCTACGAGTCTCATTGTGACTTGTGTGGTGGCTGATGCCACATTGGAGTCATTGTAGTCATCCCCGGATGTCACTTTTGCTCCCATGGGCACTGAGTCAAATTTTAGACCAGCTGCCCTGTACATCTAATTAACAAGCTAATTGGCAAGTCATCCTTGTGGGACGCTAATTCTCTTTGTTTTGTGATTGTAAACACAGTGGTGATGGAGTCTGTGGGGGAGGATGGGGGTTGATGGCTTTACTTTGATGCCAGGATTGATCATAAGCGCAGCAGCACTCACCTGCATGTATCTGATCTGCAGCATGAGAAAGGCAAAGCAGTCAAAAATCAAAACAGACCAAGAATAATCACAAAGCACATGAGGAGCTGTAACCACTTAGTACGGGTAACCTCCACCATGGATAGTTTTCTCTGTGGTGTTTCCTTGTCAGCAGGCTTAGACAAAAGCTTCTTCACCCAATGGCGTAGTAATGGTTGCTGTCCTGTGGACTTGCAATGCTCTTACAGCTCCATATTGAGCACTTTTTAGTCTAATAGACCGGCAGACCGGCGTATTTTTTTTTTAGAAAACATGATTTTATAGTAATCCTATTGATGTGTTGTGATTTTGTTGTATTTAGTCAAGTTATTAAGAGTTTTATGAAAATTGGCATCTGATTTATTAGGATCCCATTGTGATACTGATACTCTTTACAAAATACAGTTGAAGTACAGGCTGAAAAAACCTGACTTTTATTTATGGACACATTGGTATATCATTCTTATTCTTTGGACCAGTACATTAATTACATAGTGTATATTTGGTCCGTGGCCCACCTTCCTTTTCATCCACATACATCACACACATACATGACATGTAAACATCATTCTAGTAGGGAAAAACTGTGGTCAGGAACTCAGAGCTCTTGTTGAGACTACAGGTAAATCCAATCTTGCAGCTCTACTGTCTTGCAAATGACCAGATGGGATTTGTTACGTTCACACATGAGGACACTGCACTGACTTGTCTGCATGGGATGCAATGATCTTCAGCGTGTACATCCACAAACTAGCAACAAGTGGAATCAGGGCATTTAATATAAAGCCGTGGTTCTGCTCCTCGGTCACCACGACGTCAGTGTTCAGATGACGCAACTGCTTCTCTTATATTCTATGTGAAAGAGCAGAACTGAAGCACTGAAGACACATCTGGAGAAAACCACCACCATGTGGTTTCCATCTTGCTCAAGTCAGATTTCATGTGATTTTTTTTATTTTATTTGGATTTGTGGCTGCCAGTGTGAACAAGGCCTGAGATACTAGTCTATATTCTACAGATGTGAATTCTGAAAGCTGGTAGGGCAGGGTTGCACCAGTTACAATGCTGAAATTGTATGCCCGCCATCCAAAACGAAGGGTGAGATATGGACCAAGGAAAAACCCATGACATTTTTGTGCAGGCTTGGATAAAGGTATAAATCTAGAAAACTCTCCCTACTTATTATACTTAACATTGTTCTTAATTTTACAAATGCATGAATAATTTTGATATCAAAATTCACACGTGAAGGTGTTCAATTTGGTGCTGATCTAAGAATCAATTAGGTTGGCAGCAGCATAGGAGTGTTGATCACGGAAATTAGATTTGATTGGATTTTTCTCTCAAAGCCCTTACCATGGGTTGTCGTACTTCCACTTTAATAATGTCTTCATAGATGTCATCACCATCGTCCTCACACGGCACACAGTCATAGATGTCATCCTCACCCAGGTCATGCTCACTGGAGAAGAAACATTAGTTAGATAAACAACTTTATCAGGAAAAAGTGCTCTTCTTTGAAAAAACTGTATTTCTAGGGAGCCAGTTATTAAGCTACAGATCACTTGCTTTAATTTTGATGTTCACGCGTCTTTACTGACTTGTGCTAATGTTTTCTTGCTATCCTACCATTATGAGTCAAACCACCGGCATAGCACAGTTTACGGTGGATAAAAGCTTCCACTGGGATAACTTTTTGAGCCGAAGGAAGCAAAGAAATAACCTTTGGTATTGGATCCAAACTGACGGACATCAGAAATAACAAATGACCACATCTTGAAAATAAACGTGGCAAGACATCACTGATTAATAATTGATAAAAAATTAAGTTATAAGTATTAACACTTTTCACCATACACACTTTTCCTGCACTGTGAAGACTAAATAAAAAAAATATGAAAATGTGTGCTGAAATACAGTGTATGCTTTTTTGAAAGTAGATGTAAAAATATCTCATGCCTTCATATGAGAGTGAGACTCATTTCATGCAGTTGTATTTTGTCATTGTTAATAAAATCACATGATGAACATATGGTCTCTGCCTTTGCTGTTGCGGCTTACAATAATCCTGAGTTCACTGTCTGTGTGACAAGGGTGAAAAAGAGAGAAGATAAAACTGCTGTTCAATCAAATATTCAGCTTTGTCTTCATGCTCATGCAGGGCCTGTTTCAAGTTTTAATTGAGGTGGCTTAGTTCACTAAAAATAAGACGCTTCCACTTGCTTCATTAAGGAAAGAAGCTGCTGTTGAATACTGAGAAGGCAGCGTGGGAGGACGACAACCCGCCAACGGTGTCCCGAATTCGTCTTCTCTATGAACTCTCGAAGTATACCAGCCTCCACAGAGACTCTTGATTGACATGGATGGGCATTTCAGGAAACAAGTCAACTGAATATAAAAATGATCTCTCACAGAAAATTATTATAATAAAAGAAAGGTCCAGTTCAAGTATAGATATAAAAGACGAGCAGCATCTCGACGGAGAGTAAGAGGAGCTGGGGAACTGAGTGACGAGAACTACAATTAAAAAGAATAATATACATTTGCCTCTTCTTAGACCAAAAGATATATACTGTATCCATTGATCTTTTCTCACAATAATAATAAAAATGCTATAAGTATTGCATGGCTATATTTGTTACATACAGTATGTACAAAACAGTAGATTTATTCTCAATTAAAATTACAAAAACAATCTTGAATACCAATAAATCTTCCTGTTTCCAGTCATGGGGCACTTACACATAACTGCACAAGATCACTGACTTTTGGAAAAACTTGAAGTATCTGCACCATAACTATTTTTGATAAGACAATATAACATCGACTCTGCAGCCGTGGCCCAATGGTTAAGATCATCGCCTGCCACCGTGGGGGACCGAGGTTCAAGACCACGACTGGAACATCCACCAACATCCCCCGGGCTCACGGTTGCGGTGTCCTTGAGCAAGACACTGATACCCCAAAATTTTCCCTGGGCACTTCAGCTGCCCCCTGCTCCAGTGTGTTCCACTAACGTGTATGTGTTCACTGTGATGGGTAAAATGCAGAGAACAAATTTCATGTGAATGCATGCATGCATGTTCATGACAATAAAGGTGATTCTTCTTCTTCTTCTTTACAGTGCCGTGAAAAGATATTTGTATTCTTCCTGATTTCTTTTTTCTTTCCACGCAAGTCCACCTCTGAATGGTACAAAAAAAAAAAAAAAAAGGTTTTGGAGAGGCCCAGTCCAAGTCCAGAATTAAATGTGATTAAAATAGTGTGGTATGACCTTAAACAGTCAGTCAATGCTTGAAAATGCTCCAACACGAATGAATTAAAACAATTCTGCAAAGATAAGTAGGCCAACACTCCTCCACAGTAATGCGAAAGACTCATCACCAGTTAATGCAAATGCTTGATTTCAGTTATTGTTGTCAAGGGTTTCAGAACCAGTTATTAGGTTTGGGAGCAATTACTTTTTCACATTGGGTTAGATGGGTTCGGACTTTAATTTCCCTTAATAAATAAACTTGTATCATTTAGAAACGGCATTTTATATTTATTTGGTTTGCATGTTTGAAATACTACAATTAAAATCAGGAACTGGGCAAATCCTTTTTCACTGAAGTGTATAACAAATGTCAACAGGACAATTTTCTTAATATTAATTTCATTTTCTTAATTTTCCTAATATTAAGTTGTGAAAACACTGTTTCTGAGTACTTATACACATCCATGTTGCATAATCTAGCAACTTGTGTCACATGTGAACTGATATCGTAGCCAAGGAAGATTTGACACTTTTAACACACTGCTATTATTTTGAACAGTGTATGCGCACACATGTGTGCGTATTCAGCATGTAGAGATACTGTACATCCAGATGTATGCATGAGCATGTGTATGCATCACAGTGCATAAGTAAGGCACAGGAGAGGAATGAAAACCTGAGCACTCATGAATTAGGCTACATTTTCTGTCTGATTACCGCAGTGACAAGCCACAGGGTGTCTTGGGTGTTTGCACGCAATCAGCCAAGTAGCTCAAAGGCCTCAATGACATAGTTAGATTTTAGCGAGGTAGGGATGGGAGAATGACTCACCATATCACTGAGCTGTTACTGAGCAAAAGTCGCCTAAGGTTAGATGCATTGGTTTTCAATGAAATACATATTATGTTTAGTTTCTTTGCAATGTGGCCGGGGCTCTAGTTTCTACATCGAGGAGGAGCTCATGCATCATCCCTAGACTTAAGTGCTGTTTCTTACCAGCTTTAGAGCTGATGCATCCAAATGGAACATTAAGCTAATATACCAGATGTGATTTCAGTGATAATGACACAGTTTAAATGGATGCCTTACACATGGTTTACTTTTCTACAGTCTGGATTCAGTCAGTGGCCGTTTCTGGTATGTGCCATACGTGTGGCTGCACGGGATGGCATTTCGGGGGTTAAATGGTTTTCTACTGGCATTATGACATGTAAATCATTGCCATTTGTGCGGGCAATTTGCTCCCCCTTTTGGAGTTGCCCTGTGTAGAAGAGATGTGGGGGCGTTGAAAAGGGCACCATTCAAGCTTGGACTGCCACTGTCTACACTAGTGTTGTAGAAATGATTTAGATGTATAAAATGCTCATAAAAAACCTAATTAATGCTGGGGAAAAACAACTTCATGAACTTTACAAAAGGTTAATGTGAAAAATAAATACGCTGTGGGTTGTTTGGCCATTTCTGTTCACAAAATAATGTAATATGACTTCAACTTTACAGGTATGATGTTAAATTAAAATTAATTTTGTTATTAGATACCTTGCAGGGACTATATGAGGTAGGCTCCATCTATTTTCGAGCTATTGACTTTCCATGTCAATCTGCCCAAGGGATTAATGGAGCAAAATAAACTGCAGAGGGGGTGACACAAAGAAGCTTGTGACACTGTTTGCTTCAGAATGGAAATCTGTGTGATTTTTTACAGAGGAAAAACTCCCCTGGTGGCTGTGCCCAATACAGCCCCATTTCATGCTTTGTCAATTCCCGGATGGAGTCATTCCAAAGTGACTGTGAGTTAAGGAATATGAAGACTTGACATCACAAAAGTAAGGGGAAGAAGCACAGTCGGGGTTTACCACATTAACCCAGGAGACCTTAATTAGATACAGGTTGTGTTCCAATTGACTGCGAGAGTCCTGTAGATGCATTCCTTTGCTCAGTGCAAAACTACTATTGACTCTAAAAGCTGTACAGGTGAGATTATTCTGAAAACCTGGTGGTCTAATCTTCACTTGACACGATTTGTTCTGACATTGTAATTGAAAAGAGGTCAAGTTACCTCTTATAAATAAGTTGGGATGTAATTTCAGGCTGTGATGCCAATGTGAAGCAACGCTAACGAAAACATTCATCTCTACATTAATTGATGGAGTGGACAATAAAACTTCAAGCAACCTTTAGCAAACCTGAAGGTCCACAATCAGGCCAAGTTGTAACTGAATAGGCCTAGCTGTAACTGAATAGTTAATCAATGTAATTTCATTGAAAAGCCCCCCGTTGAGGTTTGGTTTACTTGCTTAGTTTAATTACAACACATTCTTTCAGATGGCTAATCATTTTTCATCTTAACATTGAGGTGAATGATGCCACTGAGTTCCTATGACAATATTCTGTGCAAGCTGTTGTTTTTAATGATGCCATATGTCCGGATTCTGCATGTTTTCCTCCTTTAAGAGACTCTTGAGGAGTATTATGTCGGTAAAATAGATGATTATTACTCAGGAAGAGTTATCCTCTATCTCATTTTTACAGTTTAGTCATGCACTTAATTCAAACCATGCATCAATATGTCAGACTAATGAAGGTCTTTGAATGCAGGGTTATAACAGGCATGGCTCTTGTGCCACGCGTGTCTAACTGTGTTCAGTGCAGGACCTGCTGATGAATCAGGAATGTGCGTGTTCATTGATGAAACAAAATGCATACATGGTCTTTGTTAAAGGTCAAGAGCAGCCCTGTAGCAAAGCAGTATAATTAAGTCAATAAGATCTACACCTTCTGTTTGTGACTTCAAGTCACACATTCTTTCATTGAAAAACACAAAAAAATTTAACTTTGGGTGCAGATTTTCTGAAGGCACCGGTTAGTTTGGGTCTAAACCAATCAGAGGAAATATGATTTTTGTAGAGATACACTCAAACCCAGACTAAGGCTTGAGGATTCTGACATGTTGGTCGAAAACTGGCTTTATTACATCATAACCAGATGCACTTTTCATTTTGTCTCCTTTGAAAACCAAATCCCAGCCACCATACAAATACATTTTTATCAACTGAGGACTACCTTTAAAACGTGTTATTTTTATCTGTAGAGGACCTGAAAAGGGCCGTCAATTATTTGATTATTATTATTTTTTTGCCTTAACGACAGTAATGCTCTCTGGAATCTGTCAGATTCATTAACACATATTTTATGGATTTTTTTGTGACACATATTCCATAAAATAGACCGTTGTCATGTATGACCATCACACGAGGTAGCACACTGCCTGAAATATCTTAGCGTACCTAATAAGAAAACATTTCAGCGAGCATCAAATAATGACATTTTTTGTTTTGTTTTCTTGTAACCAAAATAATGGTCAGCGATGTAATGGGTGTTCAGAGAAGAATATATAGTGAAAGTTCACGTGTCCCATTATCTGTTATCAATATTCAAGCAGTGAAGAGTAATTTGTTGTTTTTGTTTAACAGTGCTTTATTTCTTTCACATTAGATGAATGTTAAGTGTTTATTATTATATCTGAGGGTGAACTGTTATTAAATTATTTTTACACTTGAATGCATTGTAAAAATTGTAAAAAAACTTTCTTAAACAATTGAATGCACAGTTCATACAGGTTTTTATCGTGTTGGTAGTTAAAACATTTCTACTACTTACAGTATTTCGATTTGCATTTCCAATTTGAAAATGTGTCAAAATTCAAACAAACTGGAAGTTGAAAAGTGTCACAAAATTCACTGTTTGAAATTAGACGTTACACTGTACACTATACTTATGTCCACATTTCTAATTGTATGAGAAACGGCTTCTTCATCTGAAATTTGCAAACCAAACTAATCATTACAAAATAAGGAACGATGCAGAAACTAGCCCTTTCACATCTTGCACAAACGTCAGTTTTATAGATTTGTATTTCTTCGCTTACATGATTTGAGCTATTACTCATATCTCTTGCCACTCTCTATGCAGATTTGAGTCATGTTAACTGCACTCTAATCCTGTATTAGCCTGCTTTGCTGCCTTTTATCTAGAGATAGCACATACTTCTGCTCCCGACAGAATGTCACAATCACACATTCAGTGGATGTATATCTACTGCTCGCATGCTTCCATTTCCTACTCCCTCTTTCCTCCCTGTATCTCCATGTGATGAATGGCACATATCTCACAGTGGGTAACTAAGTATTCTCCATTAATCTGAGTTGTCACCGCGGGAAACACTGCCAAATCGGAGCGGGCCATACGACTCATTTTCACACCCGGAAAACCCACACATCCACATTACAAAAAGCGGGCTCGAAGCCAAAGACTAGTGCTGGTGTCACTATGACAACGGGCAGAGTAACAGAGAGCTTCTTGCTTATTTCATTAGAGGTTGTAGAAAATGGAAGTGGCAAACAGATCTGAAGTCTCACAAAATGTATTATATAGCAAGCCCTTCGATATAGTCAGTTCATCAGTGTTTATTTCAACAAAAAAGCCCCTGAAACCAGGTTAACAATGCTAATTAATAAAATATGAATATGATGGAACCATAGCTGTATTCTCCTCAAGCATTTGGAATTTGACCAACATTTTGGGGAAAAGAAAAGTCCCCCAGAACTTTTACTGAACCATGCGTGACATCATGCCAAAACCTCAGCGTACCTCACGGGACTTCACTCCATCATTAACTCTGGACGTGGTTTGATGTGAGTTACATCTGTTACGCAGTTCACCTTTGCATTACACCACTAATGTTTAACTTATGACTTTAGAGTTTATTGCTTTTACGTCTTAATATTTGGACGACAGTTATGTTAAAATCTGACTTAAATGAAGTTACTAAAGGTTTTATGTTAAATATATTCTAGAAGTTATCATTTATTTGCTTAGCTTGCATTAGTATTATGGACGATTTTAGATGTCTCGCCTTCAAAAAGATGACTCAGCATCATCCGATGGAAGGGCGCCTGGACCAAGGACGTGATCGGATGTGGTCTGGGACGTGACAGGTGTTGGTCCAGTGTTTTGTGTTGTGTCTTATTGTTTAGAACATTATGTCTGGGAAAAACCCTCCTATTTTCAAATAAATGCAGGAGCGACGGGAGAGATTGGTTAGAGCGTGTTGAGAGGCTGTGATCTGAAAAATCTCCCATACGCCCTCCTCATGAGAAAAAGAAACCAGTGTCTTCATTCCTTTTGTGTCTATTTTTTATAATGTTGGGTAAGATAAATCCAACATTTTATGATGGTAACAGTTTTACAGATTTACCACGGGGAAAAATAGTTTTAAAATCGGAACAAATGAGAGGCATGCATCACAGAAAAACATTTCCCAGGAATGTTTTTACATTGTATTCCGAAATTGTTTTGCTGCAGCCTCAGCATGAGCACTTGAGTGCACCTAAGAAAAAAATAGGGAAAGCTGCTTTTTACACCATTTGACTTTATAGTTTGGAGCGGGGCTTTGCATTGGATTATGTTATGTATTGTATGGACAGGGAGGTTCCTCCAGATAGTGAATGGGAGTCACTTCCATTTTATATGTGACATATACATATACAACATATTTGTGCGTGTGTGTAACAGAATGCCAACTTACTCTGCCAGCTCCTCAAGACTTCTGTACACATCATCTTCATTCAAGGCTGTGTCCTCTGTGGGAAAGGGTCTGAAACACAAACAGAGACAGTGTAAAAAAAAAAAAAAAAAAAAAAAGTAATAATAAAATAGAAACACTTTTCAAATGGTGTTTTATCTCTGTCAAATTGTCACTCCCCTGTGCAACACAATCAGGGAAGAAGCCCATCCATCCATCCATTTTTTGAGCCGCTTATCCTCACAAGGGTCGCGGGAGTACTGGAGCCTATCCCAGCTATCATCGGGCAGGAGCCGGGGGTACACCCTGAACTGGTTGCCAGCCAATGAGTGTGCCAGTGCACACAAACAAACACTCACATTCACACCTAGGGGCAATTTAGAGACTTCAATTAACCTACCATGCATGTTTTTGGGATGTGGGAGGAAACCCACGCAGGCACGGGGAGAACATGCAAACTCCACATAGGCGGAGCCGGGGATTGAACCCCGATCCTCAGAACTGTGAAGCAGACACTCTAACCAGTCGGTCACCGTGCTGCAGGGCAGAAGCCATCAGTCATAAAAAAACACTGTCAAAACATGTCAGCCCACTGCTCATGACAGATAAAAAAGCAACTTGTCATAGCCAACTTGGAACTGGAACTGGATTTGAGCAGGAGAAACATCCTTTTTCTAGACTGATGGATAGGCGCCAGGTATTCTGGACATTTCAAGGACTCTCAGAGGCAATGAAGAACAACATGACAGAAAACAGGAGATTCCTACAGATTATTTGTCAACTATGATGGTTGCAAGTCACACAGCCAACAATAAAACCACAGACAGTAAAAATAGTGCTGCAAATCATACATTTCACTTTCTTGTTGACACAGTGACGATAAAACTACTACTCGAAGTGAGAGTACATAAAAATTTAATGACTTAGTGATGAGCTCATTAAACATAGGGACTTTATTTTGAATCTTAAAGATGTCTGCTCACAGCAAATATTCTCAAGTGCTTGATTAGATCTTGGTTGGTTTTGACTTTGTTCCCAGATGAGCTGATTGCTACAAATTAAAACCTATTACTTCAATGTCATGTGCAATTCAAGATGATTAAAATCATTAAGGTGATAATGTCAACCACCCTACTGAAATTGAAAAAGCACTGTTGATATCAATGGTATCTAGTCACTTAAGGTTATTAAAAATGTCTCAGTTGGTAGTATTAGGATTTCAAATGTCTGACTATTTCACTTTTATAATTATGTCTGTAAGAGCTAAATGTTTTTATTCTGTCATTCTGTAGCATCTAACTTAACTTAAATCATAAAGAAAACCACCATGCAGCTCAGATTAGACAAATTCCCTGAGAAACTCACTTGGCTTGAAATCATCAAACTTGAATGCAAATTTAAACTATTTCAATTGTTTGACCATGCACAATGTGACTTCTTCAGGGTGAATACTATGTACATTTACATCATGAGCGACCATTTTGGTTTATCTAAAAATGTTAATATTCAACAAAGCCAAGCTACCTTTCTTGTTTGTTGGTTTATACAACAGGGAATCACTGCAGGTACGTGTAAACTTATATTTATAAGGTAATTACACAAACTGAATTCATTATAGGGTGGCACAGTGGGCGACGGGTTAGTACATCGCCCTCAGTATTCTGAGGACCCGGATTCAAATCCGACCTCGCCTGTGTGGAGTTTGCATGTTCTCCCTGTCCCTGTGTGGGTTTTCTCCGGGTATTCCGGTTTCGTCCCACACCGCAAAAACATGCATGGTAGGTTAACTGAAGACTCTAAATTGCCCATAGGTGTGAATGTGAGTGCGAATGGTTGTTTGTCTATGTGTGCTCAGTGATTGGCTGGTGACCAGTTCAGGGTGTACCCCGCCTCTCACCCAGAGTCGGCTGGGATAGGCTCCAGCACTTCCATGACCCTAGTGAGGACAAACGGTATGGAACATGGACGGATGGATGAATTCATCATAGCCAGAATAGCATTTGACATCACTGGTGGTGAACTGGAGAACATGGCTCACATGTTCTAGTTCATCTCAAATGGGTTTAAAGGGGCTGGATTTGGGGTTTAGGACTTGGGACGGTTAACAATTTCTACAACAAATTCAAGCATGCCTTTATAGTGCTGGCTTTGTGCACAGGGGCAGAGTCATGTTCAAACATAAAAGGGCCTTGCCTAAACTGTTCCACCAAAAGTTGGAAGCAGAATTGTCTAAATGTCTCAGGAGGCCAAACAAATTATATTTATGGAGATATAATGGCTTGAGCCCAATCCTTTATTGCTTCATCAAATTATTTAAAAAAGTGACTCTCGAAACTTAAGTCATATAGTAAAGCAAGGGCCGGCACGGTGAACGGCTGGTTTGCACATCTGCCTCACAGTTCTGGAGACCGGGGTTCAAATCCCAGCCCCGCCTGTGTGGAGTTTGCATGTTCTCCCTGTGCTTGGGTGTGTTTTCTCCGGGCACTCCAGTTTCCTCCCACATCCCAAAAACATGCGTGGTAGGTTGATTGAAGACTCTACATTGTCCGTAGGTGTGAATGTGAGTGCGAATGGTTGTTTGTCTCTATGTGCCCTGCGATTGGCTGCCAACCAGTCCAGGGTGTACCCCGTCTCCCACCCGAAGATAGCTGGGATAGGCTCCAGCAGCCCGCGACCCGAGTGAGGATAAGCGGTAAAGAAAATGGATGGATGGATACTAAAGCATGGATGAACATAAATGCACTAAATTAGCAGGATGGATTTGTAGGAATTATGCAGTGGCAGAGCTCAAGACTGTTTGTTTTAAATTGGAATGCGTCTAGTGATATGAAAATATATCAACAGTAACTTCACTCAATAAACAACTGTTTTTATTTGGTCAAGTGTGTATATATGTATATTTTAATGACATACAGCACTCTCCTCACGAAGAGTGACAGGTATCATGTTGACGAGTTCTCAGTGAGATAACCAAAGGTCAGCCATCCCTGTCATTCATCACACACTCTCTCACACATACTGCCATGGAAAGGTCAAGCAGCCCAAGCTTTCTCTGAATCATAGTTGTATGTTATTTTATCATGATAAAAGTGCTTTAACTTCATTCAAATATTAATTGTGAAAATACAATACCAAAACTTCATGTGATTTATGCAACGCTCATCACTACTGCTATGAGCACAACACAGCTCAGGGTTCTTCCTCCCGAGCACAATAACACACCCACATTTGACGACCCCCTCCAATGAAATGCACACTATATTATAAGTTATTAATGGAGTCCCGGAGGGCAAAATTTAATTACATAGTAGTTTGTGGGGCCGTGCCCTTGCATCTATCACCTCAGTGTTGTTTTGCGGACCCAAGCACTCTCTAATGCTGCTGTTTTCATTTCTCCTAAATGGTGCAACAAGGTGCAATTGAGCTATGTTTATAATTTCATCAGATCTCCTCTAACAGCGTGTCTCCTGGCTATTCACCGTCATTATTGGCTATGCAGCTAGCGTGTTGCTTCATGCTTTTTTCAAGTCTATACACTGTGCTACTTTACTTTCCTCAGAAAAGTAAACTGTTTTTTGTCTCTTTTTGGTCTAATGATTCGGCTGAGGCCCTCCTTGTAAAGAGTGTGCATTTTCTACCCGTGTTTGGGTGGAGTTCCCAAAAATGCATGTTAACTGAAGAATGCAAGGTGTGAATGTGAGTGTGAATGATTATTTTTTCCTCATATATCCCCTGTGATTTCAGAGTAGACCACACCTCCCACCCAAAGTCAGCTGGCCATGACCGCAATGAGAACAAATGGTATAGAAAAAGGATGGATGAATGTTTTCGTAAGAAAAGTAATAAGACATTTTTTCATTTTAGGTTTAAATGTCAACTATTTTATCTTTAATATACCCTAAACAGGCGGCACGGTGGGCGACTGGTTAGAGTGTCAGCCTCACAGTTCTGAGCCTGTGTGGAGTTTGCATGTTCTCCCCGTGCCTGCGTGGGTTTTCTCCGGGCACTCCGGTTTCCTCCCACATCCCAAAAACATGCATTAATTGGAGACTCTAAATTGCGCGTAGGCATGACTGTGAGTGTGAATGGTTGTTTGTTTGTATGTGCCCTGCGATTGGCTGGCAACCAGTTCAGGGTGTACCCCGCCTCCTGCCCGATGACAGCTGGGATAGGCTCCAGCACGCCCGCGACCCTAGTGAGGAGAAGCGGCATCCATGTTAAATAATTTACATAAAGCAACATTTTCAAGGGCAACATGTGGTATCCCCTATCCTATTTTAGCCTCATCAATATCTATACATATATTTTTTTACATTGTACCGAAATATTTAATTCATAGATTTTATAGTGATACATCCATATGTACCAAGACATACCAATTTTTGCTAAATTGCGATATTTACAACCAGTAAATGCAGATGAACATACTTTAGATTAGCAGTTCCCAACTTTCTATGCCCTGCTCCCTAAGACAATTTGTACTATGATCCAATCTGCACTAAAGATAATAAAATAATAATAAATACAATAAAGGATAAAGATAATAAGTTCAAATTCATACTAAATGCAGATTTTTATTTTCCATAATCCCTGAAAATGTGAAATGAACAGTGATCAATTGCCCCTTTCCTTTTGATTTGTCTGATATTTAATTAAATCTGTTTCAGCTTTCGCTGTTTGACATTGCCTGTTGTTTTGTTGTACAATATTATTGTATTGTATCGCATTGACCAGGTTATATATGGCCTGTTTCAAGAGATTTGTCCTGTGAAAATAAAGTAATCCCATTATCCAAACTCTTGCAGGCTTTGCTTTCTCACTGCCAAACCCTTTTTGATTAATACCATAAATTTAACAAACCCCTAACCATGGTGGATTTTCTTCACTATCCATAAGGTAAATTCCAGCATAAAGGGATTTGTTGGCACATATGTGCAGGACATAGGCACAGTGAGCCGTTCGAATTGATCAGCCACTGTCAGAGAGCAGAACAGCAGTGTAGTTATTAGATGGGGATACGGCTCAAATAGGCGACCATGGAACCAGCTTCACGTCCCTGGATGCAACTTTGGTTCTGTAACGCTCAATAAATCACTAAAGCGCGAGCCAGCCTGCACACGTTGCAACTTATTCCCTGTCCTTTCCGGGCTTTTAAATACGGTCCGGGAGCTTCCTTCAAAGTCACCTTTCCTGATGAAGAACTTCACTGGGAATATAAGGGTTTGTAGCAACATTTCTTGTAGAATTATCTATTGTTACATATTGTTACGTATATATATATACATGTATATATATATATGTATATGTATATATATATATATATGTATGTATATAGTGTGGCAAAGGAATATAAGACAGAACAGTACGATACAGCCAATGGATGAAAAAAGCTCTTTTTTCATTTATTAATTATCGTTATTACTGTAAATATAAATGCATAGTCCTACATAAATCAACATGTTATCTAATGATAATGTAGAGCTTTATCTACTAGGAATTGTTATTTTCAATCATCACCCTAATTATGATATATACCGTATGTATACAGTATGAATTATGATTACATTGATATGTTTTTGTCAGTTATAGGAATAGTTGTTGTGGAGGTAAAAAAAAAAAAACATTTACAAAGTAGTAAGTCAGTCAACTCATTGAATTATGGGCATAATGATAAGCATACATTATTGAACACATTTGGCTGTGTATGGGGAGGGAATTTTCAGAATTTTGATTACATTTATATTATCTTGTATAGTTTTTTTTCCCTGTTTGACTTATTTAGAATTTTTCCCTGGACCTACTGGGAACAGAGGGGACAGGACAAAGCAGATGGCAGCAAGCCAACAGGGAGCCTTCCTTTCCAAGTGGAGCTGGCATCACCGATGCGGTGATAGACACATGAACTACCAAGGCCACAATGCTCTGAGCCGACATCAAAGGTGAGATCAATGGGCCTCGACAGAGCGTCAATAGGCATGTCTGTGGCATTGATACAGGGAGATTTAACGGAGCCACGAGCTCTCTGGTCACTCTAAAGATCAATGTAGCCTATGATGTGCTTTCTGTAAGCATTATTTGAGACAATAGGGCAATTGTCTGGTAGGAAAACTTTCAACTTAAGAAGCTAAGACTAGAGAATGTCTTTTCTAAAATATTTGTGCCATGTCAGATTATGCCAGCTCACCCGAGTCATGTTTATTACCTCTGCCAAGCATGAAGGCGATTGTGTTTCTACCACCATTTGGTGGTTGTTAGTTATTTAGCAGGATAATGCAAACACAACCAATTCCCATCAACATATGTGGAGGACTGTTACTAGGCCTGAGGAAGACGCCATTTTATTTCGATCCACTTCCTTTAACCTGGTGGAGGTCTGCACTCTTGTGCCATTGTAGTATTTGCATTTTCTTTAACAGCTGTCCAATTATAGGTTATTATTACTTCCCCTTGATAGAATTGTATTTCTCATTTTCTTTTGGGCTGATTGGCTTTTCGCACTACTCTCTGCCGCCTGTTCTCAACACAAAATTGTCATAATAAGCTGAAAGCACTGTAATTGGGTGACGAGATATATTTTGGGTTTGGTTTGAATAATATGCTAACTTACCCCAAAAAATGTTTTAATGGAAAACTATTGAATATGTATGTCAATCCAAGATATAATGTACACTAACAACAACATTTTTGCCCTATAGGCAACTGTCACATGCACCAAAGCATTCCATATTATCCACTGACCTTTAGCCTTCAGAGAACGTGTAATATTTAACAGATTTTCTTGAGGCCAGGGACCAAATGTGACCTTACTTAATGGAGCCATTGATTCTGATACACATATATATTTTCTTTTTTCTTAATCTGATGAAAAGCGGTTTATCTTAAAGGTGAAGTTTGCTGTTTAACTAAAAACTATTTTTGTCATTTGTATTAAAACTGTTTGTATGACCATAGAATTTCATTAAAATGATCTTTTGAAAAATCATCCCTCTCTGACCCCATTTTATGCCTCTAATTTAATTTTAATTATTATTTTAAAACTTGTCACAGCGTGACAAGAATAGCCAATTAGAGACTGTAGAAACAGAAGGCATGACCGAATAGTGTGTCAATCATTTGCACATGCATATGCAGCCTCGCGGGGACACAGAGCAGCCTCTTGCAAAAGGAGAGTATTATAGTTTCTCGGATGGATTATTGAACTCCGGTTAGCATCAAAAATCAAAATGAAGGACTTCCTTTAGGCAGAGATGTGAGGAGGCGGGGCAGAGAGTGAAGTGAGGCTACATTCAAAGCTTGCTTAGCAGTTTGAAAACTGCATACTCGACCTTCAAGAGGGGTTACAGCAGGAATGGTCAGTTACTTTTCCCAAAACGTCACATGAGAAACTACAGAGGTTGTCAAGGGCCACACCACCATGCTAACATCAACTGTGTTCAATACAACATTCATGTCTTCATATAAATCAGTACATTATATTGTTTTGATAAATTGATACTTGTGTATCCGGGAGGATCTCACAGTAGAGCCGCTGCTCCTCTACATCAGAAAGGAGCCAGATGAGGTGGCTGGGGCATCTGATTTGGATGCCTCCCGGACGCCTCCCCGGTGACGTGTTCCGGGCATGTCCCACCGGGAGGAGACCCCGGGGACGACCCAGGACACGCTGGAGAGACTACGTCTTTCGGCTGGCCTGGGAACGCCTTGGGATCCCCCCGGAAGAGCTGGATGAAGTGGCTGGGGAGAGGGAAGTCTGGGCATCCCTGCTAAAGCTACTGCCCCCGCGACCCGACCTCGGATAAGCGGTAGAAAATGGATGGATGGAGGGATGGATGTTGATACATGTGATGTTAGGTTACATAATATAAATAATAATATTCACATTAGAATTATATCACAATTCAATCAACATTCAAAAAAAAAAAATGTCTACAGTATGGACACATTTTTCTCAAATCAAATCATATCAAAACCATGCTTCCTTTTATGGTGTATTTTTAATCACACATATTTTTTTGTTTTATTTTGACCTCATAACGCTCTTACGAGGGCAGTCAGAGACTGTGGATGAGCCCGAAGAGGCCCATGGGCCATATCCTGTCCAGGTCTGGGTTTCAGGGAACTTTTGTTTTTGTTTAAGTTAATTACTAAGGTACCTAATATTCTACTCAAACTCATAACCACTGTGATAATAACATCCAATGAGCATCTAGAGAATTTTCACTGTTAATAAGGTTTTACAAATTAATTAATAGTACACATAGCTCAGGATTAGAGTTCCAAGGTAAGTGCGCTTCCACTGAAGTCAAACATGCATCGATTTCATCACCTCACAGCAAACAGTCAGTGTGAACAGCCAGAAGTCAGCAGCTTGAGTTGCGTTTATTAATAGCAGAAGACACAAGCTCGCTTTTCATTGTCTCTCTTCTCGCTTCATTTCCTGGTGTGGCTCCTAATGTGCGTGCGCCATCAACTCATTACTCAAGACAGATAAAATGGCTTTTTATGTGGTGCTGGAGCTCCGGAGCTCCACGCCGACTGAGAAAATGAAGAGGAATCAGAAGCCCATTTTAGGGCTGATAAAAGTAGTGTGAATGATTTTCTTTCTCTCTTTATTGTATGAGAATAATGGTGCTGGTGTGTACTGGAGTCATCTGGCTGAGGAGGCAACAGACATCAGGGCTTGTGATTTTACATTTCTCCGTTAACATTAAAGCACTGTGTCAGTGAAAGGTGAAAATTAAGAATAGTTAATTAGTTAGTTAGTCGCGAACAAGATGTCAGTCACTGGCCTTAAGTGTAAATTAATTTTAAAAGAGCAGCTGTAGAGATTAATTCTCACTACTTTTTTCAGTAAAAGGTGGAAGCCATGCATTGAAATTATTTCCCTGACGGATGGAGAGAATCCTACTTAGTTAAATAATCAATGATGAGTGCGAAATGAGATTTACCTGATGCCTTTGATTTGTGCAATACTGTGGTGGGAGATCCTTGACAGAGTGGAGATCACCTGAAACAAAGAGAGATAATAGATCACATACACTACACTTGAAACAAGATAATAGTTTATTGATAGTGCAGTCAATATAATTCTGGATAATGTGTAATATCGAAACTGGGAAATACTTCAATGACTGACAACGCAAATAACGATCAAAACAAAACAAATACAATACAAAATGATCGATCTCCTGGATAAGCAGTGGGCATAGCTGGATGAGAATAAGCCACAAAGACAAGAGCTTTTGAAAATGCAAAATAATCACTGAAACACTGACAAAAAATTTTTTAATTTCAGAAGTAAAGAGAAATGACCAGAAATCTCCCCCAAAATAAAAATAGTTGGCATCAATATGAAATGACTTTCACGGCCAACTATCAATCGTAATCTCATTGAGATGACACTTTATATAATTGTTTATATAAAAAAGTTCTATGGTCAGCTATAATGTTACAGCCATAAGAACCGTTGCTATTTGAGAGTCATTAACAAACTAAAATTGGTCATTTTCTGAGAGATTGTGTGCAAATGCTGAGATGCTGACAACGGACTGCAAAGAATGGAGGATGGTAGTTACCGGTAATATATTTCAGCATATCATAGAAATATGCAGATCCCTAGGCACTATAAACACAATAAACAAGTATTCAGCAATTTGACTGGATGCTTGGTAGGTGGTACGAGGTGATGTAATGGTATCTCTGCCACATCGTCTCTTTTCAGTCCTTGGTCTCGCCTTTGATGATCTTGCAGACAAAAGTCCAATATCTCCAAACCTGTGAGTGCTTGGATTGAGAAAACTGATAACTCACTCATCCGGAACCAGACGCACATTTTGTTCTGTCTGTATATTAATCAATTGAAGAACTGAATTCTTGATTATCTGCCATTACAGATCAATATTCATGTACGGTATAGTTCCCCAGACACATATGAACAGTATGCAAATGGTCACAGCATGAGTAATGCCTGTATCATGTCCATATCAGATATAGTCTTCTGCTTTTCAAAAGTTGTGGTTATGTTGAGCAGTGAGATAGAATTGCATTGCATTATATTGAGAAGAGTTTCTACCGGCGCTGTATTTCTCCATCACCGCAAACTATAAATCACAATTAATTCATTTTAGGGATAGATGAGCAGATTCAATTGTATGTAATCCAGAGCAGTTGATTTGTAGATTCGATAGATTTGAGACTTTTATACTTTATGCTGATTGTCACTTTTATTGAGGCTCTAACTCAATTTACTCAAGGTTTTATGATATTTCTCAGTTACAGGAATAAATATGATACCGATGATGATGAACTACTGTATGGATATTTCTCAAAAGTTTGCATCTGCATGAAATCACATTGTATGCAAATCGACTGCAAGTGTCCTAAAATCCTGCGTATTTGTGTAAATGTTTCATTCATTTTATAATTAGTAAAGTCTTGGTTAGTTTGTGCCCAATTGCTATAAGTAATTTAGTACATACATGGTTAATATGTTCGTGTTCAATTAAGATGATTGAATGCTGCCTTTAAATTTCATGCAAGAGCTCCTTTATGGCTGAGGACTACAGATGGCGTGCTTGCACGGTCTATAGATGTCAAGTTTGGGACAATGATGGAATCACTACCATCCATATACACACACAAACACACACACACTCACAAACACACACACACGCACACAGATTCCCCAGATCAGAAACCCTGCCACTGACGCCTCATTAACCACTCGTGGGTGTGTTTCAGCTTACAACACCGTGGCAATGCCAGATGCCTCCTCAACGAAGAGGAGAGAAATTGTTATCGCAACCACTCTTGCTCGGCAAGTGTCATACATAGCCTCTCATCACTAAGCAAACAATGCATGGATCTCAAAGCTGGGAGCATTTCAAATAGTCAATGTGAAAAGACAAAGGCCACCACTTCAGTGCTCCTTGTCTTAAGTGTCCGCATTTAAGTTGATTGTATGTTTAACAAGCTGTTTTGCAGAAGGGTGTCTACACTGAGTATTCATCATATTTATACCCATCCACTTGAGGAAGGGAAACGTTAACAAGGATTCTGACATCATATTAAGTGATTATTTTCAGCGTGGCTAAACACGTGTAATTGTCATGCTTATGCTTTATAGTTCCAATATGGGGCCAGTCCACCAGTATACAATGCCATTATGCATGTGAGCAGATTTTTGTTTTTCTCCAGAGCAACAAAGCAATGACAAAAAAGGGCACTTTCATTTTTTTTCTTTTTTAAATCATGATGGATAGTCATTTTGCTGCCACATGGAAATTTGGCGTTATCCAGTTCCCCATCATCATTATTAGGATTAGTATTAGTATGACTGACATGGATGCCACAAACTGCAAGAATTTAAATTAGACAGATAGGCAGATGATCATATCAGGCTAACCACAGCTGGGCCGTGAATCTGTTTGTGTAAATCCAGAGAGGTCAGAGCAGGGCCAAAGCCTACTTGGCCTGCGGTGACAAGACTTGAGTGTGCCAGCATTGAGCGTCTTCGGGTGATTTACACATATCGCAGGGAAAAGTCTATTCAAATTAAATCTAGAGTGTCCTTGACGTTTAGCAAGTAACACTGTCAATTTTTCATCCAAGTTTGATTTGAAAGGCATGTCTTGGACGTGTTGTTGGTTTGTTCTGAAGCCTTGTGACGTCAAAAGAAATGGTAATTTCCAATCGGTTTGCTATGGAATGTGTATGATGTGTAAGGTTGGGCATCGTTTGAATTTGAGCGATTCCGGTTCCAAACGATTCTCGATTCCGATTATATTAAGGGGTTGGGTCAAAAAGTTTGCGTAATATATTTAAATAAAGGGTGTCCAAATTATGAACATCCATTTTCTTAGCAGCCCGCAGCATAGACTAAAATGAACATTTGACTCGGGGTTCTTTATGACCAGTATCACGGTCAAACCTATCAACTAAAGGACAAGGTGTGTGAAACTAGCCCTATTGACTTAATATTCATAAATTATCGTTTCAGCTAAAGTTAAATATAGCATTGTTAAAATCGTTATTTGGGACTGTTTTATGTGCAAGTTTTAACTTGACTTCCTGTTTTAAGCTTGCAGCCTTTTATTTTGAAGGGTACGCCCCGGAACTCAGCATTTTGGCACGAAAAGCAACTTCACACGGCACCGGTGATTTTTATTTATTTTTTAATGCATGGAACCAAATGCTATAAAACGTTGATTCCTTTCCTTACCCACCGATAATGCACAAGGTTAGTGTTTGTCATACTGTGAGACGTTTATGTGAATTTTGTCCCAATTCATTGTTATGTAAAGTTTTAATTCACAGTTAAGCTTTTTTTTTTTTTCTTTTTTTTTTCTTTTTTACCTCTCTCTTACGTTGGTTTGAAAACTAAAATAAATGCTAAAAGCCATCAGTGCAAAAGTGCAACCAACCGTTTACCTTGTTTGGTGTCTCAATATCGGCACAGACTATTTTATTGTTTCACTCACCCAATTGACTGAGAGTTGACTTCACTGAAGCTCCGCGGGGTGTAGGCTGAGGCTCGGAGCGCGTCAGATGCTACACATCGTGAAAGCCTCCTTTGCACAATATAATCTTATTCCAAGTGATGCACTGAGGCGACTGGTCATTCATTTTAACAAAGTTAAGACACACTTTTGTTTACCACTGTTGGGCACAAGCACATCTTTGTGCGCATTCTTCTTCTTCATTTGTTTTTCCCACTTCTTTGTTGGTTTTCACGGAGGACTAGGCATCGAAAGTGGGAACCAACATTTTTTAATTTGAACGATTTGAACGTTCCAAGCAGTTCTCGATTCTCGATGCCCAACCCTAATGATGTGGTCTCACGTGACAAGTATTTCACTATCAATTATGTATCTTAATTGTCTCAAATAAAGGATCCATTTAACTGAAGAGAGACATTTGAGAAACCAAATATTGGATCCTGTTTGCGGGTAATGTGACTTTAGACTACTGTATTTGCAAATCCCAACCATTTTGTAGCTTACATGAAACATTGTATTGGCAAAATATTTTAAAAGATCTAACAAAAGATTACAAAAATATAACTTCAATAAAGAATAAAATTGGCCAGACCAGCCCGTTTGTCCAAATGTTAGACAATTCATCATTGTTTGGAAAAAACTGCCAGTCCTAGCAGGCAATGAGACTCTTCGCTGGAAAATTTTCCAGTTCTAGCACGCTATACCAAAATATATATAATCCCTTTTAGATTCTGCTGCGATGACGTTAAATTGAGTACCCTGAAGCCAAAAAGCTGATAAGTAAAAACAATGTTCTCAGTTACATTCAACAAAGCATTCCTTCACAGGTTCATTGATTCAATAAACATTTTGGTGTCAGATTTCTTTTTGTGAATTTCAGTCCTCCTCAGTTTCTGTGATCCTTCTCACGTCGAATATACTTTCCACACCCCTTTTCTGATCCTTTGGTTCAGTCAGAGCTTGGGAGTCTTTACACGTTATTAATTTCCCTCTCATCTCATTGTCCCCACGGGGTCTTAATGCTGTGGCTAGCCAGAGACTAAAGCTTCTTTCACCCCTCTAGGAATAGAGAAAAAGACACAGCAGAGGGATAGCTTGGGTCCCCAAAGTCCAAACTAATACATTACCTTTTCCAGCAACACCTAACCCCATTGCAGTTCCCTAAACCACATTTTTGACCCTGTTTATAATTTAAGTCACTCATAAAGGTTTCCTGTTTTTGCACAAAAGCAACATGCAACGTTTGCAATTGAGTTGTTTTTGTGCATGTGAGAGCAAATATGTAAACCTGCAACAATGAGGTCTGACTTCAACTGGCGTTCTGAGGGTTCACTTTAGAGTTATAAATTCAGCTGTGGTGGCTAAGGTCTTACAAACAGTAATGCAAGGGTATGTGTCAGTGGGAAATGGGATGGAAGGAAAAGTGTTGCATATATTAACTATAAGTGGATGCCAAGTGTTTGGAAACACACTCCACTCTTACACGTTGCCAGACACACCGCATGTTCTCTGTCCCATGGAGAGACAATCAATGTCTTAAAGTGTGCAACCAACAAGAGGACACTCAGGGACATATTTCCCCTGGTCACCATGCCTTAGCAAATATGCATTCTTCTCAGTTTGACTCAATTTAAGTCAGAATGCAAAGACATCTCATTATATCTGATTTCAATGCAAAAATATGACCAGAAGAGCTATTGGCAGGCCATCATCGCCGCCAATGTAGTTTTTATTAGAGACAGTCACGGCACTGGTACATCTTGCACCACAAATCAATGCATGTGTTGAAAGTGAGCCAGCATCATCCGTTCTGCTTTTCCATTTCCCACATTGTGTTCCTTTTCCAATAGCTCACACCTTGATAGTGTGATATATTTATGAAGTCTTCACACTTTGATAGGACAGCATGGGTCTGCTTAGTCTGCTTATGTTAGCCTGCCAAAGTAGAATGTAGAATACGGCAAATGAGAAACATAGAGCTGAGAACAGATGGCTGAGTGGGAACCCTGCATGCCCAACATAAATAATAAACAGACAGAGGGGCAATGGCTTAGCCCATGTGTTTGTGTCCTACTGTCCCACTGCCTCCGGGAGTTTCGGCATTCTCTCATTGTCTTTTTTGACACTGGTTTCAGGAATTCTCTTTAATCTGTCTGTCATAGTTGGCTGGTATTAAGATGATATAGT
This sequence comes from Phyllopteryx taeniolatus, assembly GCF_024500385.1. Classification (NCBI taxonomy): domain Eukaryota; kingdom Metazoa; phylum Chordata; class Actinopteri; order Syngnathiformes; family Syngnathidae; genus Phyllopteryx; species Phyllopteryx taeniolatus. The sequence goes on along the minus strand of NC_084516.1, from coordinate 11,604,036 downwards.
CATAAATATCCCGTGTGCTTCCTCATAGTACAAAGGCCACAAAGGGATGAGATCCCTTATAAATTCATGGTGGATAAGCATAGTGTAAATTGACAGTTGACAGCCAGGCAAAACAAAATAAAATAAATAAGATGCCAACCAACAAAAACAAAGAAAGTCTTCAGAGACATGATGATACACTGGGAGGCCCCTGTACAGTGGCGGTTTCTGGCATGTGCATTATGTGCAGATGCACAGGGGGCCATTGCTGTGGTAACAACAGGCCCCAAAACAAAACAAAAATGCTACATGAAATAGTTTTATTTTGTGTAATGGTATGACATATCAACCATTGCCATTCGTATGGGGAATGTGGAATGTAACTTTTTTGTGGAATCGGCCTCTGCGTTAGAGGGTTGCAGTCTAGAGGTGGGGGTCTTGGGGAATGATGGGAAATCTAAGTTCACTTGCCATAAACACGGAGGGAGAAGAAAAGGTCAAAACCATCACGTGCACAATTTCCAAAGAAAAGAGTACAAGAAACAAGCAAAGGATGCAGGTGTGAAGACAGCTTTATTCTTCATGACAATAGTATTTTGGTAGTTGCACAGGAAAGGCTGAGAGGGACTCAAGCTTTATTTGAGTCACTACATAGAACACTAACCTCTCACGGTGTAAATAAAACGACAGCACGGGGAAACAACGTAATTCCTGACAACTATTTACAAAATGCTGGTCGGTATGTATTTTTGTGGGGTTCAACCTGAAATTGTTGATAACATTTATGACCCGCTGTGATGTCTCTTTTATTAGCCGCGGTCCAAATGTTTGCTTGATTACTTTAGGTATTTGCTTTTCTTAAATTATTTTTATTTTTTTTTAAAGTACATGTATAGGACTACTGAACATTTAACAGTAAAAGCATTTAATGTGAAATTAAATGGGCCCTCCGTTTTATTGTTTATTGATACTTTTCCTGTCTTGATAGTTAATTATTAACATGTAACAAAATGTTAATTTACATACGCTACCAAAGCATGTTTAATTTAAAAAAAATCATTTCATCGCAAAGTGTGAGTGTGTGTTGGTGAAAAAAAAAAAAGTAATCAAAAAGAAGGAACAACCTCAACAAGTGTTGGTCAGAGAAGAATGTGAGAAGAATAACCCAATACAGTAAATATTACAATTTTTTATTAAGGTTAAAGTAGATTGTTTTATCGGCTTTACATTTTAATATCAAGTCATGTACTTAATTATTGTTAATCATTAAAAATCTTAAAAAGTGAGATGACAAATCCAGGTTGCTCTAGAAACATACCAAAATGTATGTTGTTATACACTAAAAGACACAAATGGCCAGTACAATGATTACATTGTAAGTGGGCTAAATACTGTATTGGTCAAGTTGCTACAGTAGACTTCATCCACTGACCAAAAAAACAAGCAAACAAACAAACAAAAACAAAAAAAGTACCGTGTATTCTGGTAGAAAACAATATCTATTAATTAATTAAAGTCTTCGTACAGTGCAAATAAATATGACTTCCAAATTTGACACACAAAAGAGAAGAGTGTTCTTAAAAAATCTGCCAAATTTGTAGGTATAACTTGATTTTGTTACTGGAACGTATTGATGCATTTCCATTCATTTCAATGGGAAACATTACCTCGGTTTACGAATGGTTTGAGTATCAAACGGGGTCACCCAACAATTTAGGTATGTGGTTCCACTGAATATACAGTAAATAAACAAGTTATTTCAATACACTGTGGATATATTGCTCCATCTTGTTAACGGAACGGTGATTGTGTCATATACTGCCTGCAGTTCCATTATTGTAGCCGGGAGGGCGCTTTGCGTTCTCTCTCTCTCTCCCCTCCCTTCTCTGTTTTCAGCACCTGTCTCCAATCAGCCTTATCACCACCGATATATAAACCTGCCTGTTCTAGGAAATCCTCGCCGAAGTATTGCAGTTACTTTCAGTGGTACCACGGCCCATTTACCTCCCGTAAGTCAACCTATTCCTCGTTCTCTTTTTGACTCCTTGTCTTGTTCCAGTGTGTTTTCCCCCCGTTTTCCTGATCCACGTAATTCCTGCCGCCAAGTCAACCGCCTGTCTTCACCACTGCCTGCCACCTGTCCACACCGCCGCCTGCCAACCCACCTAGGACCACCGCCATTACACCTTTCATCAATAAACTATTCATCCTTTCACATCTGCCTCCGACTGCTCTTGTATCCAGCCACACTCTATTCGTGTCAGATTGGCCCCAAAAATCCTGATTGTGTAAGTCCAACCATTCAGTATTGTGTAGTTCTGTCTTTCATGTTATCAGCGATTATCTTCAAACATATACAATGTATCTAGAAATAAATCTCTGAATTCACTTTACATGGTCTTTAAATAAATAAATAAAAAGATAGGAATGCAAGCAAGCGCAAACTTTGAGAGGTGTTGTATCCTAACCCATCCACTATAGGCACCTGCATACATTTCGTGGGTCAAATCCTAAATTGATTAGTCTCCAATCATCGGGTCATGTTAAAAGTTGCTCAATGACATCAGGAGCTTAGGCCTGCATAAATCCTGATTTCAGTCAGGTTGGCACTTGCCACATTGCACTAAATCCCCTCAAAGCAGACTTTTTATCCGCTTGATTACAGCCGATTTCACTGTACAAGAAAAGCCTCTGGTCTGGCCCGTGTGCCAAAAGGAGTGTTTTTGACCGAAAGACTCCATCAAACATTGGTGTCGCATGAAATGACTGTTAGCCTACAGAGGGCACTCACTCCACACTTAAACTTTACTGATAGAACTCATCATGGATAGAAACTGTTCACGTGAAGGAGATGACTTTGGGCACACATCCTACAACCAGTAGTAATATGAATTATTGATGTGATTAAGTGCTGCGGGTCAATCTGAGTCTTGTTTAGCTTTAGGACCTTGAACATTGATTCAAGCTTAAAGGCAGAGGGGCAGCAGTGCCTAATTTGTGTAAATTGTACTCCATAGATTGCATTGGCAAAGATGACATCTGCCAATGTGCTGGAGCCATGTCCATGACCTGCTTCATTTCACGCCACAGCACCACACACAAACCCACTCACCTATGTGCACTTCTGTAATACAAGGCATTCAGCCACGACAGTATCAGCACACACAAAGGTCAACGGGTTGTGCATAGAGTACACATTTGTGCAATTTCTGCGGACAGACACATTCACAGATCAATGGTGCATTAGATCCTGCAGGACATGCAATATTCGCAAAGACGCACACGCCAGTGAGATGAGTTTTAAGGGATGTTAATCCATGTGTCAAACAGGTGGACATGAGGGAAACAAAGGACATTGTGGGAGGAAAATGAAAGGCACAGTTGAATCAGTGATGTCACAATAACTGGAATAATTCTAGAAAATGATCAGTAACACACAGAACATGGAACAGTAAACCTCTTTAAAGGGTGTGACCACATGTAAATAACATGAATGGCACTTTAGTCAATTATATTTACATTTACCACCGATTAGCAGACCCAAATTAAAATGTTTTTTTTTCTGACTGAGCTATTTCTGAACTGGGTTTCCATGGATTAAGAGTTCCCTTTGTATGTAGCAATTTAATATGCTTTGCTGATTATAAACCAGGCTAAATTGTTAAATTACAATATCTCACAATTACATTTTCAAAATGTGCCCATATCACACAATACGAGCATGAAGATGAAAATGCCCAGCATCATTCGGGATTAACTGAATTCTGACAGAGGGCAACAATGTATTTGTGTATCAAGTGATGTCCTTTTAACAGTTGTTTATTTAATTAGTTACTCGGTTATTTAGTTGTTTTGTTAGTCAGTCAGTCGGTCAGTCAGTCAGTCAAAATAACCAAGTACTTCAAAAAAAGATTCTATTGCGTGGATACAGTTATTCCATAACATGACACATTTGTGAGCTGTGTTGTGCCTGAGCATTTACAAAATAGACCAAATTTAAAAAATAAAAACAATGGTAAGTGTTATTGCATTACTCAAGAAACCCAGGGGTCATAGTTAGTAAGTTAGGTTTGTTTATTTTTCTGATCGTTAACGTTTCTTTTGATATCACACCAGTCGTTCATAAGATGCCATATGGAAATAAAAAATAATTTTCACAAAGGTGTGGTTAAGAGTTCAAGTCAAGGTTAATGAGAAGCTTGGGTATTGTGTTAAACTTGTGAAAGGATGATCCCTGGCTCACTTGATATTCAAAGGGTTTGATCACAGAGGTGATTTAATAACTGGCGGCACAGTGACAGCTGACAAACCAATATGAGGGAGTGAAATCAAACTGTGAAGACGCCTTACACAGGGTTAGCTTGTAAGGCACAACATAAATTGTGACAGAAAGAAAACAAACCTGCAAATACACTTCCTTAAGGAATCTTTTCATTTGAAAATAGCCTGGGTGTGGGCAGTTACAGCTTGTTTCGTCATCAACTGCAGGTTATTTCCAGGTAGAACGAGGCTGGTATCAGACATGCGGTCTGACCACTGCTGCTTTGAAACATTATATGGTAACCTTTGTGAACCATTTTCTATTACGCTCTGTCTCAACAGCACTCACAGAAATCCTCCAAGTATCTAGAGCCACCACAAAATACTGAGTACCGGTTATTGCATTTTTATTATTTTGTTGTTAATATGTGTGCTTATTTGTAAACCTGTGTTGTAAAATATTTGCATTTCCTGGTGCAAAAGACATTATTATAATGAAGACAAGCCAATGAATGAAGATTAACTCCTGATGTCATTCATGGCAGAATTGACTCTTGCACTAAAAATCAGCAAGCGTATGAGATCTTTTAGGGAAGTCAAGGGGGTCAACTAGTTGTACTAATTCAAAAACAGCATGATGCATCGTAACTCTGCTCACCTCTGAAAACTCTAATGTCCTTTAGAAAAGACCAAAGCTCTGCCAAAGGGCCAACAACTTTATCTTGAATAAAAAATAAATACCTTTCGTAAGTACCGCTGTCTGTCAGCCTAACGCGTATGTTGTAAAGAAATGTGGACTAAGTGGAAACACTATTCCTGGATTAACATGGGTTGGGCATTGGATGTGTTCGTCATTGGCATATGCCTCATTCCTTCACAAAAATAATTCTACAAACAAGAGCCCAACTTATTTGGACAAGGTAATAAAATCTACAATTTTGACAGTCACAGAAATAAGGGTATCCATGTTGTATTGATTTCAAATCTTAAAACTGAATGGGTTTTTTTTTCAATAGTTTCTGAACATCAAAATAGAAATGCCGTAATATACAGTATATATATATATATATATATATATATATATATATATATATATATATATATATATATATATATATTTCAAATTGGTCATGCTCTTCATTTATGTTTATACATAGAAGATAAGTGCTTGTAAAGAAGCTTGACTGTACACACATAGAAACAAAAACAGGTAACAGTGTAGTTTTTATATTGTAGGTATACACACATTAAAACAAAGAAAAACCCACAAAAGCCAATGAAAAGCAAGCAATAATAAATGACAATTTACTGCAAATTAATGAAAACAGAATTATCAAAAAAAATAATAATAATAATAATGGGCGGCACTGGTTAGAGCATCTGCCTCACAGTTCTGAGGACCGGGGTTCAATCCCCGGCCCCGCCTATGTGGAGTTTGCATGTTCTCCCCGTGCCTGCGTGGGTTTTCTCCGGGCACTCTGGTTTCCTCCCACATCCCAAAAACATGCATGGTAGGTTCATTGACGACTCTAAATTGCCCGTCGGTGTGAATGTGAGTGTGACTGGTTGTTTGTTTGTATGTGCCCTGCGATTGGCTGGCTGGTAACCAGTTCAGGGTGTACCCCGCCTCCTGCCCGATGATAGCTGGGATAGGCTCCAGCACGCCTGTGACCCTAGTGAGGAGAAGCGGCTCAGAAAATGGATGGATGGATAATAATAATGAAACTAGCCTGGAGAAAAATGACACTTTTGTTACACAGCCTTCTCCATGTATCACAGTCAGTACAGTGTTATTTTCTTTATATGCTTATTTTTTTTCTATACATATATTTACCAAATTGTTCCAGTTTTGTGTTATCTAGCCAAAGGACATTCTCCCAGAAGCTTTGCTGGCTTGTCAATATTCATTTTGGCAAATTCCAGTTTCATCAGTTTCAAGTTATTTGAACATTGTGCGCATTTCTCTCTTTCACATGATGTTACCAATAATTTTGCTACACTGTGTATAGAAAGAAAGAACAGTGGAGCTACTATAAAACAAGCTACTATTTTGTTGCATCCAGCACAGAAAGTATACTATAGAATATAATACAGTATGCAGAGTACGATTAAATTACAGGACTATCAAGGCATTTTGGGGCAAAATGCACTGGCCAATGGCATAAAGCTTAGTCTCATCCACAGGGCATGAGTCTTCCAACAGGATAAAGTGTCCAAAACAAACTGCTAAAAACACCAAAGAATGGCTCATATCAAACTACATGACTAACCTAAAGTTTGTTATTGAACTTATAAAAACAAAACTTGAATTTGTGAAAGGAGCTTCAAACATACACTCAGGATAAGGCACTCTCAAAACCTGAGACAGCTGGAGCAGTTTCCTCATGAGAAGTCTCATTGAGAGTTGTAGAAATTTTGAGTTTGATAGCCTGAAAAGGTTGTGCAACAAAATACTACATAAAAAGTGTAGCATCATTTCTGACCTGGCCTATTTTATTGTTTTTATAAATCACTCTTTTAAACCACAACAAACAATGTGCTTGTATTTTAGTGACCATTGTTGACCATTATTTCTTTAGCAGAATGGTGGCAACAATTTAGCCTCCGTGAATGTAATCTAAAATCTAATGCTTTGTGGTGCCGCCACAGAGGTTGCCATAAAACACGTGCAGCTCACGGTTCAACAGCAGACAGCTGGCTGCTTTCAGCCAATCCATTAGCTATTTATACAGCCTTTGCTTGGCAGTTGTAGTAGTGCGACAGAAAGAAAACTGCTGTCACAACAAGCAAAATGTGCTCAATTATTGTACTTAGTGATTTAACTCAACTCAGCAATAATCCTCAATTATGAAACATGGTGTCATAATAATAAATCAGTCAACTCTTAAAGTAGCTTAAATACCCTGAGCCATAAGTGTTAGTTTGGACAAAATCGTTGGCACTGTAGAAAGTGATTCCCAACCAGGGTGCACACAAGTTAGCTGTGAAAAATTATCATCCGCGGGAAATGATCATATTTCACTTAATTTGTCCCCCAAAATATTATTTATTAAATGCAAATATATATATGTTCATCAATCTTTGCCAACGAACGTAGAGTGACCAATGTGTGGTGTGCCTTGGGATGTTTCTAATGTAAAAATCTCAAAAAAGATTAATAAAAGATCAATAAAGGTTGGGAAACACTGCTGTATCGATTAGCTGTCGCACAGACTAGCCAAAAAGCAATTTGATACACAGTATCAAAGTGGAAGGAGAGCGGGGAATTAATCTACAGCACATTTACAAACCTCACAAATTCCTTCCGCATGGATATTTGTTGCAGACGCATCGTTGGGCCCGTGAAAAACATTGCCAAAAATGAAAAAGGAGTGTCTGTAAGTACAACCCCAATTCCAATGAAGTTGGGACGTTGTGTTAAACATAAATAAAAACAGGATACAATGATTTGCAAATCATGTTCAACCTATATTTAATTGAATACACTACAAAGACAAGATATTTAATGTTCAAACTGATAAACTTTATTGTTTTTAGCAAATAATCATTAACTTAGAATTTTATGGCTGCAACACGTTCCAAAAAAGATGGGACAGGTGGCAAAAAAGACTGAGAAAGTTGAGGAATGCTTATCAAACACCAGTTTGGAACATCCCACAGGTGAACAGGATAATTGGGAACAGCTGGGTGCCATGATTGGGTATAAAAGGAGCTTCCCTGAATTGCTCAGTCATTCACAAGTAAAGATGGGGCGAGGTTCACCTCTTTGTGAACAGGTGCGTGAGAAAATAGTCGAACAGTTTAAGGACAATGTTCCTCAACGTACAATTGCAAAGAATTTAGGGATTTCATCATCTACGGTCCATAATATCATCAAAAGGTTCAGAGAATCTGGAGAAATCACTGCATGTAAGCGGCAAGGCCGAAAACCAACATTGAATGCCCGTGACCTTCGATCCCTCAGCGGCACTGCATCAAAAACCGACATCAATGTGTAAAGGATATCACCGCATGGGCTCAGGAACACTTCAGAAAACCAATGTCAGTAAATACAGTTTGGCGCTACATCCGTAAGTGCAACTTGAAACTCTACAATGCAAAGCAAAAGCCATTTATCAATAACACCCAGAAACGCCGCCGGCTTCTCCGGGCCTGAGCTCATCTAAGATGGACTGATGCAAAATGGAAAAGTGTTCTGTGGTCTGAGGAGTCCACATTTCAAAATGTTTTGGGAAATTGTGGACGTCGTGTCCTCCGGCCCAAAGAGGAAAAGAACCATCCGGACTGCTATGGACGCAAAGTTCAAAAGCCGGGATATGTGATGGTTTGGGGTTGTGTTAGTGCCAATGGCATGGGTAACTTACACATCTGTGAAGACACCATTAATGCTGAAAGGTACATACAGGTCCATCCATCCATCCATGTTCTGAGCCGCTTCTCCTCAATAGGGTCGCGGGCATGCTGGAGCCTATCCCAGCTATCATCGGGCAGGAGGCGGGGTACACCATGAACTGGTTGCCAGCCAATCGCAGGACACATACAAACAAACAACCATTCACACTCACATTCACACCTACGGGAAATTTAGAGTCTCCAATTAATGCATGTTTTTGGGATGTGAGAGGAAACCGGAGTGCCCGGAGAAAACCCACGCAGGCACGGGGAGAACATGCAAACTCCACACAGGCGGGGCCGGGGATTGAACCCCGGTCCTCAGAACTGTGAGGCAGACGCTCTAACCAGTCGCCCACCGTGCCACCTACATACAGGTTTTGGAGAAAAATATGATGCTGTCCAAGCAACGTCTTTTTCATGGACACCCCTGCTTATTTCAGCAAGACAATGCCAAACCACATTCTGCCCGTGTTACAACAGCATGGCTTTGTAGTAAAAGAGTGCGGGTACTAGACTGCCCTGCCTGCAGTCCAGACCTGTCTCCCATTGAAAATGTGTGGTGCATTATGAAGCGTAAAATACGACAACGGAGACACCAGACTGTTGAACAGCTGAAGCTGTACATCAAGCAAGAATGGGAAAGAATTCCACCTACAAAGCTTCAACAATTAGTGTCCTCAGTTCCCAAACGTTTATTGAATGTTGAAAGGTGATGTAACACAGTGGTAAACATGACCCTGTCCCAGATTTTTTGGAACATGTTACAGCCATAAGACTTCATGTAAGTTAATGATTATTTGCTAAAAACAATAAAGTTTATCAGTTTGAACATTAAATATCTTGTCTTTGTAGTGTATTCAATTTAATATAGGTCGAACATGATTTGCAAATCCATCCATCCATCCATTTTCTGAGCCGCTTCTCCTCATTCGGGTCGCGGGCGTTCTGGAGCCTATCCCAGCTGTCATCGGGCAGGAAGATACCCTGAACTGGTTGCCAGCCAATCGCAGGACACATAGAAACAAACAACCATTCGCACTCACAGTCATACCTACGGGCAATTTAGAGTCTCCAATTAATGCATGTTTTTGGGATGTGGGAGGAAACCGGAGTGCCCGGAGAAAACCCACGCAGGCACGGGGAGAACATGCAAACTCCACACAGGCGGGGCCGAGGATTGAACCCGGGTCCTCAGAACTGTGAGGCTGGCGCTCTAACCAGTCGTCCACCGTGCCGCTGATTTGCAAATCATTGTATTCTATTTTTATTTATGTTTAACACAACGTCCCAACTTCATTGGAATTGGGGTTGTACTATTAGATGGGCAATGTACATATAACATAATGTAGGAGTGGTAGCTAGCGATTTTTCTAACCTAAAATGGTAATCGCTAACTCGCTAATGCTAATCGCGAATGCTAACCGTTTAGCAAAGGGTGATTTTGTTGTCTCAAATTCTGTAATTTGTACCATACACTCAGTACCAGCAAATGCAGTTTAAGGATAGAAGTGCACCACTCATGAATGAAAATAAAATGCATGTCAGTAATTAAAAAACAAAAACAAAAAAATATTTTTTAAATTTTTTTTTCGGTGGGTGTTGGCGGGGCGATTACTCTACTATTCAACAAAATATCTATAGGATAATACATTATAAAAAGATTCAATAGTAACAGCCCGAGAGGGCAGGTTAACCCATTTGGCCAAGTTGTGCAAACGTTACCTGGCAGTCCCAGCAGCAAGCACACCAAGCGAGAGAGTCCTTAAATATCAATACGTGACAACGGCCGAGACGTCACTCAGTCCTTCCCTCCTCTTGGGATTTTGATTATTACTAATAAGTACTGTACTGACAAAAATATCAATGACGTCATAAGCGACTAGTCACCATAGACTCGATTTGTCTTAAAAAAATAAAAATAAAAAAAATAATCGGAATTCGTGCAAACCCTGGTATGTACAGACCACAGAAAGGTTAAGTAGGGATATTACGTCATGTTTTACAATTACACAATGCAAAATTAAACAGTAAAAGGCCAGCACAAATACACAAAATTAAGTGCAAAACTGTGAATCAAAAAGAAAAAAAATCGATTGCCATTCCAATATAGACTTTTTGGCTCCAGCCCCTACACTTGTTAAAAGTTGCAATAGAAAAGGGAATACAATTGAACCATTTTTCAGGTCTAAATCATTTATATTGTAAACTGTTTTACAAATGGGATTTCAGATTTGTCCACTCTAAGGGTGTATATTAGAGATGATTCCAAGAAAAAGCTGTTGGGGTTATGGTGAGACAAGGGTTTAAGGAGGTTATAGTGATAAAAGGCAAATGGAAGGAAACTGGATTTCCTGTAATGTGGGTGTACTGTGTTGATGAGCCTAATACTTATATACTTGTATTCCCTTATCACGTCATGGCACCTTAGCCAGCTGGTTTTTGCATGACTCGGGCAGATAACCGTCCAGTAAACGATTGTCCAAGCGAGAGTATTAAGAGAGAGAAAAAAAAATGGGATTAACCATCAGATGTAATCCAGTTGCCCTTTGGGGGGAGGAGGTCTGCCCAAACTCCTCTGCTGGACGAGATAAGGGGATGGGGGAGCATAAACCCCCAAATAACAAAAATATCTGAATTTAGTATTTTTTAAGGCTTAATAATACTTACAAAATGCCAATTTGTCACCCTGTCAGGAAATGTGGAAAAACTAACATAGTGCGCCTAGTTTATGTTAAAGGTCCCGTATTTTGGCTATTTAGACCTCCATAGAGTGACTCTCTAAAATGGACTTAGAATAAAAGTGTCAATTTAATTTTCAAAAAACACCTTGGTTTTTTCATACGAGTGTCCAGAAAAGGCCCCTGACCCAGTCTTGGATCCGCTTTGTCCATATTTGGCTAAGACCAACCTTTTCTGCTGATTGGTTGCCTCCATGTAGAAGACCCACTTTTGAGAGCACATGTGTTTGTTGTGTTGACAGCGTTGGCTTGTGAGCGGAAAGGTAGGCGGACATCTTCGGTAGTGATACAGAGAAGCTTGAGAAATTTGAATGACCTGATTTCAGGCCTCTTGGCAGAAAAAAGTCTGGAACTCAGGAATGCGTGGACGATTTATCTCATATTTCTGGTTACTGAGGCACCATTGCGACAATATCCATCCATCCATCCATCCATTTTCCAAACCGGTTATCCTCACGAGGGTCACGGGCATGCTGGAGCCTATCCCAGCAATCTTGGAGAGAGAGGCGGGGTACACCCTGAAGTGGTTGCCAGCCAATTGCAGGACACATATATACAAACAAGCATTCACACTCACATTCACACCTACGAGCAATTTAGAATCTTCAATTAATCTGTTTTTGGAATTTGGGGGGAAAACTGGAGTCCCCAGAGAAAACCCACGCAGGCATGGGGAGAAAATGCAAACTGCACACAGGCGAGGCCGGATTTGACCTCAGAACTGTGAGGCAGATGTGCTAACCAGTCATCACCGTGACGCCCCATAGAGACAATATTGAATCCCAAATACTAGAAAAGGTTGATTTGGCAAAATGCAGGACCTTGAAGAAAGTAGATGTGACAGATAAGTTAAATGAACTTCAAGTCAAGCTATTAAATCATTTTGTTCTTTGAGAGAAATATCCTTAAAGTTTTAGATTGGATTAGATTTGATTAAATAACCTTCATTAGTCCCACAACAGGGACATTTTGCAACTTGTTTGATGATGAATTAACAGCAACACAATTAAAGTATTCATTAAAATACATTCTGTCAGGTGTGGGAAGTAACTGAACCCAAGAGCAGGCGGAGGCTGATGTAAAATGATGAACAGTTTATTGAGCAAAGGTTATGAAAGTGGTCCTGGATGTGTTGACAGGGGGCGGCGTGGACAGTTGGCAGGCAGTGGACAGAACAGGGGGCTGGCAGGAATGACGTGGGTCAGGAACACGCTAGGAGAGGCTGCAATACTTTGGCGAGGATTTCTGGGAACAGGCAGGCTTAAATGTAGGTGGTGATGAGGGTTGATTGAAGACTGGTGTGTGGCTATAGGAGAAGCTGAAACAGAGAGGGGAGGGGAGAGAGAGGACGAGAGGGTGCAAAGCGCCATCCAGGCCCCAAAACGGTACTGCAGGGCAGTACATGACAGTACCCCCCTCTCAACGGACGCCTTCCGGCGTCCTGCCAGGCTTCCCCGGGTGAGCCACGTAGAAATCGTCCAAAAGAGTAGGATCGAGGATGAGCTTCCGGGAAATCCAAGAACGCTCCTCCAGCCCGTACCCTTCCCAGTCGACCAGGTACTGGAACCCCCTCCCCCCCTAGGCCTCATGTCGCGCATCCTCGACACCGTGAAGGCCAGATGGTCATCAATAATCCGGGGGGGTGGAGACAGGCTTGAGCAACGAGACGTGGAATGTGGGATGAATCTTTAGGGACTGTGGCAGTTTTAACTGGACGGAAGTGGGATTAATGATTTTGGTGATGGGAAAAGGACCAATGAAGCGTGGAGCGAGTTTACGGGACTCTGTTTGAAGGGGAAGTTCGTGGGAAGAGAGCCAGACGGATTGACCCACCTTGTATTCGGGCGTCGGGGAGCGGAGCGATGACGGTCCGCGAGCTGCTTGGTGCGTGCCACGGACCGGTTCAGCGCTGCCCGGACGTCCTTCCAAACCGCCTGGGCTCTATGGAGATGATCTTGTATGGAGGGGACTGCCACCGCCTGCTCCTGTAGGTCGAACAGTGGAGGTTGGAAACCGTAGCAAGCCATGAATGGGGACATACCGGTAGCGGAGCTGATGAGGGAATTATGAGTGTATTCACTCCATGGGAGGAAGGAACTCCATGAGGAGGGGTTGCGGGCGGCCACACAGCGGAGTGCCGATTCCAGGGTTTGGTTGGCCCGCTCTGTCTGGGCGTTGGTCTGCGGGTGATACCCCGAGGATAAGGTGGCTGCTGCCTTGCAGAATTCCTTCCAGACCCAAGAGGAAAACTGGGTACCTCGATCGGAGACTATGTCGATGGGGATACCATGGAGTTTGAAGACATGTAAGACAAGGGGATTAGCAGTTTCCAGGTAGAACTGGGTAGTACAGGTGATGCCAGGGGGACAAGTTAATTTAGAGTTGTGGGCCCACTGCAAGACGTCCGAACGTGCTGAATCCAGGATGAACAGGTGGTCAGGAGGCCCGGTCTTGGGATCAGGTTGGGTCTTTTGGGCCTCCTTGACCAACTGCTTGATATCCCACGTGGCCGCTCCAACAAAACAGGAGGCCGGAAGGATGGATTCGGGTTCTGCTGTGCTCGAAGGTGGTGAGTGAATACGGGAGAGGGCATCTGCCTTGGTATTATGGGAACCGGGACGGAAGGAAAGACTGAAATTGAATCTGCTGAGGAATAGTGCCCAGCGTGCTTGTCGGGGGTTGAGTCATTTAGCGGTACGGAGTTAAGCGAGGTTTTTGTGGTCAGTCAAAATGAGAAACGGTTGTTTCGATCCCTCCAGCCAGTGCCTCCATTCTTCCAGTGCCCTTATAATGGCCAGCAGCTCGCGGTTTCCGACGACATAATTTCTTTCTGCTGAAGATTGGTGACGGGAAAAAAAAGCACAGGGGTGAAGTTTATGGGTCGTGGGATCTCGCTGCAAGAGGACTACTCCAGCTCCGGCATCCGAGGCGTCAACCTCCACCACGAACTGGAGGGAAGTGTCAGGGTGGCGCAGAATGGGAGCAGTGGTGAACAGGGATTTGAGTTTATTGAATCCTTGTGAGGATGCTGGGGTCCACTGAAAGGGGGTTGAATGGGTTGCATCTGTTGGGAAAGGAGGGAGACCTGTTGCGAAAGGGACTGGAGCGGTTCGGTGATTTTTTGCAGTATTTTGTCCTGTCATTCAATGTTGGCGCCTTGGAGGGTTAGTGTGTTCTTCAGTGCCTCCGGAGTTGCTGGGTCCATAGTGGCCAAAGTATTCTGTCAAGTGTGGGAAGTAGCTGAATCCAAGAGCAGCCTGATGTAAAATGATGAACAGTTTATTGAGTAAAGGTTACGGAAGTGGTCCTGGATGTGTTGACAGGCGGCAGCGTGGACAGGTGGCAGGCAGTGGACAAAACAGGGGGCTTGCAGGAATGACGTGGGTCAGGAACACGCTAGGAGAGGCTGCAATACTTTCCCGGGAACAGGCAGGCTTAAATGTAGGTACCTGTCTCCAATCAACCCTCATCACCACCTACATTTAAGCCTGCCTGTTCCCGGGAATCCTCGCCAAAGTATTGAGGAGAAGCTAAAACAGAGAGGGGAGGGGAGAGAGAGGACGAGAGGGCGCAAAGCGCCATCCAGGCTCCAAAACAGTACTGCAGGGCAGTACACAACACATTCATCTTTATACCACAAATATTTAATACACACTGAAATGTTAAGTATCATGAAAAGCCTAATGCAAATTGCAATGCCAGTTCTTTTATGTTAGCAATTAAGCTATTTATCAATACTTCTTGCCGGTTCGTAAAATCACTGCCGCTAATAAAGATAGGATGCTTTAATGGAGATCAATTCTTTCTCACTATTGCACATTTAGCACCACTAATGGCATGGTCTTAGGGGAGTAACCAAGTTGCTTTCAAGTAATAATGACTTTCAATGTTACATAGACTGAATTTTAACTCTTAAATCATCAAGATAATGAACACAAGGAAACGTTTGACTGAAGATCTGTATTTGCTATTGCTATCTGTGCATATGCCTGCAGACTGTGCCCCAAATTTTATGAGTTAAGAGTCTCTCCAGAGTGTAGAGCTTATCCGTGTCCATTTTCATAGAAGTGGATGACTTTCCCTCCAATGATTACACATCCTGCTCTGCTGTCTGTGGAGGAGTATTATTTCTGGTGGATGAACCCACCAGTGCTTTCAAATCTGACCCGCTGCAGTTCAGAGATACGCATTAATCAAAATCCATTCTTTAATTCATTATTGCCAAACCTAATTTTGCCCTTTAGCATTTCACATACACATTAACACTTGATAGACACAAAGGAGAACGGTTTTTCCTTTTTATACAACCCTTGTCCTCATTAGGGCCAGGGGTGAGTGGAGCCTATCCCAGCTGATTTAGGACAAGAGGCGGGGTATACCCTGGACTGCCAAATGCAGCCTCCAGTAAATGCTTATATACAATATACATTATATCCAATATAACATTAGTAGGACATATTCATAGCCAATGCAGGCTGGTGATAAACTGGGGTTCAAAATATAACACTTCATAGGGAATAGTTTACTATACCTGTATAAAGTACCTTGATACTAGTACTGAAACAATACCACAGCAAACATCTAAAACATCAGTAAACGCAGTGGAATGAAAACTGGCAAAACAACTTCAAATACTTCTATATTTGTTTTTATTAATTCAAAACATATGACACACATATATAAACATAATAATGGAATCAACCCATTCTTAACATCATTGTATTTTTCTTAATTAATTAGATCAATGCCTGCATATCATGTATTATATGAGAAATGTGTGTTTGTATGTGTATAAAATTGTACATCGATATAAAGTATATGCATGATATATACAGTCACCTAAAAAATATTCGACCACCGTTGTTTCTTCAATGTTGTTTCTTCAATGTCTTGTTCATTATAATATATAAAATCATTATAATTACCACTAAATGCATTATGCCTGAATACAAGTTTTTTTTATTAAATCAAATGTTTTTTTAATATCAAGAAAATAATACAAAATGGCTATAGCTAGATATCATCATTTAATTCTTATTATTATTTTCATTGTCACCATTATATTTTCATTGTCACCATTATATTTGTTCAAACAAAGGTACCTTTAGTTGCATCTGGCATTAAAAATGAACAAGAAATTGAAGAAACAAGGGGTCTAATATTTTTTACATGACAATATTAATTATTTCTGTATTTATACGTATTTTACTCATAGTGAATACTGTGTATTTCAAGCTTTTTATTCATGCTTTTAGTGACTAGTATTGTTTTTGACTGCATTTGATTTGATTGCATTTGATTTCCATTGTAAACAATACATCGTGCACTCACTCAGTGCCCGGTCAGTGCTGTTATAGCATTCTGTAGGGAGCCATGAAACTCAAAAAGTGGACCTTTTTGCTCCATTTGGATAATAATTGTTTTCCCTTTTGCATTTGGGTGGATTTTATTCTTCTCAAACTCTCAATTTCCGGAGTGGTCGCCGACGATGAGTGTACCCTGTATTCAGGTTGGAGCGCTCCAAGCTAGGCTTCCGTGCGGCACGCTCCCACATTCATTTGTTCCATGCTATCGATCTCCTGCTGGTAACACTGACTCTCGTGTGCATCGAATGCCGAGTCTCCCGAACAGCACAGGAGAATCCAATGCATATGGGGGTTGGGAACGATGGAACGATAAACCGATGCGACTGGATATCCTTTCGTAAAGGCGTGAGATAAGATTATCAGTAGCAGAGCCCATTATCGATACAAAATCCACCAAGAATTCTTATATACATCAGTTGGAAGGCTGTGGACTGGATATTGCGAGGCTAGGAATCGGTTGCCTGAGGTTTTACAGTTGTCATCTCTTAAAACAAGAGCGAGAACACTCACTGTACTCTGCCGCAGTCCGCGTAAGTAATTTTATGTTGCAAAATAAAAACAACAGTGGTGGGGAGTAGCGCCATTACTAGTTTAACTACATTTTTCCTGAGCATCACTATTTAAACATCAAATAGATTTTCAAGTTAAAGCTACTTTTGTGGTCGCTGGGACAGCAAAGTCCTATTTTTTATTTTAATTTTATTTTTTTTATAAGCCTGCTGTCAACACCGCTGCATAGTGTAAACATGCAGAGTTATGGCAGAGGTGTGTACATTTCGGCAATTCCCATGGGCTACACCTCCGTAAATGAATGCTTCTTCCCGAGCCGTAACAGTCCACTTTTACGTTCAAGCGTTGGTATTGTGCAACCCCAAAAAGAAACTTCCGTGAGGAAACACAGCCAGGTATGTCCCGAAGCTAACACAACAACAATTACCGGTGTGATTTAAAAAAATAAAATAAAATAAATAGCGTCTGTGTACGTAACCCCCCTTTGGTCTTAAATATTGTTTGTGCAGATTATTTTCTCTACAAAATGAATTGTTGTGGTATTTGAGTAATTAATTTCCATCCATCCATGTTCCATACCGCTTGTCCTCACAAGTGTCGCGGGCGTGCTGGAGCGTATCCCAGCTGACTTTGTGCGAGAGTGGGGGTATACCCTGAACTGGTCGCCACCCACTCGCACGGGACATATAAACAAACAACCATTCGCACTCACATTCACACCTACGGCCAATTTAGAGTCTTCAATCAACCTACCACGCATGTTTTTGGGATGTGGCAGGAAACTGGAGTACGTGGAGAAAACCCACGCAGGCACAGGGAGAACATGCAAACTCCAAACAGGCGGGGCCAGGATTTGAATCCTGGTTGGCATATCTGCTTCACAGTTCTGAGGACTGTGAGGCAGATGTGCCAACCCGCCGAATAAATAATTTTATATTTGAAAATATATAAGATATGCTGATTTTTTTTTGTCAGTGTCCTTATGTCTCAAAAGTGTTCTCTGTCATTTGAATGTCTGTTGTCGTACTAGAGCGGCTCCAACTACACGAGACAAATTCCTTGTGTGTTTTTTGGACATACTTGGCAAATAAAGATGATTCTGATTCTGATAAAACACCAATGCTCAGGGATAAGTGGTCTTTTGCATGTTTGAAAATAGGGTTAGACATAGGTAATTTTATAGAATTGGGTTAAATCAAGTCAAGGTTCTTTATGCATAACGTCTACATCAACAAATGTTAACTATCACATTGTTTCCGCACCAAATCGAATCATATCACTGAACCGAATAGTGTAAAATCGTTTCGCCCTTAAAGATATCGTTTTTGAATCAACTCATAATCTGTGTATCTACACATGTATTGAATCGGTCTCATGCCAGAGATGACCAACTCTCCTACATATAACACTGACTTTGCTCACATAGCCTTGTGAGCTTCGGACTCTGAGGTTACGCTAACGCGTGCTAACTTGTCCGCAGGAGCTAGTCAGCAGTTTCATTCTTCCGGCTCCAACACAGTCACACGTACACAACTTAACTGTTGACTATTTGTGTACTGGCCATTAAGACAACATATCAGCGCTGTCGCATGAGTTTTCTTTTTCTTTTAAACTACCGGCACAAAAAAAAAATAATTGGTACCATGCAATTTATTTTATTTTATTTTATTATTATAATTTTTTTACATCAAAATACCTCAGTACGGTATCGGTATCAGTACTTGGTGCAACATTAACAGGGGATCTTTAATCTCATGGTTTAGCAAAGAATAATGGTTACTGTAGCAGTTGTACCATTCATTCGACACTATTGTAAATACTGAGTTCACATATTCTGCCCTACTACGAAAGCATGATATATTTTTAATAATTACAGTACAGGATAATTAAGAAAAAGCACATGCTGCTCAAAGGAAAATAAAAGCCCTATAGTTCAGATAGTTCAGCATGCCTTCAGTAGCTTTTTTTGAGTGAACAAAAAGGATCCATTAGAGGCACTGTCCTCTTTACTCTGCTGCTATTAGAACTCAGTCTCTGGGACACGTAATGCTCCTGATGGATGGAAGGCAAAGTAAGGCCATATGCATCACTGGGAGGGATTTTGTTCACTACTGCACCTGAATACTTGATTAAAAACCAGTGCAAATGTCTGTAGTTTGCACTTGTTTTGCATGGAAGTATATCAAGGGTTTCCCATTATGAAAATCCTTTGACAGACTAACTTTCTCCTCCATAGCGATGAACTCATCTATGACTGAGTGAGACCTCTGCTTGTGGCTGCTAAACGTGAAAACTTAATGAAACCATGCAAATACAATGTTATTGAAACTAACATCATATCAGCTATCCTGAAGTCAGTATTAAAATCCCCAAAAGCCAAACCCTCTAAAGACATTCTTTGGAAGTTCTCGACAGATAAAAAAAAAAAAGATTCTCAGAACTTTCAAGATCACATGTACATATTTACAGTATATTGAAAACAAATCATTTCGAAACACAAAACTATAGTCAAGATATTGAGACAAAACATAATATACATTGGATGTGCAGAGTAACATAAAATATCAATGATAATCAAACCATCCATTCATTTTCTATATCGCTTGTCCTCATTAGGGTCGCGGGTAACTGTAGCCTCTCCGTGTGAGAGATTTCGGGTGAGAGGTGGTGTTGACCCTGGACTGGTCACCAGTCAATCCAATTAATTGTATCAATATCAATACAAGAAAAAGAAAACACTTAACCTGTGCCAAATGTGCATTAGGTTGCATATATTTGGAGATAAAAATTACAAGCACTGCAGACAATACCATCTACTGTGAGAGATATTTAATATGAGAGGACCACATTAACACATCCTGCTTTTCTGCAAAGATCCTTCTCACTTTGCTTTTAAAATATTCATCACACCTGTATTGTATGAATCACTCTGATGAGAAAATATATATGCCATAATGTGCTGCATTTTGCATGTACCCCTTCTAATGTGATTTCTCTACTATGAACAGCACTTCTGTTCAGCAATATACACAGTTGTTTTTAGTGGTGACCTGCGCACATCCAATACAAAATGATAAATACAATCACACTGAAAATCACTGAGGCTAGAGATGTAGAGAAATTTAGCTAATATATGTATACTCTGGCAAATATGTTTACTTCTGCTTTAATAAAGAAGCATAAAAACAAATGTTTTTGAAATGCATTTTTTTCCTTTATTGTGAAACGCAATATGATAAGAAGATCAAATAAACCTACTTTACCTCAGAAATATCCCAAACCCTAACCCTATGTTTAAACAAAGGAAGAATGCATTTTCAGTATTATTCAAAATATGAAAAAAGTCTGGTAGACGCACATCAGCCAGTTTAAAGACTAAAATCAATCCAAAAACTAAGGTGGATGGGAGACAGGGGTGACATTTCTCCCTATATAACACATCGCTGACAGAGAAGAAGTGTGAATGAGCCTGAGGTAGGAGGGAGAGGGAGTAACACCAACTCCAAGTGAATCTCTCGGGTCAAGGAAGTAGTGCAACATACAAAGATGCGTGTGTATGCCAGAGGCAAATCTCTACGAATCTACTGGCCTCGAACAAATGTTCTGCAAATTATCTTTTCATTTACGGGAGATGATTGCTGGGAAGTTGCTTGTAAATAGTATTTGATTGGAAAATACAAAGACAAACACATATCTGGAATTTTAAAATTCCAAGTGAAAATGAAAACTAGGGACACTTTTTTGTGTAAAAGATGTTAACCACAGAGTAAAACACCAGTGACCTGACGGTAACCTTTCACTCCCAAAATCGAAAGGAGGCATTGAAAGCAAGGAACTCTGACTACTGTATCACATGATGGGGGCAGGGGGTGCACAGCATGTGGCTAAGGATCAAGGTTGTGGTGTGTGTGTGTGTGAGAGAGAGAGAGAGAGAGAGAGAGAGAGAGAGAGAGAGAGAGAGAGAGAGAGAGAGACAGAGAGACAAAGACAGAGAGGGCTCGTGGGGTGGA
Source organism: Phyllopteryx taeniolatus (assembly GCF_024500385.1). NCBI lineage: Eukaryota > Metazoa > Chordata > Actinopteri > Syngnathiformes > Syngnathidae > Phyllopteryx > Phyllopteryx taeniolatus. The sequence continues at coordinate 11,582,778 of NC_084516.1, read as the reverse complement.
TGTGCTACTGAACTGACAGGATGAGCTTCACACTTGTGGAGTGCATCAATAAAATAATCGGGGGAAACTGCTGTAAATAGGTGTATAAAAATAAAATTTGGTCTTCACCAAATATCAGTCATAAAAATGAAATAGCAAATATTCCCAAATAAAATCAAGGCAGCTGTGACTTTGTTAACATACGGTGAACTAACATGCTTTTACACCGAAAGTCAAAAGTGCAGCTGCCTGGGAATGTGAGAACAAAAACAGAAGGGATGCTGTCTTCAATTAAAGCTGAAGTGAAAGCATCTGGCAGTGAAAAAAAAGGAAAATAATAGACTGCAAAGGAATAATGTATATCTGTGGGGGGGGGAGGCACTTGTTTTGATGAGGAGGGAATTATACGTTAAGTGGAAAGCTTTGGGTGTAGACACGACACACACGTCTACACATGCACAGAGGGAAGCTGAACGTGTAGGAGTGTATGTTAAAAGGTGGGAGGAGGTTTTGTTTTTGACGATGATCATATCAGTTGAGAGTTGACAGCCTACCGTCCAGTTTCAAAATAACTTATGTCTTATTAATATTCTCTCTGAAGGAAGACACTGCTTTTTTGTATTTTGGTGCAGGGGGACTGTACATTATGCTGTGTTGGGTTGGGTGTATGAATTTGTTTATGGTTATACAGAATGTGAACATGCGGTCTTGTAATCCCTCAACAAAAATTTAAAGATCGTTCTTATAAACTTGGGATAAAAAAACTAAAATAATTAGTTAAAAAATAATTTTTATGAGAGAAAAGGCTGGGGAATGTCATGTTGTATCAGATGGAAGGCTGGTTTATTTGTATGTTAACCTTTCACCATGGCCAGATGCATGTCAGTGGGGGCAGTGTGTGCGTGTGTGTGTGCGTGCGCGCGCGTGCGTGCGTGCGTGGGTGTGTGTGCGTGTGATGTTTAAGCCAACCTCCCCGTTCCCCGTCTTTAGTTTTCGCCCCTAACTGTTTTCACCGTCCCTGACTTGAAAAACACTGTTAACAGCATGCATGGAAGTAAGTGAAAATGAGATCAAGGCAAATGTGTGGCCTGTACTGTATGTGTGATGTGGTCGGAGCTCTGGGCTATGCCACCACTTCGCTCAAAAGAGTGAACAGACGGAGAGAGAAAAAAAAAAGAATAAGGCATGCTGATTGGACCAAGGCTTGAGAGTTAGGTGGCTACAACTGTGCTTTTTACTGGTGAATAATTCTCTCTCATGAGGCTGGATGATAGCTCTCCCACTTGCTAGCATGTTACTGAGGAGATCTGTGGGATTGTGTTGTTTTGTTGTAGCTAATTATGATGAAAAAGACTAAATATTTCTAAAACATGGCCGATGACAAAATATATAATTCTCAAATTGCTGTCAACTAGTGTTTTATCTCATTTTGCGCAATTAGCACCCAATTGGTTTAAAAAAAAAATTATGCATCTGTGCAAGTAAATAACTTTATCTCTTGAGCAAGTAAATAACTTTATTTCTTGAGCAATGACACAATATTTGAATAATTGTTAGATTTTGAAAAATCATGAATAAACAAGCAATACTGCTATATTTGGAAAACAACACTCAATTGAAGCAAACAATTTTTTTGTTACACACAGTTTCCGTAATGAGTTCTGCGCCATGAAAAATATCCAGATTCTACTGAGTGTGGTTTGATGTGTTCTTATGATGTGTGAAGTCTCTGTGGTTGCAATGCAACCTCGCGAGAGTTATACCCGAGCATTCTCAACAAAAGTAGTGGGCGTATTCTTGCTCTTTTCACTTCTGTGCATGTGTTTGCACTCAAACCCTGCTCTGTGACAATATGTCAATATGAGTGCACATTTGCAAAAGCTTGGCTGTCAATTATCCGTACACTATATGTTTAAAGAGTTACGCTCTGGAAATGTTATAGCATGATAATTACATTTCATCAGACAAAAGAAAATAAATATATAAAATTCCCAAAACATGCATGGTTCGTTAATTTAAAGACATAAATTTGGATATTTGTCAAGTGGTTGTTTGTCTATGTTTGTGCCCTGCGATTGGCGGGTAAACAGTCCATGGTATAAACCACCTCTCCCTCAACGTCAGTTGAGATATAGTAGGTCCAGCTCACTCGCAACCCTAATGTGGACAAGCAGCATAGTGGAGCACGTGGCTTGCGGTTCCCCGATGCTTGCATGGGTTTTCTCTCACATTCTAAAATCATGCATGCAAGGCTAACTGAAGACTAAATTATACATAGTGTGAATGTGAGTGTGAACGGCTGTTTGTCTATATGTTACCATGCATGAATGGCTGCATCAGAATTGAGCATGTTTATCTGCAGTAGATCCCATATCTGGCCAATGTTGTGTTTTAAGCACTGTTATAAACACAAAAATCATGACAATATTCCAAACACTGTATTGGCACAGTGGGAACCCAAAATGCTGCTTTGGACATGGATTTGGCTACAGACAAATAGATTTAAACCCAGTGTACCCTCAGGTATTTCCATTTTGCTATCTGTGTTAGAGATTGGACTTTGACATTTAAAAAAAAACAACAACAGTCTTCACACGTGATGTCCAGGCAACAGGACTTCATTGAAAGAGGTCCGAAACTCTTCTATCCCCCCCAGCAGTTGGTTATATTTCAAGCAAGGAATGCCTCTATTCTGTACCCAGACGTCAGTAGGGAGAGCCAAGGCGTACACCAGTGGCACATCACAGCCTCAAACATCTCTCTGTGTCAACTTGAACAGACAGAGGCTCATTATAGATCTCAGCACACCAGAACTCACCAAGGGGCAGCATGGAGGAGACTGGCAAAGTAAGGCTTAGACAGACACAAGGAGTTTAAATAAGGATTTTTTTTTAGCACGGCACAAAAAAAAAAAGTCACGGAGAGAGAGAGAGAGAGAATATGGTCCATAGTGGATCAACATCAATACTTCAAGTGAGTTCCACAGATGGAAGAACGATACATTCAATGTGGAATGATTACTTTTTTTTTTTGTTAATACTATAGAGATCGGCCTCATTGTTTGAAATTTTCAACATGAAACACAACCTATTTCAAGGTCTTTTATTTGCATTGAGACAAACAGCCTGCTCACTGTAACAACAAAGAGAAAACGACGTTGCCTATATTCTGGCATCCTTGCAATATCAAACTTGTTTATTGCATACAGATTGGTAGGTAGTCCATCTTAAGTGTGATCGTCACAATGTGAGGATCGTGAACTCAAATGTGTTTTGTTATTCTAGTGTTCCAACTTATCACATTGTTCCAAAAAAAAGAAAAAAAGAAAAAAAAAAACAGTCACAATTGTCTGTTTAAACATGGGGCATATGACAGCAAACACTTTCTTTGTTTACTAATGTCCTTCATGTCCCACAGCGATGTTTCTCATGAGGAATGTTTGTGAGCAACTGAACAGATAAGACTAGTAGAATTTGTCTTCTCAGGTGAATTTAGAACAAAATCCTATTTCATAGATTGGACTGTTTTCACCAATAAAAATAATAATAACCCCCCTAAAAAACACTGACTAAATTATCATGACAACGGGTTGCAGGACAACTTTTAGCTTCAAGCTGGAGCGAAAAGCTCAGAAACGCATATATTCGCCTCAAACAATTGTGAAGGTGCTGCAGAGCAATACCATGACTATCAGGTGAATACATTGTTTTCATCTTGTCCTTTGAGTGAACTTGAGATGTTGAAAACACTTGAAAAATTTTTATTGTGCCTCTCCAAATAAAATTAGCACATTATTGCTTGAATAGATAATATGCCTGAACACAGAAAAGCAGGTTCTCCACCACATACGCATGTCGTTAAACAGTAATTCTACATACTAGAGAAATCCATTAAGTTGCTTTCTAGTTTAATGTCTAAACCATGCACTTTTCCATCTAGTCAATTCCACTCAATGGCACAAGAAAGGCTATGGTAACACAGTTCCTCCTTTGAAGCCACTTTCACACCATTTTGGCCATTTTCCAGGACCATTTAAGAGCAATAAAGAGGTGTGCATCACTCAGTAATGGAAGAACATCTGTACCCTGTCACCACAGACAAAAGGACCCACCCACCCCAGTTTGTAAGTGGCTTTGTAACCTGGAAATATTGCTTTGTATATGTTGTACGATGGTACAGATATCTGCAAGCAGGACAACACCACAATGCTGTGGTCCATTTGATGTCGTCAAATGAGACCACCTGCGCTCCATTATTGAAGCATTCAGCAGCTAAGTCTCGAAACAATAAATCAAGCAGCTGTCTGAACACAATAGAAGCACAATATCCTGCACTTCAACTTTGCTATACTGTGTTATTAGTGTCAGGAGTTCTATCTGGAGGGATGCCCTCACACACTGAACAATTTAGTATGGCAGCTGGTTGTATTATTTGTGTAATGACTCATCCGTCTTAGGAATACAATAACTAGTAGTTTAGACTTTGACACAAGTCACAACAATATAAAGTAGAAGGGACAGCGACCATGAAACAGTTGCGTGCATCCGTTAACATTTTTGTGACAACAAGAGTAGGTCGGTAAAAACATAAAAACACAAAGTGCATGTGTGTAAACCAACAAGCCCTCAGACACTCCAGGGCTACAAACAATAAGAGACAGTGACACTACCAATAACCCTAAATCTTGAGGATGTGGAAGAATCTGACAAGCAGTGCTGTCATCCATGGGGAGTTGGTGGCTTCTTGGATCAAAGGCTATTACCAGTCTTTTCATTCAATGTCCACAGAAATACCCCACCTCACAACAAGCAAGCATGTATATTTTATGCACCAACATAGCATGCATGGAGACAGGTTAAAAAAACAGGGCTGCATGTGGTGTAGATCTGCAATCAAATATGGATATCATTCATGCAGGGAAGCAACGTCTCCCCTTAAGAACTCATGGAATCTCATTACAAGGATGCTAACGTGACACGGGCAGACTGTTCTGACAACCACAACTGCCTTTAGCAAAGAACAAAAAGGCTTGAAACACTAGCAAAGCTACAATAAACCACCCATAAAACAAGACCTGGACACCGGGAGATGATGAAAAACACATAGGTCAGGACTGTGGTGTTACTAGAGTCTGAAATGAAATTGTGGTTCTATTTCCATTTTTGGCTCAAATCCATACAAATAACACGAACTACAGTATAAATTAAGACAGATTTCCACCAAGTATTGCTCAATTTCAACTTGCCAAGTTACTATTTGAAACTGCGTCTTGTGTTCCTACTGTCGGATAGCAAAAGATCTGTCAGCCCATAAATAGTGTTATTTTATAGCAATGCAACGTAACGAAACCCACCATGAATTCAAAAAGATCATAATGGCATAGTAAACAAAGGACAAGAAAGAAAACAGACAATTCTTTCTCACTGAAGTTTTTTTTAGAAGTAGTTTTGTTTGAGAATACGCTTGTTCTAGCTGCTACACTTGAGTAGTGACAGTTATTCGGCGACCAATCAGGCTGTAGTGAGTCTTAGCTGTTGGTACCCTAACAGATGGGTTCCAAAATGTAATGTAAATGTACTGTCTGTACGGGTACAGACCATTTTTATTGGGAATCCTTCTCAAATTTTTGAAAATGTAAATGTATAAAATGTTTCAATTTTTCCTATTCTACCTGGCTCCACTCACATGTTTGGGAAGGTTACTTTTCCACCTGCATCATTTACAACCCCAATTCTAATGAAGTTGGGATGTTGTGTTAAACATAAATAAAAACCGAATACAATGATTTGCAAATCATGTTCAACCTATATTTAATTGAATACACTACATAGACAAGATATTTAATGTTCAAACTGATCAACTTTATTGTTTTTAGCAAATAATCATTAACTTACAATTTTATGGCTAGCTGAAAAGCGGGCTAGAATGCCAGGGCGGACTACGGACTGCCGTCATCCAATAAGTGCACAGTATAACAGAACTGTGACACTTCATCCATCCATCCATCCATTTTCTTTATCGCTTATCCTCACTAGGGTCGTGGGGCGTGGTGGAGCCTATCCCAGCTATCTTTGGGCGGGAGGTCGGGTACACCGTGAACTGGTCGCCAGTCAATCGCAGGGCACATAGAAGGAAACAAATATTCACACTCACATTCACACCTACGGGCAATTTAGAGTCTTCAATTAACTTACCATGCATGTTTTGGGGATGTGGGAGGAAACTGGAGTGCCCGGAGAAAACCCATGCATGCACGGGGAGAACATGCAAACTCCACATAGACGGGGCCGGGATTTGAACCCCGGTCCTCAGGACTGTGAGGCAGATGTGCTAACCAGTCGATCACCGTGTGACACTTCAGGGAAAGTTAATTGTTTATTAAACACAACAGCACACATTCAGCCTTTGGCTCACACTAGACATTTCAGCACATATTGAACAAATGTGCCAGAGTTCATTATTACAATGTAAATGTAGCTATACTGTTTTTATTCATTCAAATATGGCAGGCTTGTTAACAATACTGTTCTCAGGTGTGTTCATTTCAATTCATGAGACATTTCTATTTTCACTCTACGGAGACTTTAAAGTCTTAATAAAGAGTAGCGCTGTCCCGAGTCATGTCAAGCCGAGCTGCTATGCAGTGGAAAAAGGGGAATATGATTCAGGTAAAAGGTGGTCCATCACCTTAAACAAGAGAAAATAGGTGGAACTCCTTATTTGTTATTTTTACAACAGACCATCTATACTGCAAAGTGGAGGACCAAGGTCACCAAGATTGTGACGAAGTCAGCCACTTAGAGATGAATAATGCAAGAGGCATAAAAAAGGAGGCGTCTTTGTAATATACTGTATGTGACAGGAACAGGTTCGAGAGTAAGCCGTCCCTCATTCAGCGTAAATGCACTTTCAGTAATGAGCAATAGTCAGCTGATTTCTAATGGCTATTGCAAAGCAAGAGTGTGTTTTGTTGGGGAAAAGCGTCAAGTTGAATCAAACAATACAATAGATTCATGTACCAAAATAAATGCAAAAGTAATTACAAAAATGGCACAATCCAATTCTTATACAGTATTTGGGTAGTTGTTTTGTTAGCTTTCCTTGCCAAAATGGTGTATTTGACAATGACTGGGGCTTCTTGCTGTTAAAAAACAAAACACCTAACAGTGACCTCCGAACAAAAATAAATAAATAAATAAATAACAACCAATGATTATTAAGACCAGGCATATCATGTAAATTATCTTATTTGGTGGTTTTGATTAAATGTTTGTCATGTGCTTTGTGCAGTTTTGTTTCTTATCCCTCGTGAATTTTCTTGATTCCTTATTCTTTTTTCTCGCAATGCGAGTATTTGAACACCTTGAGCATTTATGCGATTTATGTGATTTTGCATTCCGGAACAGCACCATACACAGGCTGCACCTCAGTGGGATCGAAGGTAATTTGTTCAGTTTTAGTTTGAAGGATCGAACAAGCCTGATAAGCACGTAGCCCTGTGATAATAATGAGATTTACTCTGCTTTGGTGCCAGAATAGCTGTCATATACAGACATGGGAAACTATAATACCTCATAAAAAAGATTAAATTGGGTTATCTAAATGTTTTTCAGTCAAAGGTGCCGTATTTGCACCACTGGGGACATTTTTGGTCCAGGTGGTTCACTCATAATTCCCTTCATTGACTACTGATGGAAGTAATGAGATTGTTTCAATGACATGCATATCTGCTATGGTCAAGGACATGATGACGATGCATGTCTTTTATCTCACTTTTCATTAAATGGTACATTAACTTAAATGTACTTGAGAGAAAGAGGGGTGGAAGGAAGAAGGAGGGACAGGCTTGAGGAACCCTGGATCTGCCAAAATATGGTGGTGCAAAATATAATATCTGTGATTCCTTAGCTACAAGTTACTTTTATTCATTCCACATTCTCAAAAACAGTATTGCATCTAATTTCCTTTCGTCACTCGATAGCTAAGGTAAACCTGTTAAAGTTGTGTTTGTTTTGTACCCTTAGATAAAAGAAGATAGTGGTTCCTGATCTTAGATGAGTTAGGACTTGCCAAATGCACACTAGGCATCCTACAGGTTTAGGCTCTTGACTTTTCATGCAAGAGCCCCCTTACTTCAATGCTTCGTGGAGCTTTCAGATGGTTGAAAATGTGCAGTGAAATCGCCAAGGGAGAAATGGTGGCTGTTTTTCTTGCTCTGTGACATTTCTGGTTTTTTTTTGAGAAACCCACAATACTCAGCCAATTGCCCCAGGCAGTCCCATCACTGGGTTGAAAGTTTGTGCTTTAATAGGAGTATAGTTGACCTTCATAATGATGTGGACTTTGTAAATCATAAAGAGATTAATGCATCCATACATAACACCAATACAGAAACAAGCAAAAGGCAATCTGTTGTTTCATTTGGACTTGGTTTGCATCATGTTATTGGCAAACTTAGTAAACAGTCAACAATTTCTGCCATATAACTTTCATTGGTTACTGACCAAAAAGTGCTTTAAAGGTCTGCTGACAGCTGAGCTGTCAGATTTTGGTCAGATAATGCACCCACTAAAGTTAGTATAATACACACGTTAACAAAATGTTTGATATCCTTCCATTAAAAAAAAGAAAACCCACGATGGTCACACGACTAATTTGAAAGTGATAAAATTAATAATAAATACAAATGAACTGAAAATGAAAAACTACTAACCAGGCATTACTTTCTTGTGACCCAACAGAATTATTAAAAAATACCATCCGTTGTTCCATTTTTCATACAGCTTATCCTCACTTGGGTCGCTAGCGCTCTGGAGCCTATCCCAGCTGACTTTGGGCGAGAGGCGGGGTACACCCCGAACTGGTTGCCAGCCAATCGCAGGGAAAATATAAACAAACAACCATTTGCACTCACATTCAAACCTATGGGCAATTTAGACTTCAAATAACCTACCATGCATGTTTTTGGGATGTGGGAGGAAACCGCAGTACCTGGAGAAAACCCACACAGGCACGCGGAGAACATGCAAACTCCACACAGGTGAGGCCGGATTTGAACCCGGGTCCTCAGAACTGTGAGGCAGACGTGCTAATCAGTCGCCCACCATGACACCAGCGAGTGTACCATTAAGTTGATATTGAGTTGCATAATTTGAGGCAATTACTGCAATAAAACGATTTCTCTAATTCTCAAAGAGTCTTCTGGAGCCGTCGACAGGTATTTTGATCCTTCCCACAGGTTTAAAAAGTGCCTTCTTGAGACTTCACCTCCTTCTCAATATGTTCAAGACGATTAAGTTAAGGGCTCACAGAAGACCACTTCAAAATAGTCCAATATTTTGTTCTTAGTCATTCTTTGTTCATTCATTGTTTTTTAACTGTGTTTTGGGTCCTGTTGGAGAACCCATGACCTGTGACTGAGACCATGTTTTCTAACACGCGATAATTCTCTCTAGGATACCTTGATAATCTTGAGATTTCATTGTAACCTGCACAAATTCTAAATACCTTATTCAGAAAAGAAGCCCCAGAACCTAGCCAAGCCTCCCCCATTTTTCACAATGTTCTTTTCTTTGTATTTTTCATTTCAGCATCTGTAAACATAGAGCTGATGTGACTGACCAGAAAGCTTCAGTTTTGTCTCTTTTTTCCAAAGGTCATTCTAGCTTGTCAATATTTAGGCAAGTTCCAGTCTCTTTATTTTCAAGGTATTTCCATGGATTGTTCTTTGTTTAACAGAAGTGTACCAACAAATCTGTCCCCATGTATTGTATATCCTGTATGTGAATAGGTGGATACATTGAGTATCACCTTACAAGCTCAAGATTTTGAACTGATCATCATCTCTCTCTTTCTAGTGGTCTTTTTCCTTACTTTTTTCCCACCTAGGAAATTGGGAGAAACAGAAGACAAATCTCCCAAATTTTATCTTGAAAGATGGTTGTCATTTACATTTATACAGGCTTTACAATGGCCGACATTATTTTATTTATTTATTTATTTATTTTAAATGCACCTATGAAGCAAATACGCAACAGAAAATGCAATTGGGGCTTGTTGTGACTCTTGCTGTAGCTGTAGTTCTGTGGAGTGGAGAGAGTTGGAGGAGCTTGATATATTTGGCATGTCCAAGTACTCAGTAGTGCACTTCTATGGCTCTGCCTCTTCCTGAGGAAACATACCATGGTAGCCAACCCAAAAGCAAATCTTCAATTCCAACATTGCACAGCTCTGAATTACTGCAAGACATCAAATGCAAGCTTGGCAAACATACATACATGAGCACTGAGTCTCCATTCCCTCTACTACTTTTGCTAATCAACACACAGCATCTGCGTGTGTGCATGTGTGTGATTAAAGCATTTGTTAGCTTGCATGTGTGTTTGTATCAGAACGTTCACAGAGAAAGCACAGCATTGTGTGCATGGCTTCGGCACTGACTTTATATACTGCTGATGCCAGCTGTACCAGTTGGCATTCCCACTAAGGCGTCAAATTGCAATGAAAACAGACAGACGTGTGCCAGTGTGGCAGACAATGGCTTCTCAAACACTGCTCATCAAGAGAGGAACTACAATAAATCAAGTCTTATTTGCCTCTTGTACAATTTATACCACTCCAGCATTATTATATGATGTTGTATATCATATTAGCATCAGAGAGCAAATAGCTGTTTTAATTCTCATACGTTAATGATTTAAAATCATGATTTAAAATCATTAACCACTAACTGAAATAATGGGAATTCGACTTTGCTTTATCGCTTCTGAGATGTTTTTTTTTTCCCTAATGCATTGCAATGGGGAGTTTTGGGTTGTGTGCTTCAGTGGGAATGTTGTAACAACCACATCCATTACAGCCTGCAGCTGCAGAGGCACAAAACTCTTAACTCATGCCCTCAAAATAGTGACTGCAGCTTTAGCAGTCACAGAGGCATGCTTAATGAAAGGACGACCTAAACTCAATTCCATTTACTCTCGGCCATACGGGAGCTCCCCCCCAGGAGGCAAGCGTGAGCCAAAAGAGGGCTCGCCAGTGTAATGCCTGAAGGACCTGCCATTAAAAATACATCAAAGGTACACAAGATTTGTCACCTGTGGAATGGAAAGTTTGCCCAGAAAAAATATCGAGAGACATTCCTGTTTGAAAAGCTCAAATTGATCAAACAGAGTAGAGCCAAAAAGAATGAGGGAGTGAAAATATCCAAGATCTATTTTTGTGAGGATATTACTTGAAGGTGTTGTAGTGGATAGACAGTAATGACTAGACTTTACCCCGATCTGATCGGCCTGATCGGTATCGGCCAATATTTAGCATTTTATGCTGATAGGCTTTAATGTCATTGATCGGCTCCGCAAGAGACATTTACTCCGCGTTGCCATCGTGCACAGTATATTTGAATCCAAAAGCTAGTTTATTTTTAGCCTTGTCGCGTGTCTTTTGACGTAGTACTGTAAATATCTGACAGCCAATAAAATTATTTTTAAAAATATTTTTTTTTTAAATACATGTCGGCGGTGTGGGACAGACAACACATAATGCCCGGGGATCAGGCTACAGGACAAATTTTCTCTTTCATGATTGCACTATGTCAGACTACTGCAATAAAATCTTGTATTCCGATACCACCGCATCCCATTTTTTTATGATCATTGGGCTTTATTTTGTCAACTCAAATGCGACCGTTACCGCGGCGACGACAACAAGAGTGGATCGCACTGACTGTATTATAAGAACAAAATGGGGAAAACCGTTTGTTGGTGGTCACCGGTGTTCAGGAGAGGACGTTCGTTTAAGGCTTGCTTGAGGTATGTTCACGTACTTTTAATACGATACGGCTCGCAAGCAGGCAACAAAACGTTATGTTGCCTAGCAAGCTAGTGCTAGCACTAACGGTTGTGCGTAAACATGCTGCCGTTCTGTCGAATCATGGTCTAAAGTTTTGGTGGGGGTGAAGTAATTTAATGACAATAAAGTAATTTAATTCCAGTAAGTTAGCACCCTTTATTTCTGTCTTGTTGTAATGTTGGTTTGACCTTACTGATTAGAATACACGATCTGACCAGAGCAGTGATTTCCAACCTTTATGGAGCCAAGGAACATATTTTACAATTGAAAAGTATCACGGCACACCAACAAACAAAAATGTCACAAAAAGTGGATACATTAATTACTGTGTTTACTTCCTGCCATCTAATAGAAGACCATTGATTTGTTCTGTCTGTCACTATGCCTCACTGGCATAAATTGATGAACAAAGATACATTATTTATTGTAAATATAATATTTTGAGCAATTAAGTACACAAGTATATAAAGTGAATGAACAGGTTATTTAAATAGACACATTGCTCCATCTTGCGATCGGATCGGTGACCGGTTATTGTTTTTGTTTTTTAACTCACTGATTGGTGATCGGCCCCAAAAATCCTGATCGTCTAAACCCTAGTAATGACCAATATTTTACTTTGATTATAGGAAAAATTGCTTTAAATATGAACGAACCAGCATCTCAGGATGGACATTTTCTGGTCTCTGGCCTCCTTTTCATCGACAATCCTTATGTAGAATACTGTGTCTGGTTCATTATTACAATGTAAATGTAGCTGCACAACAAAATTAAAGGGGTTGGATTATTTTCTTCCTGAAGCTGCTGCTAGGAAATCCTTTCCCTGAACAATATTAGTAAATTTACACTAAAATACATTTAAGTAATCATTTAAGTAATCATGTACCACAAAAAGAGTGACAATCAGAAAACTTATCAATTGGTGTCGACACTGTCAGATGAGTTTTCTACACTGGAAAAGGAAGCAATTACAAAAGTAATATACCCAAGCCCATTCAAACAACAGTGGTGCTCAGGAGCAGCTGGACTTCAAACTAAATATATAATTTAGGAAAATACTCAATTTCAGAGACGGGAAATACATCAAATTTATTATAAAACTGTTGGATTTTATCTGGTTTGAGCTGAACTGGTAGCACTGTGTTCCAGTGGATAGCGTTTTTCCTTCAAAGCAAGAATGCTCTGGGTTACAATATCTGTGGAATTTTCTTGGATTTCAGTGGTATGTATGATTCCTCCCACAGTCCAAAACATGTTTGTTGTTAAATTTAGATTTTAAATTGGCTGCAGATGTAAATGTGTGTGTGTGTGTGAATTGATGTCTATATGGCTAAGTTTGATGTTTTGATCAAATCGGATCTTGAATCTCAGTTGTCCCCACATTTAAACTGAAACTAAAGCTAAACTTATTTGCAAGACGTAAATCCATTTTTGTCATCACATTAGATCTGCAATTAAAATAATAATAAATACATGTTTGGATAAGGTTTAACCAAACAACACACGCAGGGTTTAAAATAAAAGCCGAAAACTTTGAGCCATCTCATGTGGGTCAGTGGACTATGACATCTGCCTAGGTGGCGCGTGACACCCTGAAGGGTTGTGTGACCTATGTCCATCTCTATGTCTCTTTTCTGTCTATCTTAGCGCACCCCTTCTTCTTTTAAACAGCTCAGGCAGATACACAGGGGACAGCAAAACTTGACAATTCCCTGAGGACTAAGGTGATCTCGTGCAGACTACTGGCTCGGCATCAAACTAAGATGCAGCGGAGCCGCACCCATCACTTCCGGTCGACAGCATTTAATTAAGACACAACCATCTCTAGCCGAACCCTTATTTTTTATTTCCCTTAGGACAATGGTTGTAATAGTTATGTACGTACGATTGTAAAAGAAGGTGGATTGGAGAAAACAAGGAAGTATAGCACATTATACCAGATGGTCATTCAAACAAATGTCCTTGATTGCTTTACATTATAAAGAAACGAAACAATTAATTAACAACGTTAATTTATTTAAACTGTCTTGAAATAGCGGCGGCACGCTGGCTGACTGGTTGGAGCGTCTGCCTCACAGTTCTGAGGCCCCGCCTGTGTGGAGTTTGCATGTTCTCCCCGTGCCTGCGTGGGTTTTCTCCGGGCACTCCGGTTTCCTCCCACATCCCAAAAACATGCGTGGTAGGTTGATTGAAGACTCTAAATTGCCCGTAGGTGTGAATGTGAGTGTGAATGGTTGTTTGTTTCTATGTGCCCTGCGATTGGCTGGCAACCAGTTCAGGGTATCTTCCTGCCCGAAGATAGCTGGGATAGTCTTCAGCATTCCCGCGACCCGAATGAGGAGAAGCGGCTCAGAAAATGGATGGATGTTTTGAAATATCAAATTGCAGAGAGAAATACAAAAATCAATTGACTGTTAATTTTTTAAATATTGTCTTTAATGGGCTGTGAGAATCAGAATCCTGTTTCAATGCCAGTGTCATATTGAGCAGAATAATGCTGAACATAGGTGTTGCGATTCCACTGTCTGCAGGGATTTAGCTCATAGGGTGATGTCATCATGTTCTAGTTGAGGATTAATCAACAGCCTCACTACTGGATGCGCACAAATTATGCACTCCATTTTACCACCGTTTCTTCAAAATACGAATATTCAAACAATCAAATATCAATCAATTAATATGTGTAGCCTAACAACGGTCTCCAACCAAATTTGGTGGTTGGGTGTTAGAATGTTGCCCAAGAATTGAACTAGCATCTGCTGCATGAAATGAACGACATGGTCTTAAAATTAATCACTCAATTCAATGTCAATTCTAACATTATTATCTCGAGAAAATCGATTAGATGTCATTATTCAGTGTGGATTTGCCAATGAAAGTTGCTAGTAAGAGTATACACTATAATCCAGTAATACTCTCATCCTTAAGTGTATTATTGTCGTCATGACTCCATTGCTTCAGAAGGTCTGGAACTTAAATATTTAGTTTAACGATAAAGTACAAGATCACGTTTTGGATGAGAAAGGTTATGGATGACTTTGCTGATAGCAGCACTGCTGCATCTTATTTACTGTCTGGCCACTTTTTCATTTTGATAAGAGAAATGGGTGGCTCAGAGATTTCTTTGATACTTTTGCTTTCTCTTCACTGCCACTCACATTGGGCAAGAGAATAGAGTCTTATCTGATCCTACAGACACCACAACAGTCCAGAGGCATAACAAGCAGGAATCTTAAGAGAGCTAAACCATGGAGATACACTACAAGCTGGAAAGAATCCATTAATAGTCAAGATGATACCATGCAATATTAATTATAGCATTACCAGATATCATATTATATTGTCTCCGATGTGGTCCTGAGCAGTTGCTTAGAGACATCCACAAAGTGTCTCCTGAACAGATCTGAAGTGAATTTCTGAGGGAAACTCTTGAGGCAAATGCAGGAAGCCTGTTGGTATCATACAGTATATGTATCTAGCGTTATGGCAAACAGGTTATTCCCATAAACCCTTAGCAGCAATGCTCCTCCGACATAATGTATAAACAGCAAGACAGAAACATCTGTGTCCCTTGATGCCTTGGCCTTGTACATAAAGACAACCTAGGGAATATCAATGGAGGTTACCGTATTTCCTCATATGGTAGGAGGAGGTTTTATGTATTCAAATGCAGATCGTGAGAGGTCTCTATTATATCAAGGCCTATAGGGGGAGAGTTGCATTTGAACAAGAATCCAAATACCCAAAAAGAAGAACTTAACTGTTGATATCGTCCCATCTTTTGTTGTCAAACTGAATTGGCCTCACTAAGCCAATACCTCCAACATAAATGTGACATTTTATTTTAGTATGTAACATTTTTATTATAATATAAAGTAGGCTTTACACGATCAGGGTTTTTGGGGCAAATCACCGATCAGCAAATTTAAAAAAAAAACGATAACCGATCGCCGATCCGATCACAAGATGGACCAATGTGTCTATTTACATGATTTGTTCATTTATTGTATATAATTGAGTACTGTATACTGCATCCATTTTGTGTACAGCTTATCCTCACAAGGGTTGCGGGCGTGCTGGAGCCGTCCCAGCTCAAATTATTCTCTCGCATTTTAGACAAAAGTTAAAACACCAATGACCTCTTGGTGGCATTCAAGGATTGGCCACTGACATAAGTTTAGGTCAAATCAACATTACATGACAGAAATAATGGGTGCTAACTTACTGTAATTAAATTACTTTATTGCAATTAAATTACTTTAATAAATACTGTTAATTACATGTTTACTCTAACTTTCTCACTGTCCCAGCGATATGGATGGGTGTTGTCCAGATTTTGAGTCCGTTTGACTCTTTTTTTCTTTTGTTTTTTTTCCCCCCCCCCACGCTGCGTTGCTTGAACGTGGCATGCTCCTCGTGTACATTCTTCGGGTGCTCGATCACATTTGTTGTGTTGAAGCATTTAGATGACGTTCGCCACGACGTACTTCAGTTGTGCACAGACTGCAAATAACTTAAGTGTTGTTTGTCTGAGACACCACAAAATAGTCCCACACCGACGACGTGTTTTTTCACCGACAAGATTGAAAAAACTTTATTGGCCATCAGATAGTTACAGTACTGTGCAACAAGACACGTGACAAGGCTAAAAATAAACTAGCTTTTGGATTCATACGATTGATGGCGTCATTGATCGGATCGGCGACTTATGACATGAAAACCGATCAGCATAAAATGTTAATTATCGGCCGATACCGATAACACCGATCAAATCTGCGTAAAGTCTAATATAAAGTAAAACTGGAGTTTCAAACACTATTATCTAGACCATTATGGAGGAAATGCAGGTAAACTGAAAGAACCCAGATAGATGGCGGAATGAGGTGTGTCGACCCCCTTGAATATAAACATGAACACACAACACATATGTAAAACATAATTTGATTAATTAATTGATTAGGAGGGGTGTCTCAACACTTTGGCAGAACATGTGCATAGTTTGTATGACTAAAGGCCTCTTTATACTCCCGCGACCGACAACGCCCGCATTGCATCACGTGACCGATGAATTGGCCCGCGCGGCCCCTCTGCGTAGCTTGACGCGCACACCGCAAAAATTGTTGCTGCGCGTAGAACGCCGCGGAGATCATCTCTCATGATTGGTCCGTTTTAGTCACATGCTGTGATGACGTACTCAGCGTGCCCCTCGGTTCTACATACCATCTACGTCGCCGCGTTCTCGATCGATTTTGCAGCATAATTAAATGTATCATCTGGTCATCTAGGTCCATTTGTTCCAGCAGACACTGTTCCACGGTCGCTATTGTTGTTGCTTTGTTCCTTGTTACTGAAAGGAAAGTAAAAACGGCCACCGGAAATGGTCAAAAAAATCCAGAGGAAACTCTACCCTGTGGTGTCCTAGCCAATACCAGCCGTAGCGACACCCACGACTTGGAGGTGAACTGCAGTACATTTTCAAAACTCCACGAGTGGGTTGCGCTTGAGTATAAAGGCAAACTACGCGTGGGACAGCCGCAGTGACGTCAGCGCGGTCGCCGTCCGCTCGAGTATAAAGAAGCCTTAAGAATGTTGAAGCCTGTCATCAAAGTGATTCTTTGGGTAATCTAAAATCGGAGGTAGAAGCTGTCAAGGTGCATTGGCTGTTATTTATATGAGTGGATGGCAGTATTAGCCCCGAGCATACTACACCTTGCATCCCTGTGTCCCTCTACATCTGCAGGAAGGTGGCGACCAGGCCTTGCCAGCTCATAGAGATAGCATTAGAATTCAAGTCTGGTAAACAACGCAGCTGTTCCACATAGTATCAGTAAAAACGGTGGGGAGTGGTAAAAAGAAGCTTTTTCAAGAAGTATTCCATTTGACAGCATGTCCTCATTGACATAGAGTGAAATAAAATATGGACAACTCATCTACAAATCATCATAGAAACTATGGGATTCGAGTGGCAGTTTTGAGATTAATCTCAGTTCAGTACATCAAAGGTTGTGTGCAAATGTATGTGAAAATTGGCAAGTCCCTCTATATAAAATTAGAAATTAAATGTACTGTTAAAATTGTGTATTCCTACATGAGGCGCTTCTGTGGTTAGTCTATAATCCTGCAAAAGATTTACACATTACACATATTTGGAAAATATTCAGACAATAACAATGTGTTTTGGAAACCTCAATAATTTGGTGTCGCAAATGAACCTCACATACTGTATCTCATTTTGTAACATTGTCACACAAGAAGTTGTTCAACATAAAAAAAATAAAGAAAAGAAGAAAGAAAAAGGAAGGGGTTCAAACTCTGTTTTGTGTTTTTGTGCATCTTTTGAGGCATATTTTTCCTGAAATTTAAAGTTGGGGCTGGAATCATACGTGCTCAACTTCTACAGTAATCTTTTTTTTTTTTTAAACATTTCATAATAGGCTAAATTAGTGTTTTTTTGCAGATTAGATTTTAGCCTTGCATATATTGTGTTAAAAATAAGGTTTTCCATCCATCCATCCATTTTCTGAGCCACTTCTCCTCACTAGGGTCGCGGGCATGCTGGAGCCTATCCCAGCTGTCATCGGGCAGGAGGCGGGGTACACCCTGAACTGGTTGGCAGCCAATCGCAGGGCACATACAAACAAACAACCATGACTCACAGTCATGCCTACGGGCAATTTAGAGTCTCCAATTAATGCATGTTTTTGGGATGTGGGAGGAAACCCACGCAGGCACAGGGAGAACATGCAAACTCCACACGGGCGGGGTCGGGGATTGAACCCCGCTCCTCAGAACTGTGAGGTTGACGCTCGAACCAGTCGGCCACCGTGCCGCCAAAAATAAGGTTTTAACTCTAGTAATATTATATAAAACATTATTATGGCTCAGCAATATCTAGTACATTTTTGCCAACTCGTGGCTTATTCATGAGCGCACACACGCACACACACACACATAAACATGGATCATTTAATTTCCTTTGAAGTGTCTGGAAGGGGTTTTCACACAGGAGTTACCAAATATTTGTGTTACCATGATGTCAACATGATTAGCTCAATTCACTCTAAAAGAGAGGATATGACCTTGTGTGCAAACATGAGCTACACGTACGCACGCACACACTCAAATACACACACACACTCACACACACACACACACACACACACGCCTTTAAGGCATCCCACAAGGTATGCACAGAGGGACAATACTGCTTTGCAGTTTTACCTATGGTTGAATGAGCTGAATGAGCTGCAAAAGCTTAAAGACAAAAGAACCTGTGCATCCTAAAACACAAAGCAATACATTGAAAATGGGCATGAAAATGAGACAAAAGAAAATAAAATACACAGCAACTGAACACATAAATGGACAATTTCCACCCTGTGTGGAGTTCTAGTTGCAGTGTATGGTATTGTGTGTATTTGATCTATATTATAACATATTGATTTCATATAAACAATTTTGTGTTCAGCTTAGGTCCTATGCTTTGATGTTCTCTGTTTATTTTTATTGTTTCCCTGGTCAGTATAAATTTCTGACATATTAGTAGGTTGTAGTATGACAGAGTGATGGATGTTAAAACAGTAGCTATAGGCTCCTGTGCTGATCCATTTCCTCATCAGTTTTCACTGGACTCTAAAGAGCCATTTCTTCTGTGTCAGAAGCTTTGGCTCGAAAGAATCCCTATAGCAAACTGCCAGTTACACAGTACTGCATATAAAATTCATATTTATACCTTCAGACTTATCATTTTCAATTACTTCTCCATCACATACAGAGAGGAAGAAATTTACTGATGGAATACAGAAGGTCTCGGTTAGTGTGAGATAAAGGTGCCTGTCCCAAGGGGAGGAAAAAGGGAAGGTATTGCGTTTTCACACACACGCTCTGGTTTACTAGCATGAGCAGCTGCTACATCATATGCTTTTGTATTACAACTCTAAATGTCGCACCTTATAAGATGTAATGTTACAGCTACTGAGTGTTTAAGCCCGGGAATGTTTGGCCTGCACCTTAATTTGTCATTTGTAAATATACAATACAATGCCTTACTTTAAAAACTGCAAAATGGACTGCTTATTTCTTTCTTTTCATCAATGGCTTTCTTCTTGCCATTGTTCCAGAAAGGCCAGATTTGTGGGGTAAACGACTTGTACCGTAATTTCTCGTGTATAATGCACATTTCCGCCCACCCCCAAAAAATTGTCAAAAATCAATTGTGCACATTATACATAGCTATAGGGGAAAATGGAAAAAAACTTTCACATTTTATAAATGTATGCTGCCATTTAGAGGTTATGAAAAAGCTGCACACTTTAATTCCGATATGCCACTGCCATCTAGGTTATGAGAAAGGTGTACGCTTTCATTCTATTATGCTACCGCCACCTAGAGGTTATAAAAACGGTGTAGCCTACACTTTCATTACAATATGATAGGGGTGCGTATGGCTGCATATACAGTGGGTACGGAAAGTTTTAAGATCCCCTTAGATTTTTCACTCTTTGTTATATTGCAGCCATTTGTTAAAATCATTTAAATTAATTTTTTTCCTCATTATTGTACACACAGCACCCCATATTGACAGAAAAAACGGAATTGTTGAAATCTGTGCAGATTTATCAAAAAAGAAAAACTGAAATATCACATAGCCATAAGTATTCAGACACTTTGCTTTGACACTCATATATTTAACTCGGGTGCCGTCAATTTCTTCTGATCATCATTAAGATGGTTCTACACCTTCATTGGAGTCCAGCTGTGTTTGATTATACTAATTAGACTTGATTAGGACAGCCACACACCTGTCTATATAAGACCTTACAGCTCACGGTGCATGTCAGAGCAAATGGGAATCATGAGGTAGAAAGGAACTGCCTGAAGAGCTCAGAGACAGAATTGTGGCAAGGCACAGATCTGGCCATGGTTACAAAAAGAATTCTGCTGCACTTAAGGTTCCTAAGAGCACAGTGGCCTCCATAATCCTTAAATGGAAGACATTTTGGACAATCAGAACCCTTCCTAGAGCTGAGCAATCGGAGGAGAAGAGCCTTAGTGAGAGAGGTAAAGAATAACCCAAAGATCACTGTGGCTGAGCTGCAGCGATGCACTCAGGAGATGGGCGAAAGTTCTAGAAAGTCAACCATCACTGCAGCCCTCTACCAGTTGGGCTTTATGGCAGAGTAGCTCGACGGAAGCCTCTCCTCAGTGCAAGATACATGAAAGCCCGCATGGAGTTTGCTAAAAAAAATAACACCTGAAGGACTTCAAGATGGTGAGAAATAAGATTATATGGTCTGATGAGACCAAGATATAAATTGTTGGCCTTAATTCTAAGTCGTATGTGTGGAGAAAACCAGGCACTGCTCATCACCTGTCCAATACAGTCCCAACAGTGAAGCATGGTGGTGGCAGCATCATGCAGTGGGTGTTTTTTTCAGCTGCAGGGACAGAACAACTGGTTCCAATCGAAGGAAAGATGAATGCAGCCAAGTACAGGGATATCCTGGACGAAAACCTTCCCCAGAGTGCTCAGGATTTCAGACTGAGCCGACAAGGCAATGACCCTAAGTACACAGCTAAAATAACAAAGGAGTGGCTTCAGAACAACTCAGACTGTTCTTGAATGGCCCAGCCAGAGCCCTGACTTAAACCCAATTGAGCATCTCTGTAGAGACATGAAAATTGCTGTCGAGCAATGTTCACCATCCAACCTGACAGAACTAGAGAGGATCTTCAAGTAGGAATGGGAGAGGATCCCCAAAAAATATGTTGCATCATTCCTAAAAAGACTCATGGCTGTATTAGCTCAAAAGGGTGCTTCTACTAAATACTGAGCAAAGTGTCTGAATACTTATGGCTGTGTGAGATTTCAGTTTTTCTTTTTTAATAAATCTGCAAAAATTTCAACAATTCCATTTTTGTCTGTCAATATGGGGTGCTGTGTGTACATTAATGTGGAAAAAATGAACTTAAATTATTTTAGAAAATGGCTGCAATATAATAAAGAGTGAAAAAATTAAGGGGGTCTGAATACTTCCCCTACCCACTGTATGTACAGTTCTGCTCATAAGTTTACATACCCTGGCAGAATTTGTGAAATATAGTTTTTTTTTTTTTTTTTTTTTTTTTTTTTTTTTTTTTAATATGACTGAACAACAACCATCAATAATTTATTTATGGTTATGTTTAATGATAATGCTTTTCTGAAATTCTTGACAGTTTAATTTGAATCTCATTAAAATAAAATTTAATGTGTTTCACCTTGCCCTTCATGTTTTCTTGAAAGAATTGTACCCATCTTACAAATTCTGCCTGGGTAATCAAACATATGAGCACAACTGTATGTTTTCTCATAGTAAATAAAAGTAGGACTGTGAATTTCAAAATAAGAGCAAGTAAATAAAAAGAAAGTATTACTACTAGTAAAACTAACAAAATAAAGATAATACTTCATGTTTTGATCATATGGGTAGAAGCAAAATCATGCATTGTAATAATGCATTACACATATGTAGAAAGGTTTTCCAGAATTTTGAGGTCAACTTTGGGGGTGCGTATTATACATGGGTGCGCATTATACACGAGAAATTACGGTAGTTATCCTGTGGACAAATTATCCCAACTGAGTTGTGGATTTCTGCATTTCCTCCAGAGTCACCACGGGCCTCTCGGCTGCTTCTCTGACCAATGTTCTCCTTCCTTGGTCTGTCAATTTAAGTGGATGGCCATGTCTTCTTGGTAGGTTTGCAGTTCTGTCACACTTTTTCCATTTTTGGATGATGGATTGAACGGTGCTCCTTGTGATGTTCAAAGCTGGGATATTTTTTTTATAACCTAACCCTTCTTTAAAGTTCTCCACAAATTTATCCCTGATCTGTCTGGTGAGTTCCTTCATGATGTTCACTTGTGTTCTCTAACGCAGTGGTACCCAACCACTGGGCCGCGGGCTATTTGGTATCCGGCCGCCCAGAAAGGTTGGAAAAAACTATATTTTGTTTTCATTAATTAGCAGTAATGGAGACTGTGTGTGTGTGTGTGTGTGTGTGTGTGTGTGTGTGTTGTTCTGCAGTGACATATCGTTTATTCCTTCCCCAGGCGCCACCCAGTGCCAAAATGGTGTACCTAATATGATTCATCAAGCTGCATTTTATCTGGTCAGATAAGTGCTGTAATTAATTACATTATACACACAACCTTCCTTAGTAAACAAGACTAAGCCTGAGAAAAGTCTGTATACCTAATACATGGCAAAAAATGTGCATTTAATAAAGCAAAATCTTTGCGAATGATAATTGAATGAGTCAGTCCAACTTTTTCAGTGCCACAGCACGTTTTTTTTGTTTGTTTTGTTTTCCTGGCACAATTTTTCACAATCAGAAGCAGAACATTTAACCTTCAAATCTTTCAATTGATAAACTGTCCCCAAGAAATCCGAAGTCCAGTTCCGTATTCTCCCAAAACAGTAAAAACAATATAAAGCATTTTTTATGCATTTTAAATTATTTTTGGTTTTTTTTTTACATTTAGAGTAATGTGTTTTTATATGCTGCCTTGTTTATGATTGTTCCTTGAATTATTGCTGACTTGTAGCCATCTAATGATGCATCAAGTGCTCTCACAAGAGCAGAAGTGACTGCTGCGTGGGGCCACAATAGAGCTATCATATTACCAAACATGCCTTTCTGAGTATGTCTGAGCGAGGTGAATTCATTCAATGGCTAGCTCTGTTTTAGGGAAAATCAGAAACATTTAAAAAAATAAAGAATACACTTTACTAACAGGCGGCACGGTGGCCGACTGGTTAGAGCGTCAGCCTCACAGTTCTGAGGACCCGGGTTCAATCCCCGGCCCCGCCTGTGTGGAGTTTGCATGTTCTCCCCGTGCCTGCGTGGGTTTTCTCCGGGCACTCCGGTTTCCTCCCACATCCCAAAAACATGCATTAATTGGAGACTAAATTGCCCGTAGGCATGACTGTGAGTGCGAATGGTTGTTTGTTTCTCTGTGCCCTGCGATTGGCTGGCAACCAGTTCAGGGTGTACCCCGCCTCCTGCCCGATGACAGCTGGGATAGGCTCCAGCACGCCCGCGACCCTAGTGAGGAGAAGCGGCTCGGAAAATGGATGGATGGACTTTACTAACGTTTGCTTTGCATTAATATAACGTTACTATTTCTCAAATAATTATACTCACTAACCTCCATGTCCCATCCTGAACCCTCATCTTTACTGGTCCACTCTATTTCATCAGGCTTACTACTTTTCAGACCTGACAAATTCCCAAATCTCATAAATAACAAAATTTCCAACTTTTTGACTGACTGTGATAACCGGGTGCTGATGTTGTGGCCAAGTTGTGCTAAATACTGTATATGGTGCACTGCAGGAACACTATGATTTGATACAGTTTCCAACAATTAGGCATATTTTCATAAGATACTGTACATGACTGACAACAACACAGTAACTAAAAATTATTTGCGTTAGGGCTACACTGACAGACAATGTTTAGTCCATATTTAATATGAATGTGCAACGTGATGAACTCACTGGACAATGAGCTTTGTTTAACACACACTATATTAATGACACAAGTAAAGAAGACAGATAAACAGCCGGACTTGCGGAATCAATAAAATATTCAGCCGGCGTCTCCACACTTAGCTGCACAATGGAGCCACCCTTGTTGCTTATTCCGAGGAGCATCAGCTTGTTTGTCCATAATGAGCTCATTAAGGTACGGAAGGACGGATGTGTGATATCGGTTAGAGAGCAGGTGAGAACGCGTGTGCATGCGTGCGTGTGAGAGTGTTTTAGAGAGTTTTGTGAAAATTATTAAAATGAGCACACATTCACTGGCTGCACTGGGAAGGATGAAAACATGTTCTTATTGTGCCGTTATGGCTGATGAGAGTACGCTACTGTAATAACACAATCATTAACATTGGCAATAATAAAACCCCACAATGACTTATTCCTAACATTACAACCTGAAATGTTGAAGTGAATGAAAAGTTCAAGTCAACATTCCAGTGAACATTTTTGTTGACACTCCTGATTTTATTAGTCAACCTAATCTATAAGTGTTGAAGTCACTCCCTTAAATCCAATAAAATCCAAGACAAGAACTGTCTCAAAAAAAATCTGCTTTAAATATGCAAATCGAAAGATAATAATCCTCAATTTTGATTGGTACGGTCAGACAGGTATAATTAAATTATTGTAGGTGTAGTTTACAGTTGGCGGCACGGTGGCCGACTGGTTAGAGCGTCAGCCTCACAGTTCTGAGGACCCGGGTTCAATCCCCGGCCCCGCCTGTGTGGAGTTTGCATGTTCTCCCCGTGCCTGCGTGGGTTTTCTCCGGGCACTCCGGTTTCCTCCCACATCCCAAAAACATGCATTAATTGGAGACTCTAAATTGCCCGTAGGCATGACTGTGAGTGCGAATGGTTGTTTGTTTCGATGTGCCCTGCGATTGGCTGGCAACCAGTTCAGGGTGTACCCCGCCTCCTGCCCGATGACAGCTGGGATAGGCTCCAGCACGCCCGCGACCCTAGTGAGGAGAAGCGGCTCGGAAAATGGATGGATGGATGGATAGTTTACAGTTGTTCACTGCAACATAATCAAAGGTATTTTCTGTTGGTTACCCTATTAATGAGAGTGGCAAAATATCTCTTGTTACTGAACAGTTGGGAGGAGGAACGGATGTTTAAGTGGATGGAAGAGACAGAGACAGAAGAGTGGGGGGAGCCTTGAATTCCTGACCCGGTTACATGAAGTTCATACAAATACACAACAAGCCAACACACACAAACCCAACTCAGTGATTGAGGACACGGCATGGGCATGAACGGTGGAGTCGGGCGCCAGATTACAGAGGAAAAACAGTGGTTACTCCACCACTATGGCAGATTTGCCTCCATCGCAGAGATGTGAAAGGGCATGCAAACAGTAGTGCACCTCTTCAGCATGGGGTTGGGGTCAGTGCCTTGCTCAAGGGCACCTCGACAGTAGTCAGGGAGCAGATTAGCATCTCTCCCAAAACTACTTGCTATTTTACATTAGTCCAGAGCAGGACTCAAACCGTAACACTCTGTTTTCAAAGCCCAAGTCTTTACAGAAGAGGTAATGCCCCAAGAACTAAAAATACTTGTAGTTCCTTTGGTACATTGTTAAATATATAATAGTTTCTGCAGTTAAATATGATGCAAAAAGAAAACACACATGGGATTTGACTGTTGTATATGGAAGATTGAGTTTTATGTCCCACTTCAATTGGTGGGTAGAGGGTGGGATGGGGCAATCAAATAAATCATGGAATTTAACAGACCATAACAATATTGGTTGGCTGACTTTAATTCCATCCATTTGCATTGACTAGCACAGTGTTCTAATTTGCCAGCATTCCACAGTTGCCACACACATAAACACCTTCAGGTGTTGTTCATTCAATATAAGTAGTGCTCTTTATGATTTTTCTTTAAAAATAAATAAATAAATAAATAAATAAATAAATTATTACCCTTGTCACAATCTACTACAGCATTTCCTGGTGAAATTCAGCTGTTAACAAATGTTGCCTTACCTATAAAAGTAACAGGAACTGAAAAAAACAAAACAATTTCCTGTTCCTGTCAAGTCTGAGCTTCTCTCAAAGTGTAACAAAGCGCTAACAAAGGACAACCTTAGTCCTGTCACAAACATAATCACTGTCTTTAAATATTAACAACCACTATTAACTATTTACTATTTCAAGTCACACACAGGCTGGCAAACTGAACTTCTTGCATACATTTAAGCAGTTTCAGACAGGAAATAAAGCATGTTCCTCAATTCAAAACAATAAGTTTTATGTGCAGTGTAAGTAGTGGCAAACAACATAAACAGATTAGCACTTAGTAATAGTAGTAGTTACAGGAAATTACCTGTGGTACTCTACAACATCTACCATGACCACCAGAATATGCAGGGCTGCTATTACAATATACTGTCGATTGTAATTTGAAAGATCACAACAGGATTTACAGTCGTGTCGTTGTATGCCTCTTTTTACTGATTACATCACAGACTCCCTAAGTATGTATAATGTCTGATTCGGTGAGAAAACCAATGTTTAGCGATTTTTCAATAATGGCCTAGTCGGTAAATGTTTGGTTTGAAATCTTTCAAACAATATACGTATGTACATACTTGTTTGAGTTCAAATGATCAAACAACAAAGATGCAGTGGAAACTCAAACGTTGAACTCCGGTGAGGTTGTACAATTCCGAATTTGGGGAAAAACAGCCTTTAAGTCGCATTAAAATCAAACCACCATCATGCATAATGTTATGCAAGACCTCAACAAATTTTGCAAGATTCCAGCAACTCGTGAGTCTTAACATAATGACACAAATTGTTCTTTGGCTCTTTTGTGTTTTTTGTGATGCCGTCACAAACAGCAAAGTGGAAAAATTTGACCATATGATGTTTTGTTTTTCTGATCAACTTCAACAACAGATACCTTATGTTTACACTTGTATGACAGTTAAGAACATTAAAGTGTCAAATAAATCATTTAATAAAGGTTTTACAATGCCAACAGTTTGACTAGAAACTGATTCGTTTTGCTAATTTTTTTAATGAAAACATTTGCTAGGGATACCGATACCCTAAATAATGCTAATAATAATACACCGATACCACTTTACCAGCCTGTGACAACTTCCAAGCAGGATTAGTTGGAGCCATGTCAGCCGTGTGGAGATACTTTAAGTTAAACTCTGATGACAACATGTTGTTAGCCTACTACAAATTATGCTCTGTAAAATGGATGAACTTCACTCCGTGTCTCATTTCTTTTTTGTCTCTTATCTACTGTATGTACAGTACTCCTTTTGCATAGTGCCTGCTAGTGTTCAGACAGAGACACCACAACTAAAATGCCTTGTGTTACAGGCTGCTTGTAAGTATAATGTGCCAAGACTGTATGAAAAAACATGCAGTTGGATGTTATAATGACAAGTTGTTTCTCTAAAAAGTGTTGTCTTTGATTGAAACTTGTGCAATGTTCAAGAAAGGTTTGTGTAGTTTTTTAACATTTACTGATTAAAATAAAATAAAATAAAATTGTTTCCTCACAATTGCAAGACGTAATGGTTTTACCAAGTAGACGTACTCAATACCGTTGAGTACTCAAAAGTAAGTATTCATACTTACTTTACTCATACTTGGTCTGATAAAAGTGGCATTGGTGCATCTGAACTTGTTTCTTAATTATATTTGCTTGAAATAACAGAACATTTCAGTGCTTTGTTTAACAAAAAGTAGTTCAACATCAGAGGACAGTTTTTGTTTTCTTCGCTCTCCAGTCGGCTGACCTCCAGCTGTCTCATGAATCATCCTGATGTGTTGTGTCTCATATGAGATGACGTGATGCTGCATTAACCTCGCTGCGTTATTTGGCTGATGTCTTTGACTCTGAAGCGCTCCAGTACATCTTAGTGTCTCTTACTGTAAGGCTTTTATTTTACTGATGCCTACCAAAATTTTGAAAAATAGAACTGGGTAGGAAGGATCAAAATGTGCTTCATTCCTTACTTTTTATGAATAGAATATCACAGTTTATTATTTCAAAATATAACTAATCGGATCAAAAAAGGCCAGTTGACTCAAACAAACGCAAAGTGTAATTTTATTTAAAAAAAAAAAAAAAAGAATCATCAGAATGGAAAAAACTGGATAATATATGTTGGAACACTCTTTCCAAAAAAATTTGTTACAGAAAAGACAGCGCACAATACGGTCTATTTAATTCTTCAATATGCATTTCTTTATTATTTTAAAGAACATCCATTAAATGAAAAAGGTATGCTAAAATGAATACAACAAAGGGCTCAAGCCAACTAATCCTGTGGTGGGTTAAGTGGAAAAGGGAAACATTAATAAGGTCATCATTTTTCTTAAACATATCCCTTTTCAAATTAACTTTATTTTATGACATCCATCAGCTCTTTTTTTTTTTTCATTTTGAAAAAAATTTTACATCACAATTGCAAAGTTAAAAAATTCCATCCATCAACCAAGGACACAGACAAAAGCAAGAAACATGAATATAATGATATTTCAGATTTCTGTCACCTCTATTTTCATTAAACTATTTCAAGGAGAAACGAGTGAAGGATAAATGAAAGTGGGGTGGAAAGCGTCACCTGTTCCATAATGGTAATCTCTTAATACCTTTGTAAAAATCTATCCTGTGTGATATTAAATAATGGCTTAGAAGCACTGATCCACATAGACAGAATTTATAACAGTGTCGGGTAATGAGGCTTAGACATGCGTGCATCAAAACACAACTCGGGCTCATTTCTCTCCTGTGACTTTGAGTCCTCTTCTCTTATTAGCATTCATTAATGACCCGGCCATACTGCAGCAGTCACAACCTCTTTTTTTCCCCCACAGTGTGTGATAACATTCGGCCTGCCACCTCTGCTTTCATTACAGATCTAATCAAAAATGTTCCCCTTCAATAAATTTTACAATAGTTGAAAATATGGTCTTCATTTGTGAGGGAATGAGCGAAAGACAGTGAAGCTTTGTTGAGATGGTGCCCTAAAGGGGCGTTTGACTGCCTTGACTGCAGACTGTTATGCACAGTTTTGACTGGTATTGGAGCTGATGAATCATGACATTATCACTGATCTATAATGGATTAAACCAGGGGTTTCAAACTGGTGGCGCGCTGACCATTTGCGGTTCGCGAGACAAGATTTTGTGGCCCCCACCTTAATATGAAAGTTTAATGTTAGTGCGGCCCTTGAGTTTTATATGAATGGCACTTTAACAGTGTTGTGTGCGGAGTTGATGAACCTACCAATCACTGTGGGGTATATGGCTCTCAGGGCGTGACATCGACCGGGCTTGATGCAAGCAGAGAAACATTTTTCAATGAGTGAAGGTTTCGACTGCGTTGCCATGGAGATTTTTCTTCTGTGCCTGGCTAGGCAAACGCGGACATTCGTCCCAGCGCGCTGTGTGCACAACACCCATCCATCCATCCATCCATTTTCTGAGCCGCTTCTCCTCACTAGGGTCGCGGGCGTGCTGGAGCCTATCCCAGCTATCATCGGGTAGGAGGCGGGGTACACCCTGAACTGGTTGCCAGCCAATTGCAGGGCACATTCAAATAAACACCCATTCACACTCACATTCACAACTAGGGGCAATTTAGAGTTGTCAATCAACCCACAAAGCATGTTTCCGGGATGTGGGAAACCGGAGCGCCCTGAGAAAACCCCCGCAGGCACGGGGAGAACACGCAAACTCCTCATCCATTCCCATGTTAAATGGAAAAAAGAAAAGGCGCTTGGATGGCATTGCAGTGAATGGGGGTTGTGGCGAGTGCCGCGTTCGGTCTAGTTGTGGCGTGCCCTCGTGTGAATCTGGTCTGGTCAGCGTCCTTGTTTATCTTATTTTGTGTTAAAAAAATAAAAAAGACATTTGAGAAGATTGAATTATTTTTTAAATTTCTAATTTAAATTTCCCGCGCGTACATGTGCACCGAGGCTGCAGCCCAGCCTCGGCCAGACTCTGCCTCCAGCGCCCCCAAGGTAAATTGAGTTTGAGACCCCTGGATTAAACACTTGGAAAACCTGCTTGAGAAAATGCAAGAACCACGAATATGAGATGAAAAATACAAGGCACGCTATGAAAATAACATAAAAGATACAAATAGCAGCATAATAAGTAAAATTAGGCTATAAAATTGTTGCTGTCTGTGTCTCAAAGTTTTAGGATCAAATAAACCCGTGGCTATGAACAGTTCACATAAAAACTCTAAATTGTGAATTCTGCCCTTTAGACATTTTAAGATTGATAGTCTGGGCAGCTAATGGTTTCAAAAAATCAGTAGGCACAATTTAAATGTAGCAATGACTCATCGTAATTTCAGTCAGCTATTATCTTTGTGAAAGTTGTGTTATTCATGCATAATAATGCAGCTAGGAGCAACAGAAACTGGGGGATTTTAAACTATAATCTGACAGTTGGTAGAAAGCATGGCAGCCATGATTAAGTTTCTTATCAATCCTTTTAAATTCTTATTATCTTATATAATCTGCAGAATGTCAGAACTTAGTGAAAAGAAAAGGTCACTCAGTATTAACTCAAAGATAATCACTTTTGAATTAAGTGTGACACTTGTGCTTGATAAATGACATAAAAGATGACATGGTACTTGACAGTATTTGAGACTATAGCGCTCACTCCCTTTTTAAGAAAAAAAAAGGAAGGAGGATCATCGATGTCGGGTGGAAATCTCCTTTGTACATATTTGGTGAATTTCAATTTTTTTTTCACAAATCTATACTATTGGTCAGTCCCCACATGGCTATGATATTATTACAACTTACTGACCAATCAAAAGTGTTGAAAATGGCACGCTTTCTTTAACGATGTAATGTTAATAGCTCATCAAACATATCTTAAGTCTCTTTGGCAATGCAAGGATTCCGTCAGCAATTGCCGGTGTGCCATAGTGCAAAAACATTAACCACGGCAACTAGCAGCAACCGTGAAAAAGTAAGTCAGTGTTACTGATATTCTCCCATTATGCTGTTTGCAGCACCTGAACACATGCTCAAATTCACACCCTTGTCTTATTTTCACCATGTGAATAAAGGACAATTTGCTCGGGTCGAGCTTTTAAGGTTGACTTGGCTGCTTGCTGATGTGTTGCAGCCTGCTAGATTGTTCAGATAAATATTGGCTAGGCACAAACGCCAGTTTTGATCCATTTTATGGTTTCTGTTTTACTTGCTTGTGTACCTGCTAGCAAGTACAGCAAACCCTCTTCCGCTTTATCTCCTTCCCACCAATAAGACATGAAAGCAATGTCCTGTTTGTTTTGATGCATTTTGGTCCCCCTGCAATTTTTACCGTGTGAAACCTATCAACGGATTTGTACCATAGAAAGAGAACTAGAATTTGAAAGCACCTTCATTATGAACCTTATGTATCAAGAGTCTAAGTTGACTGATCTAAAACAATAGCTCCAATGTTGAATGGCGACAAAAGCAGTATATAACTCCATATCTCGGACAAATATTAATCCATGAATGCACGCTGTGTAAAGTGAGACCTACCACGCATTACTCTGTAATTAATAGACAGATTATTTCAAAGGTAAACACCAGAAAACGACAATAATAGAACCTTGTCTCCATTTCAGCTGTTATATTGATTAAGATTTGAGAAACAAGATCATTTAGCTGTTGATATGACTCATAATTAATTAATGAGGCTAACCTGACAGCTTTCTGCATGTATATCCATCATTTCACAAAAAAAAAAGCTAAATGGTAAACGGTAAAGCTAAATGATGCAATAAAAGGTACATTTAAACCACAGTTATGCATGCATTGAAAATGTGAAAATTGCCTATCAGCAATTTGATTTTACTGTGTAACTTGGGTGTAAACGCATTACACAAGACAGCCTATCAGATGGTAGAAAACATATTATTACCTTATTAAACGCGGTGTGATACAACTGGGCATGAAAAGCACTGAAAGTGAATCCCTTAACAGTAACAATAACGAGCTAGGTGCAGTACAAACTAGCCTCACAGTGCTGTATATACCAAAGACTTGGTTAACAGCGGAGCCGTCACCTTATCGTGGTGGAGGGGTTTGTGTGTCCCAATGATCCTAGGAGCTAAGTTGTCTGGGGCTTTATGCTAGGTGAGGGACCAGACAAAGCACGGCTCCAAAGACCCCTATGACGAGAAAGATTATTGGATTGTCTTTTCCCCTGCCCAGACGCGGATCACCGGGGCCCTCCTCTGGAGTGGTGTCCTGTTATTGGACTTCTGTGCTCAACACGGATTGTCCATAACGAACACCATGTTCAAGCATAAGGATGTCCACACGTGCACTTGGCACCAGGACACCCTAGGTCGCAGTTCGATGATCGACTTTGTGGTCGTGTCATCGGAGTTGCGGCTGCATGTCTTGGACACTCTGGTGAAGAGAGGGGCGGAGCTGTCAACTGATCACCACCTAGTGGTGAGTTGGCTCCGATGGTGGGGGAAGATGCCGGTCCGACGTGGCAGACCCAAACGTATTGTGAGTGTCTGCTGGGAACGTCTGGCAGAATCCCCTATCAGAAGGAGTTTCAACTCCCACCTCCGGCAGCACGTCCCACCGGGAGGAGACCCCGGGGATGACCCAGGACACGCTGGTGAGACTACGTCTTTCGGCTGGCCTGGGAACGCCCCGGGATCCTCCCGGAAGAGCTGGATGAATTGGCTAGGTAGAGGGAAGTCTGGGCATCCCTGCTAAAGGTACTGCCCCCGCGACCCGACCTCGGATAAGCGGAGGAAAATGGATGGGTGGTTAACAGCATCAAAAAGCTGTCTTCTCTAGCTGAATCACGTTTGTTGCAGTGGTTGTGTGTGTTTAATTGGACAAGAGGGTGAGAGAGGCGGTGCCGCTACTAATTGCTTCAATGTCTGGAGGATGAGCTCGGACAAGGTTAACTGCAAAGCAAGGAAGCGATAGTAAGAAAGGCATTGTGATTGCATGTTGGTTGACTGTATCAAATAGATTTCAAATAATGACAAAATGACCACTCTGAGGTCATGTCATCAATGAACAGCACCAGCCAAGCGCTTAAATATAATCTGCTTTGTACTGGCTGGTTAGCTGTCCATTAAAATGTTGCTTCTCCGGCACTTATGTTCTCTTCTAAACTACAATTGTCATCTTGTGCCTCCTTCTGTATATCTGAAAGAAGCTAAATCGATGAGCTACATCACCCTGAAATGTGTGTATTTAGTTTAAAAGCCCAGTGTTAATTAGAAGATAGAATGTGTGTTCACAGTGTTACAAAATGATGTTTACAGGGACTCTGTGTGCGGGACATAGCATATTAGATAGAGTACGGCTCTGTAAGTGAGCAACGTATGTAATCTCCTAAAGCACACCATTGACTGAGGACATTAGTGGGATATTTTAATGGCTTGCAGTGTAATCTTGGGATTTCTACATTAGTATCATAATGCAATTATGGAAACATTTGCTGACACACAGATTGTCTCGCAGATTAAACAAGCATGCAGCAAAGCAAATAACCCCTGCAAAACACTTAAAGCAGGTCATTTTTGGATTTGTGTGTGACTGCCCGTGTTGAACATCATGTAAAATATTTGTTCTATGGCTGTATTACCCTAATTGGTGACAGAGAACATTCTGTTATTATAGCCTATTTATAAGGTTATTTAGGTGTTGAAACCAATCAGAAAGGCAATGGGTAAGAGGTTGAGGAAGCTGCATGCATTAAAGCTGCTTGCATTTCTCTCAAAAGACACTGCTGTGAAGCTTTGCTTCAAGCCATTACACTCGTATAATTGCAACTCTTTTGAGCACATTCTAATGTCGGCATCATTTTGCAGTAACTCTGTTGATGTGGCAAGACAAGCCTTGGGCTTGCAGAATTACATAACTACATTTAATGTACATAAACTATAATGCTGAGTGCCCCTGAGGTCCTGCAAAGCTGAATTTTCTGCAAAATACTACATGCGCACACACACACACACAAAGTTAGACAAAGGTTTGGTGTTTGAACCGCCATCAGATGAGATGCCACCATTTCGCGTGAGACATCAGCTTTTTTTGTGTAACTCTAATTCCAAGTAGAAAAAACATTTACAGCGTTACATTACTGGACCCGCTCCTTGAGCAGTCACCTTATCGTGGTGGAGGGGTTTGTGTGTCCCAATGATCTTAGGAGCTAAGTTGTCTGGGTCTTCACGCCCCTGGTAGGGTCACCCATGGCAAACAGGTCCTAGGTGAGGGAGCAGACAAAGCATGGCTCCAAAAACCCCTATGAAGAACAAAATATATGGATCTAGGTTTCCCTTTCCCGGACACGGGTCACCGGGGCCCCCCTCTGGAGCCAGGCCTGGAGGTGGGGCTCGAAGGCGAGCGCCTGGTGGCCGTGCCTGCACCAATGGGGCCCGTCCGGGCACAGCCCGAAAGGCTAACGTGGGTCCCCCTTTCCATGGGCTCACCACCTGTGGGAGGGGCCATAGGGGTTGGGTGCAGTGTGAGCTGGGCGGTGGCCGAAGGCGGGGACCTTGGCGAGCCGATCCCCGGCTACAGAAGCGGTCTCTAGGGATGTGGAATGTCACCTCTCTGGCATGGAAGGAGCCCGAGCTCGTGTGTGAGGTTGAGATGTTCCGACTAGTTATAGGCGGCCTCGCCTCCACACACAGCTTGGGCTCTGGTACCAGTCCTCTTGAGAGGGGTTGGATTTTTTTCCACTCTGGAGTTGCCCACGGTGAGAGGTGCCGAGCAGGTGTGGGTATACTTATGGACCCCCGGCTCAGCGCCTATACATTGGGGTTCACCCCGATGGACGAGAGGGTAGCCTCCCTCCGCCTTCGGGTGGTGGTACCGGTCCTGACTGTTGTTTGTGCCTATGCACCAAACAGCAGTTCAGAGTACCCACCCTTTTTGGAGTCCTTAGAGGGGGTGCTGGAGAGCACTCCCGCTGGGGACTCCATCGTTCTGCTGGGGGACTTCAATGCTCACTTGGGCAATGACAGTGAGACCTGGAAGGGCTTGATTGGGAGGAACCATGAATATCTTGAATCTCATTTGAGAATGTAAAACTTCCCTCTCAAAGTTGCGGTTCAGAGGTATACTTTTGTTCACCCTCATAGAGCTTCCTTTTAAGGATGCTCCACAGGTTCTCAATAGGTTTGAGGGCACGGGGTAATGATGGACACACCAATGAGTTTTGATTTCTGAGTTTCTAACCTATAGCAGCCACAGCGCTGATATTTTTTGCAGCGTGGCATTGTGCGTTGTCTTCAGAATGAATTTACTACTGAAGGAATGTTTTCTTCTTTATATTGTGGCAGGAAATGGTTGGTTAAAAACTCCCTAAAAGGATCTGAAATCACTCCCCATAATTCTAGCCCAAAACAACACTTTGCCTTCTCCTTGCAGAGGTTGCACTCATGACGGCAATCCACCAACCCTCCAAAGTACCGCAGTATTCATCAGTGAATTTAACTGTTTAAAAATTAGTCTTCAAGCATTTCTGAGCCCACTGCTAATGTTTCTCCTTGTGAGCATTGGTAAGGGGTGGCCTAAATACAGCCTTATGAATGACGGCAAACCTTTGGACGATACTGCATCAAGAGGTTCTTGGGACTCCAGAGCCAGCAGATAATTCAAATGCTTTCTGCTCATCAGTGGCTCTTTTACAATGCAATGCATTTGCCTGACAGAATTGTTCTTTAATACGTCTGCAGAAAACCTTAGGAAATTAAAATAAATTAGCACATGATTGGCAATGAATGTCTGGTTTAAATGTCTGTTGTAGACAGGTTAAAATTTAGACATGTAGTATATTAATCCATCCATCCATTTTCTGAGCCGCTTCTCCTCACTAGGGTCGCGGGCGTGCTGGAGCCAATCCCAGCCATCATCGGGCAGGAGGCGGGGTACACCCTGAACTGGTTGCCAGCCAATCGCAGGTCACATATAAACAAACAACCATTCACACTCACATTTGCACCTATGGGCAATTTAGAGTCTTCAATTAACCTACCATGCATGTTTTTAGATGTGGGAGGAAACCGGAGTGCCCGGAGAAAACCCACGCAGGCACGGGGAGAACATGCAAACTCCACACAGGAGGGGTCGAGATCGAACCCCGGCCCTCAGAGCTGTGAGGCAGACACTCTAACCAGTCGTATATTTATCATATTAATGCATGTATTTTAAAAAAAATCGTGTATCGAACAAGGGGTCACAAATCGAGATAGGGAATTAAGGAATTTTAACGGTACTACTACTACTTGTAAGGTAGTAAGTGGAGTCATGCAAGTAAACCATTTGTCAGTCCTCACCATTTAATATGTAACTTTTTATGTAAGTGTTGTACTGTAGACCCATCCCAAAAACATTTTGTTGGGTCTCCATTCACTTAAGATGGAGTGTATGTTGCTGATGTAAGATACAGAAGAAAATGCAAGACCATCTACCCAGAGTCTTCTGAAAGGGTGCAGATGGCATGCTTTGATGGCAGTACACAAGAATGATCACATCTTTTCTTGGGGCTTCAAATTAAAGCCTGCCATTGATTTCCACTTTATAGTCCTGCACGGATGGTGGATCCCTTTCTGGAGGACAGATATCAAATAAACAAAAACAAATGTTGCCACTGTGCTGAGGTTAAGCCTGGGGTTATGGCTTCACATTAATATATTTCTATTCATCCTTAGCCAGGAGGAGCATGCACACACACAGACAGACTCCTGCATAATCCTGAATCATAACGCTTGCAGACAAGAGGAGACTTAATCAATATTTAAATGCTGGACTTCATAAACATGTTGCAAAGCCCACAGATGTGTTTTCACCTTGGTCAAAAATTATTTAATGAAACCACTCATTATATGACCACTTGCAGTATAATTATATCTAGTCCAAGAGCTATATGTAATATTCTGCCGTTACAACTACAGTAATGTTCAACACATAATATGCTGTACAAATAAAGAACTCCTTGCCCTAATAAATGGCGAACCCCATAATACATGACTGATAATCTCTGTAGGTCAGGAAATAATTGTCCCTGGCTACTATATGAGGGATTTGTGAACACAAACCATAATGCTAAACAATCTATTTCCACTGGTTATATATTGAGCATTCCAAAGTAACAAAGCTTTACAGTACAAAAGCTCTAGAAAGTCTGTGCAGGTAATTAACTAACAATTATCACTGCAACGGCTTTCTGACAGCAGTGAGGGCAACTCCTTTTTCAGGCTCATTAAAAGGTTCTACCTGCCAGCCTGTGATTACCTCTATGCATAGACTACTAACAGTCTAGCGCTAAAGGCGAATCCTAACAGCATAGCCTTTGCCACTGTTCTCAGCCTCATTATCCCACAGAATTAGAAGGCCAATTACAGGGCATTAGCTTGACAGCAGGATAGCCAAATCCCTTCCCCCATTAGATTACACATAAAACTTACCACCCAGCTAGCTTCAAACATACAAACAGTAGGGTAGATAGATGTTTTTAGTTAGCCAAAAAGCTAATAATGTTGTTGGGCATAAAAACAGATGGAAACGGTGATAACTACAGTTTTTGTTTTCTTTAGGAATAGATGTTCCTTCTGTGATATGGTATTCAACTCTCAGAGCGTAATATATTTCAGAACTGCAGCTCTCTATGGGATAAATGAAGTAACAAAGAGCAGATTCTGCTGGTAGGAGAGGTCATTGATGGCAGCCAAACTCTTCATTAAATCCCTACTTCCAGGAATAGATGGGATAGGGGCGGTGTATTCGGAAAAAAAGACACAGGCTAGCCATGTCCCCTGGGAGCAGTATTATTAGACAGACAGATGAGGCGAACAAAGGATAATGTGACTGCTCTGCTAAGATGAGGTCACAGCATGGACAACAAAGACATCCCAAGGCATGATGAAGATGTCTGTTTCAAAGTCTACATTCAAAGAGGACTTCAATGTGATCTTTGGCCTCTGGATCACGTGGCTTCAAAGCAGTTCATATCATGGGTCAGTCATGTTGGATTTAAATTCTACTATATGTTTTTGATTTGTCTTAATGTACCTATTTTGTCAACCCATTATTTAATGCTCTGTGCGTCGGTGTTTTTTCTTGATGTCTTCGTAGTGATTGTCAATCACAGCAAGGCGGTGGCTAAGTTCAGACTTGTGTCCCAGCTGGGACCTCCGTTGTACGATATGCGCGTGTGTGCGCGCGCATGTGCGTGTGCATGTGTTTGCTCCACTAGCTCTGCAATTGACTTGCAATTTGCCTACAATGTTCCCCATCTCTTGCCCGCTGTCAGCTGGGACAAGCTGCAGCTCCCCCACAGGCCCTTCAGAGGATAAGTGGCTTAGAGACGGATGGATGAATGGATGGACGGACACTTAACCCCTGAAACTGTCATTGTCCTCACATTTGCGATCACCTCAATAATGATGCCAATTACTAAAACCAAAACAAGCTTTTGTTGGATCAAGTGACTTCAGAGGCAGACAAGTCTGACATGAAGCAAAAAAAGAGATAAAAGTTACTTATGCTAGGGTCAACAAACTATTTGTTCATTTCCAATTATTACAGCTCTGCCACCAGATTCTCAGTGTATGCTTTTATTTTATTTTATTTTTTAATCATGGCCCAAATATTTGAATATACCAACAAACCAATCTGGCAAGGCAATATGAAGCTAATCTTCTCTGCAGTCTTAATTTTAATGTGTAAGTGTTGCAATCAGCTCAAAATAGTCCATGCAAAAACAAATGAAGCAGACAGATTTTATGTTTTGTTTCATTAATATTCAAAGCATTCTTCATGAAGTACAATTTGTGCATGAAATTGCTTGAATGCTGCAAAAATCAAATCAGCGTCTTTGGCAGAGTTCAGTAATCTAAAATACTCAAACACCCTTTTTACCCACTTCCTACAGAAAAAAAAAAAAAAAAAAAAAAAACACCAGACACTAAAAAACTCTTTTGGCATCTAATATGAGGAGCAATTTTTTTCCCACCGTGCATGCTAGGTATTTAAAAAATAAATAAATAAAATTTAAAAATCTATCATGTTACATTTATGAAATCAATGAACAGCTACGGAGAAAACCTATTTCTTATTGATATTTCTGCATCTCGAAGTAGCAAATGAAGGAGGCATCTTCACAGATCACTCCACTTTTCCACATCCAATATGGCAGGCGATGTCAAATTACGATTCGGCACTCAAGGTGGTGTCCATGTACTGTATACATGTCTATGGCTAAGAAGTGTTGACGGGTGTCGTACATCCACCATTATGATGCATATTTTGAACAAATTAACCATGTTTTATTTTACTTTACAAGATAATCAAATTTAGAATTTGTTCAAAGTTTTTCCAAACTAAGATACAAATAAAGTACTCATCTATTTTCCAAAGCCACAGGGAGCAGAAGGATAAAAGAGCTGTGTGGTTGCTGACCACTCGTCTTGGGCATGAAAAAATGTGTCACTTTTTAAATGGTATTCATCGTTGTTGAAATGCTGAGTTGGTCTTCCTGTATATATTTTGAACAGGAGTGCCTGTTGAAGTGGAAACACAGTGTGCTTAAGACTGCAAAACATAAAATTGAAGTCGTAGCAGTGCTGCTTGTATACAAGTACAACAGCAATATTGTGAGCGACTTCATCAATAACATAAAATGACATTGTTGGGAGGGCTCTTGGCCAACAATTATTAGTGGACTGTTGTGTAAAATAGTACCTCCCTGTGCTACAGTCAAATTACTTGTGATGTCAGGTTTTATCGATTATTCTATGTCAGAATAAAAAAAGAAATTATAATAATAATCTACATCTGTTTTTTCATGACTGCCCACAGTGATGGTTCACTAGTGCCAAAAATTAGCTCGCATCCATCTTGATATAAATGTGGGCTGTCTTGTTCCACACCAATTTTGTCTCCCTCTTTTCACAGCAACTGAGCTGTGCTAATCTGCTGTGGCAGATAAAGTTGTATCGTCATGGATCAAGCACTGATGTGGCCCATCAAGGTGCTTTGTGTATGTGTAGTTTATGTTGGAGAGGGGAAGAAGAATCAGTGCCTGCCTGTCATGGACTGATAAATGATTCCCTGTGAAATATCTCTATTAAATCTGCCTTTATCAAAAAAAAGAAGAAGAAAAAGAAAGGCCTTTTCATCCACGTCATTAGCATTGCAATTTATGGGATAGCTCCCCAGCTCAACAAATCTACCCCCTAGTGTACCTGCCTAATTCAAGACAGATTAGTGGAAATTAGGTAGGGCAAGTATTAATAATGCATCTGATGACGACTGCAGCACTGGGATATCCTGGCTTTCTGCTGTTTCCCAATCTCTGCTTGTTTGTTGTTCTGACTTCTCAGCATGACATACTCTTTCTTATGTGGCATTTTTAATGTTTCAGATCATTTTAGATAAACAGACAGCCACTAATGTTGCAAAGAATTTTTTTTTTTTTCCCTCTACACATCCGAACTCTGCAATGTGTATTGGTCTTCTTCTTTCCTTTCGGCTTCTCCTGTTAGGGGTTGCCACAGCGTGTCATCCTTTTCCATGTTAGCCTATCTCCTGCATCCTCCTGTCTAAGACCAACTGCCCTCATGTCTTCCCTCACTACATCCATCAACCTTATCTTTGGTCTTTCTCAAGCTCTCTTGCCTGGCAGCTTCATCCTCATCACCCTTCTACCAACATACTCACTATATCTCCTCTGGATGTGTCCAAATCATCAAAGTCTGCTCTCTCTAACTTTGTCTCCAAAACATCGAACCTTGGCTGCCCCTCTGATGAGCTCATTTCTAATTTCATCCAACCTGGTCACTCCGAGAGCGAACCTCAACATCTTAATTTCTGCCACCTCCAGCTCTGCTTCCTGTTTTCTCTTCAGTGCCACTGTCTCTAATCCGTACATCAAGGCTGGCCTCACCACTGTCTTATAAACTTTGCCCTTCATCCTAGCAGAGACTCTTCTGTCACATAACACACCTGACAACTTCCTCCACCCGTTCCAACCTGCTTGGACCCATTTCTTCACTGCCTTACCACAAACACCATTGCTCTGGACTATTGATCCCAAGTATTTGAAGTCCTCCACCCTCGCTATCTCTTCTCCCTGTAGCCTCACTCTTCGCCCTCCACCCCTCTCATTCATTCACATATATTCTGTCTTACTTCGGCTAATCTTCATTCCTCTCCCTTCCAGTGCATGCTTCCACCTTTCTAACTGTTCCTCCACCTGCTCTCTGCTTTCACTGCAGCTCACAATGTCATCTGCAAACATCATGGTCCACGGGGATTCCACTCTAACCTCATCTGTCGGCCTATCCATCACCACTGCAAACAGGAAGGGGCTCAGGGCTGATCCCTGATGCAGTCCCACCTCTGCCTTAAACTCCTCTGTCACACCTACAGCACACCTCACCACTGTTCTGCTGCCCTCATACATATCCTGTAATATTGTAACATACTTCTCTGCCACTGCAGACTTCCGCATGCAGTACCACAGTTCCTCTCTGGGTACTCTGTCATAGGCTTTCTCTAGATCCACAGAGACACAATGTATGTCCTTATGACCTCCTCTGTACTTTTCCATCAACATCCTCAAGGCCAATAATGCATCTGTGGTACTCTTTCTAGGCATGAAACCATAGTGTTGCTCACAAATACTCACTTCTGTCCTGAGTCTTGCCTCCACTACTCTTTCCCATAACTTCATTGTCATTCAACTTTATTCCTCTACAGTTCCCACAGCTCTGCACATCACCCTTGTCCTTAAAAATGGGCACCAGCACACTTTTCCTCCATTAGTCAGGCATATTGTCACCCCCTAGAATTATGTTTAACAAGCTGATCAAAAACTCCACAGCCACCTTTCCTAGATGCTTCCATACCTCCACAGGAATGTCATCAGGACCAACTGCCTTTGCATTTTTCATCCTTTTTAATGCCTTTCTAACTTCCCCCTTACTAATCATTGCCACTTCCTGATCCACCACACTTGCCTCTTCCACTCTTCTCATTTTCCTCATTCATCAACTTCTCAAAGTATTATTCCCATCTGTCCAGCACACTACCGGCACCAGTCAACACATTTCCATCTCTATCCTTAATCACCCTAACCTGCTGCACATCCTTCCCATCTCTATCCCTCTGTCTGGCCAACCTGCATAGATCAGTTCATCATTCTTTAGTGTCCAACCTAGCATACATGTCATCATATGCCTCTTGTTTGGCCTTTGGCACCTCTACCTATGTCCTATGTCGTATCTCAATGTATTCCTTTCGCCTCTCCTCGGTCCTCTCAGTGTCCCATTTCTTCTTAGCTTTCCTCTTTCCTTGTATGATTTCCTGTACTGTGAGGTTCCACCACCAAGTCTCCACTCCTTTCCTGTCAGAAGATACACCAAGTACTATCCTGCCTGTCTCTTTGATCACCTTGGCTGTAGTGGTCCAGTCTTCTGGAAGCTCCTCCTGTGCACCGAGAGGCTGTTTCACCTCTTCCTGAAAAGCGGCACAACTCTTCCTTTCTCAGCTTCCACCACATGGTTCTCGGCTCTGCCTGTCTTCTTAATATTGCTCCCCACCACCAGAGTCATTTTACACACCACCATCCTATGCCGTCTCGCCACATTCTCCCCTACCACTACCTTACAGTCAGTAATCTCCTTCAGATTACATCGTCTGCACAACATGTAATCCACCTGAGTGCATCTACCTCTGCTCTTCTCGGTCACCCTATGTTCCTGCCTCTTCTGAAAAAAAAGTGTTCACTACAGCCATTTCCATCCTTTTTGCAAAGTCTACCACCATCTGTCCCATCAAGTTCCTTTCCCGGATGCCGTACTTACCCATCACTTCTTCATCACCCCTGTTTCCTTCACCAACATGTCCATTACAATCTGCACTA
Source organism: Phyllopteryx taeniolatus (assembly GCF_024500385.1). Classification (NCBI taxonomy): domain Eukaryota; kingdom Metazoa; phylum Chordata; class Actinopteri; order Syngnathiformes; family Syngnathidae; genus Phyllopteryx; species Phyllopteryx taeniolatus. The sequence goes on along the minus strand of NC_084516.1, from coordinate 11,539,462 downwards.
ATCACGACTCGCTCTATGTCTGGGATGCTCAGAACTACTTTGTCTAGCTCCTTCCAGAATTTCTCTTTCACCTTTAGGTCACATCCTACCTGTGGGGCATAGTCGCTAATCACATTATACATAACACCCTCAATTTCAAGTTTCAGCCTCACCACTCGATCTGATACTCTTTTCACCTCCAAGACATTCTTAGCTAACTCTTCCTTTAAAATAACCCCTACTCCATTTCTCTTCCCATCTACACCATGGTAAAATAATTTAAACCCTGGCCCTAAACTTCTAGCCTTACTGCCTTTCCAGCTGGTCTCCTGGACACACAATATATGAACCGTTCTCCTAATCATCAAGTCAACCAACTCCTGAGATTTTTCTGTCATAGTCCCAACATTCAAAGTCCCCACATTCAATTCTAGGCTCTGTGCTTTTCTCTTCTCTTTCTGCCAAAGAACCTGCTTTCCACCTCTCTTCGTCTTTGACCCACAGGAGCTGAATTTCCACTGGCGCCCTGCAGGTTAACGGTGCCAGGGGTAGACGTTGTTAACCCGGGCCACGATCGATCCGGTATGGAATTCTTTAGATGAACGCTCATATTTGTTTGGCAAAGTTTTAAGCCGGATGCCCTTCCTGACGCAACCCTCTGCATTTATCCGGGCTTGGGAACGGCCTACAGTTTGCATTGGCTTGTGCCCCCCATTGGGCTGCATTCTGCAATGTGTATTGGTAATTTGTAATAAGTGCCCAAGTCTCTTTGAAAACCTTTGTGCCTCTTCTACAACCACAATCCTTAGACAACAATCCAGAATCCAAAATCCAAAGATATAGTTGAGTTTGAATACAGCGGAAATCTATGCAACTTTTTCAAAGTACATTTTAATAACATCCAAAAAAATAGGTATTACATATGACAAAGTAGCTTTTTACTTTCTCAACTTTTCACTGCCACAAGGTTGAGTGAAATTAAATCCAGCTAATATACCAACCAGGAATGGTATGACTACGCTTGTGCACATGGTGAAAAGATGCAATATGATCTGTGCATGAAAAAAAATATAACATTCTTTGGACAATAAGGGCAAAATTGACTAAGATTTGTGACTCATTGTGCAACTGCAGCTGGGACAGGACTTGGGGGCCTATGAAAACCAAGACGATGCCAAAAGTGTCCAACAAAAAAGAGAAATGTTTGGCCTTGAAATGGAGGAATGGCACAGGGCTCCTAAGAAGTTAAAATGCCCCTTCCTAAAAGGAGGCAAATACAGGACAGGAGTATAAATAGCAAGCTGGCCATCCCCATCCTGCAGGAAGTGTTAGGAGATGAGGCAAGGGCAACATCCTGTTTAGCTCGTTGCGTGAGGTAAAAAGCAAAGAGTTCTAAATAACTTGCACCAAAACATCCTCTCCCCGTACAGAGCTTTTCCTCATGTGCAGCACTCTTACATGATATGACAGTGCTAAAAAAGGTACCCAGATAGGAGCTTAGTGAGCAATTGCACACACACTTGTGTGAGTATGAGATCTTTGGGAACCTTTGGGAGCATTTGTTGTGTGTGATGGGTGCTGTGCTTATTGGATTATATATCTCCCAGTAATACAAGAAGTTGCTATTAAGGTCAGAAGACTGGGGTAGAAGAAAGGAAGATGTGGTTCAAGAGAGAAGGAGAAACTGAGATTTAAATGTTTGGCAGTCTGAGACACTGATGTCTCTCGTCACTGTCACTAAGGTCTGTGTCATTTCTGCTTGCACACAACTGCTCACAGCCAATGGCGGATAGCAACTGACGTTATTTACATCAGGACTCTCTAGGAGCAAATGCACCTAATTCATTTCTAATTGCTGTCTGTTTTGGCAGAGGTGGTAAAATGCTAAATATCCTTAGCACTTATAAATATAAATATAAATATGAACACTTATTTCAATCTTTACAGTATTTCAAGCTGAATCTATTCACACCTGAGATGAATATTTTGAATGCGTCCCTGTTGCCCAGTTAAGAAGAATGTGTTTAATTTAAAAACTAGCTGGAAAGTTCAAAACTTTAGAACATGTTGCCTCCATCCTAGCACCAACATACACAAGCAGAGAGGAGTCAGAGTAGCTACTTTCATACTCTGTACCCAGTAAAATTGGCGCGTCACAGGCGCCTATTCCCCTGTCCCTTTAAGAAACCATTCTCTGAAGTAGGACATTGCCAAGTCCAAAGTGAGCGTTCACAGCCAATGCAGCTATACGCAATGTGATAATTAAAAGGAAGCTTAGCCTCCATGCAGTGTACATACCTGAACCACCCCATTGCTTGCCAATTTTTGCTGTCAAGAATACTAAAATATACAACGTTCACAAGAAATGACCTAGTTAATACATGTTTTAGGATGGCAAAACAATTTAAGAAAAGATGTCTTCTGGGGTTTTTTTTGTTTTTTTTTAAGCAAGATTCAAAGGAAGAGGTCGACCAGAGTACCGGAAATAATTTTGCAAAGGTTCTGCTCTGGAGTGTACAGTGGAAGCCCCGCTATTCACGGGGGATAGGGACCCGGGTGGACCGTGAATAGCAAAAAAACAAATCTGCAGATAATTGACACCCATCATAATTGCATTGAAAAAGTAAATAGTTTTTTTTTTTAACTCCAAAATTTTTTAATAAACGGGATAAACCATAAAGTGTTTTAAGGGTTGGTTCACCTCAAAAAAGAAAGCAAAACAAAAAAAAGATGAAAACAAATCTAAACATTTGAAGAAGATTTTTAGAAAAAAACAAAACAATTTTAACTTTATTTTTATTTATTTATTTATTTATATTTATTTTTTAAATAAATCTGCAGAGAGGTGAATCTGCGGGTGCCGAACCGCGAGTATGGATGGGTCCACTGTATTGCAAAAGCCAATGGAGCTCAAAGCAGTTTCGAAATTGTGTGGAAGCAGTTTTGCTCCTTACCTTGATTATACTTTTTATGTTTGACAGTGTGTTGTAGTGATTTTGATCATTTGTACCACATTTCACTACAAAAAAAGCTGTATTCCAGCTCTGTCTCTCTGATAACATAATTATTTTCAACTGACTTAACTGAGTCAAGCCTTGTTCGACACAGAGATTACCGTACTCTGCAAACCCAAAATAATTTGTCATCGCTGAATATTTGCAAATGCCTATCTAATGTGTGGGTTTGTTTTGCCTTTGAAGCATTCTGCGTCAATACCCTCGACATTTTGAATGAGCTACTCATTCATATGTGTTTCATTGACATGGCTTTGTGGCTGCCTTACTAGCATAACATTTTGGTAGGTCATTCAATTTCCTTCCAGTTAATGGAGAACAGTGAGACAGCAGCAGTGCCAAATTCCCAGCCTGAAACGTGTGTGCAAAGGGTCTTTAGAGGAATCACTGCAAAGAACCATGCAAAGTCAGAAAGAATGAAGTCATGCATGTAAGTCACTGAAGCGAAGCCAATCTACTAGATGTTTACATTCTGCCTGTATACGCAACATTGTAAGGTATTGCTTGTTTCCAGTGTTTATGAACCATGTCATCATCTACTTCTCAACTCAACTAGAACGTGTCCAGGGGAGCAGGCACAATGTAGCAACAAACTTGCTAAGCTTCACAATGATTTTTGTACATTAGAGCTTCTTTTTTTTTTTTCCTTCATTTTACAGCCTGGAGATATGACATAAATATCGTGTTTCAGGTTGCTTTGACACCTTGGAGAACAAAGTGATACTGGAAAAGCAAAAACAAAGAGATGTTGCATTAAGCTACCTAATAAGAGCTCAACATATCAAATTCCTTTCTTGCCCAAACACTAAAGGTACAGTACATTTACATCATACAGTGCTGTCACTGTCCTAAAACAGTCCAATTTACTTTTTTCAAGGTTGTGGGCACATTGTTTATTAAAACAAAGCTATATTGAGTGTTTCTTGACTGTCTTGCTACTCTTCCCTCTTTCATGTTTTAATGCTTTAACCATGCAATGTTCACAGAAGACTACAAACATTCGCATTATGTCAAACTGTCTTAAGGAGGATATTTGACACATGTAATTTAATGTGCTTTAACTTTGTATGCCAATCTAACTAGGGAGTTTTTTGTGACAATTGCTATCGCATTTAGGCCATGTCCACACAAAAACATATCTGTTAGCTCGCAAGTGCATTTTGGCCATTCAGAAGCCGGAAAAGCAACATCAGCTGACTTGGTCGCTAACATTCAAACGCCTCCTTTCCTAGATTATATTATACAACAGTACATTGTTTAAAATCAGTGTTCACCTACATGAAACCTGGAAGACATGATTTTTTTTGTTTTTAGTTTATTTTAAAGTTGCACTTGTGAATTTCAGCACACACAAGGTGGTAGCGTCATTAAACATGCTCAATTGTTACACTAAGAAAATCTGATGACACAAGCTAAAAAGCTCAGTTTCCCCCCATGTACTGTACACCTAAACACTGAAGAAATTGTTTTGTAGAGTTTTCATCCTGGCCGGAGTTTTCCAAAAGCTTCGTTTTTAAGGACAAAAAACAGGCCTCAAACTCACTGTAGACTATTTTGCGGTTGTTCCAGTATCCTAGACCCTGTGCCACATAATGCAAAAATATACATTCCCCAAACATGCTGGACATATAAGCAATAAGCTATGATCATTTCAAAGCATTCAGGGCAGAACATGTCGGCTAAATTGTCGATTTTATGCTAATTACAGTGCATTCAATCCTACTAAATCATCCATCCATCCATCCATTTTCTGAGCCGCTTCTCCTCACTAGGGTCGCGGGCGTGCTGGAGCCTATCCCAGCTGTCATCGGGCAGGAGGCGGGGTACACCCTGAACTGGTTGCCAGCCAATCACAGCTCACATAGAAACAAACAACCATTCACACTCACAGTCATGCCTATGGGCAATTTAGAGCCTCCAATTCATGCATGTTTTTTTTTGGGATGTGGGAGGAAACCGGAGTGCCCGGAGAAAACCCACGCAGGCCCAGGGAGAACATGCAAATTCCACAGAGGCGGGGCCGGGGATTGAACCCGGGTCCTCAGAACTGTGAGGCTGACGCTCTAACCAGTCGGCCACCATGCCGCCCCTACTAAATCACCGTAAGAAAAAACATGTTCCTCCACATTTTAAAAATGACTGCGGACCGCAAACTACCGATGCTGCTAAATGTCTGTGGCCATCTCTCGTTTATCACTGCTTCTCTCTATAATGAAAGCTATCCAGTGTGATGACCGGCTGCATGCATGTGTGTGTATGTCCGGGCAATTCTGAAACCACATGCACAACAACCACACTGTTCTCGTCAGGATGGAAACATGCTGTACCAGGAAGACCTAGTGTGCTAGCAGACTAACAAAGTATCCGCTGTGTGTGAGAGAGTTTCTGTTTCTGAGTGTCAGTGTGCCACTCTACTAAAAAATAAAAAAAAACGCCGCTGTCCGTATTGGTGCACTGCTGCAGGTGCGGGTAGTTTACTCAGCCGTTAATGCTCTTCACAGCTTGGCGCCTTTCAGTGAGCAGGGCAAGGCTGAAGTTAACAATGTTTCCCTTTTTGAGGGGAAACCGGAGCACTTCCACATCCAGCTATTCCCAGAGTTATTTTGAATCCAGTAATGGTCTGACCTCAAAGTCTAGTACTACTCCAGTACTGTCTCTAATTCTGGAGCTTGACTCTAATGATTTGAAAACCTTTGGGGTATAGGGATGTTTTTTTTTTTTTTTTTTGCGTGTCACTGATTAAGATCTGAAAGTTATACGACTTGAACGTCAGAGCATTGGGAGGGCCAGAATAAATAACTGCATAACAGAATAACTGGAAAAGAATAAATGAACACAAACAATACATCACACACACACACACACACACACACGCACACGTACACACACACACACACAAACTGCATGTGTAACAAGTTCTATGATGGAGGAACTGAGGGAGTGCAGGCGTGCTGTGTCTGGCATTTAGCTGGCTATCCTCCCAGCCACGCCCTTTCATCACAAATGGCGGGAGGTGCCCAAGCTGAGTGAGAGCCTCTTCACTGCGAGAGTTGTGACCATCTTTTTAAGGTTTCGCTCACTTTTCTTTTGCATACATCAGTTTTCATTCTTTAGAACTATCTTGTATCGTGTATTTCACTTCAATATAGTGAGGCAATATGTCGTTTGTTCATCCAGTGAGTGTGCCCAAATTGAAGATTGCAGGAAGAAAGCCAGTTTATTGTTGGGGTTTGTAGTTAGTTGTAGTAGCTCAATAAAATTGTAATGAATGATTTTATGAGCATTCTGTTTTCTCCCTGATCCAGGCTAATTTGTCCATAAAAATCATGGCGCAGAATACCCATATTAAAAAAATATACAGCTAGAAAAGCTATTTTAGGTAGCGGTAGTATGGTTCTGTAGAGGTTTCTTGATCTTCAGACCGCTGTGAACTGACAAATATATGACTGCTCCTATTTTTGATTCTATTGTCGTTTATTATTTTCTAATCTTCTGGTTTTTCTCCTCCCATCTCCTTGTGCCTTAGGGGAGCATCCAGCTGCAAACTAATTTCCCTTCCCTGAAACCAAGCTGCTATCATTGAGCCTGTCTTCGTCCATCCCCCTCTTCCTCTTTGTCAATCTTTCACCTTAATCTCCATAATGCAGTCTCTGGCAAGAGCTGCTGTATATGCCTTGTCCAGGGCTACGTAGGCTCCAGCAGTGGGATGATGAGCAGGTATGGGCACTCTCCTCTCTCTACTGGCAATTGCAGCTGAGGCAGACAGCACAGCATGAAGGTAAGGCCTATATACACACGCAGGCATGCAGGCGCACACACACGCACATACTCGCACACACCCATGCACTCACACAGTGACTCAGTCGGAGGTTGCAGAAAATGTCAGATGTAGTCAGTCTCTAATCTCCCAAAACTGTTCCAAAATGTGTCAGTCCGTAGTCAGACACAAGACCATTACGAGTACAAGTTCCTTTTTCTTTAACATATGGGCTTTAACATATGTTTTTCAGTGTTGGATTAAAATTTAAAATAAATAAAATCCAGACTATAAATACTACTCTGTTTCGTTATTAATTCATTCTGAATAATTGGCTAATGTATTTATTCATCCATCCATTTCTAGCCGCTTATCAGCTTCAGCATATCCCAGCTGACTTTGGGCGAGAGGTGGGATGTTCATTTGTTTAAGCTAATTTATTACCTAATATGTGTTGATATGGTGAAGAAGATATCCATTTGAAAAATGTTTAATACAATTGGTATCCATGATATGCTTAATCAATGTGACGTGAATAATGAACCCTACCAATATACAGACCCATAATTAATAACCTCTCTTTCAGTTCCATTTCCTTTGAAGAGTTATGTTTGATTTAGTTCACCATAGTCCTTTTTTTACACTGTTGAAAGTTGTGAGGGATACAAAAAATAGCTTATACCTACTATACCACTTCGTGGCAACCTTTTATTATTACCAACAACAGCTGTACGAGACCGAAACGGTGGCGCAGGACAGAATGCTGGCCGTTGATAAAAACATCACTTGCAACTGATAATAGAAAAGCAAAAGTAAAAATACAAGACTTGTCAAAGCTTGTCTTCTGTTGGTTATAAACAGATACATGCAAACAAAAAGAACACTAAATGCAGAATGTCAACCATTGTTTCTATCTTGTCAGCTCCTGGTTTGGGCCGCAGCACCTCACCAGGGAGACATTTGAAAGAGATGCCCAAGGCTCCTCCCACTGGCCCCTGTAATTGTGGAGAAGCAGCTGTGCTACTGTTAGTCTCTCCCGGATGACCAAGCTCCTCACCCTATTTCTACATCCTGCGAAGTAAACTAATTTCAGCTGATTGTATTTCTCGTCTTTTTTAGGTCACTATACAAAGCATACTGACGGAAGGGTCAAGATGTGGATCAACCTGTAAATCAAGAGCTTCGTCTTCTGACTCAGCACTTTTTTCCAGATGACAGCCTGATACTGCATCGTTCACTTACTAGTGACCCACAGATCTCCTCCATCTGAGTTAGCATTTCACTCTTGACCCGCAGGGTCCAATTCAACCTTTATCGACTGAGAACCATGGCCTCAGATTTAGCGCCGCTGATTCTAATCCCAACAGCTTCAGACTCAGCAATGAAACATCCTAGCAAATACTGAATGTCACAGTTTGACGAGGCCATCAGGACCATCATCATCTGCACATATCAGCGATGACCTTGCCGCCTTGTTTTTTGAATTCATATACATTTTACACTGTAACACACTATTTGGAAGTCACTATTTCATTTTAACACAGAAGTGATGTGCTCCGACATATAGTGGGTTCTATCTTAGCTAGTAACAAGGTAAATCAGCATGGTAGTTGTAAGTACAAACAGAAACAACAAAATGACGGCGATAACTCAACCTCTAGGAGTGGAGGTAAAAGAGTTTATCTTACCCTCGGTGAAACTACAAAAAAATTATTACTACATATTCTATTCAAGCGAGGATCAAAATGTATGTCTTTTCATACCTTATTAGTTTGCCAAGGTAATGTTCACAAATTTTAATTATGAGTTGAAGTGGGTACCCACACATTAGGTATTCCACTCTACTACCCACAACAGGGTTATGCCTTATTGCAACATGCAGGGAAATTAATGATGAGTTGCATGGAGGTGGACCTCAATTTTGTGGCCGCTGCAGGGGGCGTTAATAACACAAAAGCCATACACAATAAGGAAGCCTGACTGCTAGCTTTTATTGACAATTAAATTACAGTGTGTCAAGCACAATGCTCCACAAGAAAAAACACATTATTAATTTAAATGCATCGTCGCAGAACACCAAAATGTATCTGAAAGGGCATCATCCAGTTCTAGAGCACACTGATTAAGTGCCATGGAAGTTCAATCATGCTCCAACAATTAGTTCACCAACTATTTCCATCATTGGATTAGTTCATTGCTTTGCTTTTTCCTCACAGTACATACATGTTGAAAGTCTGCGATAATATCACAAAAGTTTAACAAATTTGCAAATTGGCAGATGAGGGTGGCAAAGCTGGAGTTGAATGGATTAAGATAATATATAAAAGCAAAGTGGGCTAAATTCTGTTGTCAAAATCAGTCCATCAATATTGGTCTTTAAAAGTGTTGCTACAGCGTTCTATAATGCATCCCGCAGGTAATGAGATACCATGTCATCCATTCAGTCTAATTTGCATTTTACATCCTTTCGCTAGTAGAACTCAGACAACACTGACACCAGCAGAGACTTCATAGACCGTGGCTTGCGAGAAAGGATGTGTGCATGTGCATATTCTGTACGTATATCCAGCTGCCTGTCCCTGTGTGTGTCATCAGGCATTTGGATGTGCCCCTGTTGATGAACACATTGGCAGCCCCAAACAGTGCAGTCAATTGACACAGGTGGTTATTGCCACCTCTCTGGTTACAAATATCTGACACTGTGATTTTTGTTTAAAGGATAATTCTGTGCTGGTGTTAGGGTAGTTCCACGTCTTGGATCGCTGTATTGTAGTGATACAACAGTTTTCGCCAAAGTTATGCCATTTATTTATGTCGGAACATAATTTTGGGATACGATTTTGGCCACAGTACACCAGTCATCCAAAAGTAATATATTGAAATAGATTGTAAAAATATAATAAAAATGGAAGGACAAAAGTCAAATGACAGGGTTTGGTTACAGTCTGTATTGGCTTGTTACACAACCCATGTTCTTCCCGTGACAGCGTGGGTTGTCTCTGGATAATCTCCCATAGTGGAAAAGCATGCATATTAGTTTAGTACATGCTTCCAAATTGCTTGGAGGTGTGACTATGAGTGTGGCTAGTTGTATGTCTCTCTAGCCCGATTTCCTGTTCTGCATAAAATGGCAACGACATGGAATTGGGGCCAAGGTGAACCTAGCAATTTTCTGGCTTCAGAAATAGGATAATAGCTGTAATAAAGATGGGACGCTACCCTTTGTAAGGGTTTTCTGGAAAGTCAAGGACAGAGTGTGAACTTGACCAACTAGGACTCACTTGTCCCACGCTTGTTGTGTTGGTAACAATCGTCACTGTCTGATATTATTTTATTTTTATAAGTCACATCGGACACTGGGGGTGACACTATCACACATCTAATTATCTTATCTTATAGGGCGCAAAGTCCCAGTGTGAAAGCAAACACACAATATCACAATCTGTATAAAGGACAGATAAATAAATGTCTGATCTTATGATGCACCATTTGGGCAGTGTCTAGTGTAAAAGAGGCTTATGTGTCAGAAATGTGATTGACAGTGATCAGGCCAGTGTTTCTGCCAAAACAAACAGAACAAAAGTGTCATGGGAAGGATGAGTGATCAAAGCATTGGGGTTTGGCAGATTGGCAGATGAAGGTCCCACAGTTGGAATAGAGAGGATTAACAGAATGTATGAAAGCAAAGTGGCGGCACGGTGACCAACTGGTTAGAGCGTCAGCCTCACAGTTCTTACCTGGGTTCAATCCCCGGCCCCGCCTGTGTGGAGTTTGCATGTTCTCCCCGTGCCTGCGTGGGTTTTCTCCGGGCACTCCGGTTTCCTCCCTCATCCCAAAAACATGCATTAATTGGAGACTCTAAATTGCCCATAGGTGTGACTGTGAGTGCGACTGGTTGTTTATTTGTATGTGCCCTGCGATTGGCTGGCAACCAGTTCAGGGTGTACCCCGCCTCCTGCCCGATGACAGCTGGGATAGGCTCCAGCATGCCTGCGACCCTAGTGAGGAGAAGCGGTTCAGAAAATGGATGGATGGATGGATGAAAGCAAAGTGGGCTGGAGTTTCTGGCCAAAATCTGTCTGTCAATATCACACTTTTAAAAAGTATTGCTACAAGTTTCTAAAGTGTAAATTTCAGTTCCCACCAAACTTTGAATATGTGCTGTTCAGTTTGGCATGGTGCATATTTTATTGCAATGCCAATATAAATGGGTCCCAAAATATGTAGCCCAAGCTTTTAACAGCCCCAGCCGGTAATGTCAGTCCATTCTGGTACTTTTATTAATAATGGTTTGCTGGTATGATTTGATGTTACACTATTACGTAACAGTGGCTGAACTAGGAAACCAAGCCCCTCACGGACCTTGCACGGAATTAAAGGTATGGCAAATGCAAGAGTGGGTGTAAAATATCTTGGAATTACCGTAGTTTATTTCCATAGAGCAGAAAAGCAGATCATGTGAAAAGTTAACATAAAATGCCAGAACAACAGCTGTTTTTTTGTTTCTGTTGTGGTGAATGAATGCCAGCCACCTTGTCAACAGATTCGCTGTTGACGTGACACACTCTGCCATTCGGTAGCTCATGATTTAATCACAGTTTTTGAAAAGCAGCTTATTCTTGCTATGGTGCAACATTGTGTGACAAATATTTTTCAGTTTCTACAGGATGGTGAGCTGCAGCTTAGTGTTAATACATTTTCTGACTGACTGGAATCGTTTTACATTTTAAGAGCAAATTGGGTATGTACTGTATTGCTACATAAAATCCAAATTGAAATTTTGGGCATGAAAAAAAAAAAGGCATGAGGGTTAGTCGAAAATGTTTTGCCATTTCTCTTTTATTTCATGCAATTGATTCATTAGAGAATGAACCAGTCCATCTCGTCTCTACCTACGGAGCTTTGCAGGGACGAATCATGGCACTGGAAATAATGAGAGCTAATACAGTTCACTCTGTGGGGCCTCTTCTTCATGATCCCCTCCTTTGGTTCTACAGTGCTTTAAGACAACCTTTCCTTCCAAAAGGGGCACATCCTTCAGTGACCACAGACTCACAACCCAAAAGTGCAAAAGGCTTGCGACTGCACCTCGGCGGCCTTTTAGCTGCTTTGCACAAGCTGTGTCAACTACCTGACTACATGGTAATATTGTGCAAAATCCCCTTATTTCTGTCCATCAACATTCAATGACACTCAAAACAAGACACCAATTATTTCCAATCTTCAAAGGTTCAGAAATCCATTTCATGAAGCTCGCCACTTTTCACCTTCCTTCCGTCACTTAAGTTGATTGGGATTTGAGTTTCACATAACACTGATCATGGAACAGAATCAGATGTAAATAGAGTGAGGGTGTAAAGGAGGGTTCTTTTCATGATGATAATGTCTGAGCATCTCATAAGAAATATAATCTTAAACTATAATACACTGTTAGTGTTGGCTGGCCAATATAGGATGCTAGGAGACTGCCCTATCACTCAACAAGATATGTTTTTTAAAAAAAAAAAAAAAAAAAAGAAAGAAAAATATATAAAAAATATGTATATCTCTTTTTAGATAAGCAGGATGAATTTTAAATAGTCAATGAAAAACAGTTTGGTTATTTTTGTTATTGATTTTGTGACATATTTACGGTCTCAAGCGCAAAATCTTTATTATAGACTCTCGTTAAAAGTTGTACAAGCACAGTGGCTCTTTAATAAAGAGCTAGGACCTCGGTGTGCAGCAAGAGCAACATGCAGCTCGATTAAGATACAGCATCCCTCCCAATTTGGAGCTAGCATCACATCCATGCAGTAGGGGATACAATTGAAAAATGGAGGAAGAGATATTAAGTAACTCAAGTTAAGTAACTTTGGAGAGGAGAATGTACCACCAGAAACTCAATGTGAAAAAATGCGGACCATTTCAGCAAAATATCAAAATTAATCTGCAGTGGAGCAATTTCATTTGTTGGACTATTATTTTGGAATAGTACAAGGAGTAATGGTTCGATTCAGATTCGGAAGTCAATCGTTATTATCAATATGAAGAGTTAATCGGGATAAAGAGGGTGAGTCTGAACCCTAAATAATATACAGCTACATACTGTACATGCTTGCTACGTGTTGTTGTTTTTTTAATTCGGCCAAGTCGCAGCGCATCGCTTGCACCGCCGTACTTCTGGTGGTGTGGTACAAAACTCTCATTCCTTTCGTTCACTAAACATTACATCTTCCTTTTCCAAAAATAAGTCCTGCTCACATTGGTTGGGGAGTGCCAAACAATACTACACTTGTCCTTTAAATGCACTACAGCATATAAAATGTATTAATCAAAACTACCTTACCAGGTGCTACTGGCTCAAAACTAGTTTTCCAAATAGGTTAAATGTTTTCCTCCAGTGTAGGTCTTTCAAATGCTAAGGTACTGTTGTAACAATTACTGTATTTCAAAAATCAATTTAGCACTATGCTGTAGACTCAATACATTTCTGAACATGTCAATGGTACACGTTAAAACTTTCCATTAAGATTTCATTTAAATGACACATCACAGGCCATGTAATACCCAAGCTTTTGCCATATCAATCACGCAAACAGGCGAATAAGAGCATGATAAGGAATGCCAAGGTCTAGGAGACTAGGCACCTTCTTTGTCACCGAACCATAATATCTCATCTCTGCTACACGGACAGAGTCAACACCTTACAGCCAAACCAACTTACAACCTAGTCCGAGAATAGAGAGCATTTAACGACTGCACCCCAGACAACAACCGATTGCTTAGAAACCACCTGTATCTGCATGAATCGCAGTAACTAGCTGTAGGGATAATGAGGTCATGGGCGATAGGGATGGAAGGGGGTATAAGCACAGAAGGGAGAGGAAGTTCCCATTTATAATGCATGTCAAATGAATTATCATCAGTACTGTGGCATTTGGAATGAATTATTGATCTTGTCTAGGAAGAACTTGCAGTTGGGGGTCCTGATGGACAGGGAGCGAGGTAAGAGGGCAAACTAAGCAGACACAAAAGTGTCTGTTGGAGGTAGAAGGATATGTATTCACAGTGGGTAATGAAGATTTAGTCAGTCTGATGAGATTCCTGTCGCAGTGCTGGTGGTAGTGGAAGTAATACATTCACCATGTTAAAATAATAAGGCATTGTAAATGATTAATCATTTGTTAAATTGCTATTGGTCAATGGCACACAATTGACTAACTGATTAACCGCATCTTGAAAAATGTGAGGCAAAATGGAAGACACTATTTGGCTGTAACCAGTAGAAGCACTGCTGCCTTAGAATCAACTCGTTTCTGGTTTACAGCAGTGATCCTCAAAGCTTGGTGCTACAGAAAGGTGTATCTCAGCTTCAAATTCAATAACACAGCACAAAGAACACGTTTTTCAACATCGTCATATCCTTGATGCATAATAATTTAAAGCGATTATTGAAATTTATCAATTGATTTTTAAAAAATTACATGCAATGCAATGCATTTAAGAATAATTTTTTCCCACGTCTAATAAGTGATTCATTAGTCGAAAGTTAATTTGCAGCATAGTCGAAGGAAATTTAGCCAAATTCTCATATATAATTACCTTGCTAGAGTTGGAAATGTGAGCCAAGTTATATCACTGACACTTGTCAGACTGTAGTTATTATCCAGTAATGTGATTTTAAAATACTAACTTCAAAACAATGTTGGTTCATTAGTTTGTAATAAGAGTAGTGTGTTTGTGCCAAGTTGACCCCAGTACTGTACATCTATTTTATTAGTGTAAAAGAATTTGGGGGACATTCCCAGATACCACTTGTCTTGTGCTAGTGCCAGCATTGGCACTAATGTTACTGTTCAGAGTTGTGTACAGAACTTTAACAAACCCGTAATATTGTTATACTGCAGTCCAAGTAGGGTTGGGCATTGTTTGAATTCGAGTGATTCCGGTCTGGATTCCGGTTCCATATTTCGATTCCGGTTCCAAACGATTCTCGATTCTTTTAGGGGACTGGGTCAAAAACGTTTGCATGGTTTATATAAAGGGTGTCCAAATTATGAACATCCATTTTCTTAGCAGCCCGCAGCATAGCCTAAAATGAACATTTGACTCTGGGTTCTTTACAACCAGTATCAATATCAAACCTATGAAGTAAAAGGCGATGTGTGTGGAACTAACTCAATTGACTTAATATTTATCAATTCCTGTTTCAGATAAACGTTAAATATAGCATTGTTAAAATCGTTATTTAGGACTGTTTTATCACGTCAAATGGTTTATATGTGCAACTTTTAACTTGACTTCCTGTTTTAAGCTAGTAGCCTTTTATTTTGAAGGGTACGCACCGGAACTCAGCATTTTGGCACGAAAAGTAACTTCACACGGCACCAGTGATTTGTATTTTCTTTTTTTCTTTTCTCAATGCATGGAACCAAGTGCTATAAAATATTGATTCCATTCCTAACCCACCAATGACGTACAAGGTTAGTGTTTGTGATACTGTGAGACATTTGTGAATTTTGTCCCAATTCATTGTGATGTAAAGTTGCCACGGTGAGGTTTTAGCTCAATGTTAAGCTTAAGCTGTTAAGCTTTGGCTCTTACATTGGTTTGAAAACTAAAACAAACGCTAAAAACCATCAGTGCAAAAGTGCAACCAACCGTTTACGTTGTTAGCTGTCTCAATGTTGGCATAGACTAATTTTATTTTTTTACTCACCCAATTGACTGAGATTTGACTTCACCGAAGCTCCGCGCGGTGTAGGCTGAGGCTCGGAGTCCGTCAGACACTACACAGCGTGAAAGCCTCCTTTGCACAATATAATCTTATTCCAAGTGTTGCACCGAGGCGACTGTCATTAATTTTAACAAAGTTAAGACACACTTTTGTTCGCTGCCGCCGCCATTGGGCACAAGCACGTCTTTCTGCGTGTTGTTCTTCGTTGGTTTTTGACGCTTCTTCGTTGGTTTTCGCCACTTCTCTGGGGCCGGAGAACTGGGCATCAAAACTGGGAACCAAAATTTTTTAATTTGAACGATTCCAGGAGAACCGGAACGTAAATCCTGGTTCCAGTCGGTTCTCGATTCTCGATGCCTATCCCTAAATCCAAGTAAGCCTCTCTCAGCCAAATTCAATATTTATAAAGGCAGTTACTACAATAGATCCCATCCAGAAATCTATGTTTCCCTTTAACTAAAATTATTCTCCTCTATTGTCCTTGCGTTTAGGAATGGCCCTAAAGTTGTGGCTCTGTTACAATTTAGACAAACGCACACATACAAAATCATAACTTTCCTGGCAGACTTAGGTAACAGTAACAGTAAAGGATGGCTGATGAGAATGTGGTCACTAATGGCGCCGTTTGACCCATTGGGTCCATCACTTAAATTGCGCTCTGTCAACACAAATCACTGTTGTGTCTCAGCTACTCATTTTCACTCAACACTCAAAATTTAGATCAGTGTAATTTAAGTAGTATCTTGCATCGGTGCTGTTAAGCATTTTCTCTAAAAGTGGAAATGTGAAAAGCAAAATGTTGAAAGAACCTTTTATCATCAGCTTGCATGAAAGCGTTACGCAAGCAAGAGTTTATACTTAGTGGAGTGGAATGTGGAACAAGGAGAAACCCATGAACAGTGTGTTAGTGTGGGTTCATATGAATCTGACGTGCAAATATCTTGCAGTGAGTGGCAGAGGGCATCCACAACTAATGGGGATAATAATCTATGAATTAATAATTTAGAATTTAGTCAATTATGTGGAATTGATTGTAGATTTATTGAAGCAGTTGAGGCAAATGTGAGTGCCCAGCAGGGGGTGATGAACTGCATTGTAGCATAATAAAAATAAGAATAATAAGAAAGATAAATCCACGCAGACCTTGCAATTGCAACACCTCCAATTATTCTGCTCAATACAAGACATGAACACTAGACTTCAGAACATTCAGGGAGAGTGGGGCCTGGTGATTCATCAATTTTAATGATTAAATCAAGTTTATTTTTGTTTCTTTTAATCGATTTTGTGGGGCAGTGGGGCTTCCATAGTTCAAGGCACATTCCCACTGACGTGCGATATGCAGCTCTTGAAGATTCTAAATTGTCCATGGGAGTGAAAGTGAGTGTGAATGGTTGTTTCATGACACTAGATAGCATAAGCAGTACAGAAAATGGACGGAAGGATGGACGGATGGACGATTTGGACATGTTAAGGATTTTGCACCATAGGTCTGCACTCAACTGAGGGCCATTTAGGTTTTTTAATCGAAAAAAATAGGACGTAAATAGATATAAACCACAATTACCAAAGATGGAAAACGGGGATAGCAGCAAAATGGAGGATCATGAACCAGGGAGGATTAACGGCAACACATTTGGGGAAGCAAAATATTCCCTATTCAGGGCCTTATTTAACAAATTTGTTTGATGTTGTCGGTTCCTATAATGCTTCGTGACGAATGCCAACTACAAGATTCCAGAGTTAATTTTTTTTTGTTTAATATGAAAAAACACGGCGGCACGGCATGTTCTCCCCGTGCATGCGTGGGTTTTCTCCGGCCACTCCGGTTTCCTCCCACATCCCAAAAACGTGCATGGTAGGTTGATTGAAGACTCTAAATTGCCCTTAGGTGTGAATGTGTGTGCTAATGATTGTTTGTTTATATGTGCCCCGCGATTGGCTGGCAACCAGTCCAGGGTGTACCCCGCCTCTCGCCCGAAGAGGGCTGGGATGGGCTCCGGCACGCCCACGACCCTAGTGAGGATAAAGCGGTACAGAAAATGGATGGGTGGATGGAAGGAACAAAGGGCTAGCTCTGCGGCTTTACACTGAGGTCAAAAACTACGTAGGGCATGGTAAATAGCATTCATACAATAGCCTGACTAGGGCCAACAAACATTCCAGACGTTGGCAGTGCTGGGCATGGACACTGAGTGACTCGCTATTTTTTTAGCCACAGAGAAGGGAAGGAAATAAAAGAAGCAGAGTTCTGTTTGAAAATGATTAAGAGCAGCAGACAGGGTAATCAAACATCTCCAACCAATGACAATCACACTATCCTGACATAGTGGCTTCCCTGCCTCTAGCTTTGTCTTATCCCAACATACGCCCACTCAGAGTGAGTGTGAGATTAATGAGTGGGGAGTGGTGGACAGTGATGAAGAAGAAGACAGGAGTGAGTGAAATGAGATGGAAAGGAAAGCTTTTGAAACACAAGAGAAGTTATGGCACAAATTAAAAATGGTTAAAATTCATTAGATTTACATTAGCTGTGGAATAGACCAATTTCCCACATCCCCATGTTGATTTTGAAGGAACTAACCTTCAAATAAACAATTGAGGGTATTAAATCCTTTCACCTTGACAGTGGTGTACAACTAAGTCAGCAAGCACTTGAATGGCCCTTCACAATAAAGTCTGAACTGTATTTTAGATAAGACTGAAAGTCCCACACAGTCTGCATTTCAAATATAGAGTTCCCTAATGAAGAAGGCAAATCTGACCAAAAGTTACCTTCCTTTGCTCTCTGGTTACAGAAGAAAATTACCAAACTGTTGATAGATGTCGAACAGGTGCAGGGTAATTATGCTAATCATGGCAACAGCCAAATAAACTGATTGCCGCGTTCATTTAAATGACAGCAATGTTTCTTCAGTGGCTAATTAAAATAGGTTGGGAGAACGGAAACGAGACGGCTGGGTTTGGATGAAAGGGGGTGTTTAAATAAAAATGTTCTCTGGGGTCTACTGTAATAAGCTGCATTTCATTGGTTTAATGATGTCATAATGAATTTGTAATAATGGGGTATGGGTTAGGATGCAGAAAAGGGATGAAAGGTGATACCCTACAGTATCTGCTAAACAAGAAAGTAGTTCATGATGGTGTTCGGGATTGCTGAGGTAAAGTTATTTTTTAAATTTTTTTTTTTTTAAAGAAGGATTCAACTAAGTCCCACTGGAAATGGCTTCCCCCCCCCGCCCCCCCCCCCCCCCCCCCCCCCCCCCAACAATGCCCGAACTTGGCCCAAACCTTCATTTGCTTGTGAGCGAAGAAAAGTCATCATTAGAGCGAAAGGTGGTGATCAGATGCAAGGGGACATGAACTCTGGGGCCCACAGCAGCTACTGTTAAAGTATTAAACAGTGAACAAGGGCTGATGAATGTTTATGGAGGATTCTGCTGTAAAACCATCTCCCTTGTGTCTTCTTCCCACAGTCTTGCTTGGCTGTCTTCATTCCAGATCAGTATAAAATCCAAAGTTTAAGGGAAATGTTACAGTATGTTGGCTAGTGATAAATTAAACAAAAACACAACCTTTTGTAATTTTGCAAAATACTGGCATTACTAATAGTCACTGCCCTACATTACCATCCATCGTCGCACTGATAGAAGTATGACCATTTTCTTTTTTCTCTCTTTCTTTCTTTTAAATGAAGCTACAAATGCACAGACTACAATTTTCCTATTTGCTTCCTACATTGCTTAATTTTGTTTAATTCACCGAAAACACTTCAAATTTTCAGCATTCAGGTTTAAAATGGGGAATGACAGGGAGCATTATTTTTATTCTTTAAGGGTCATTACAATAGTCTGAATGTTTTAGCCAGGATTACTTTTTTCTTTGTATTATATAAAAGAACATATGTAAATTAAATACAAAAATAGATGGATGATATGTAGTTTAATTTTGATGTACTGTAAATGATGGCTAGCATCCCATTGTTTGCTATCAAACACAAAGAATGGACTATAGAAAGGTAACAAAAAGAAGAAAAAGCACATTCACTGAAAAGGAAGTACTGAAGAGATTCTTAACGGATAAAACAGCCTTATCTTAACATTCCCTCTGAGTCATTTCCTCAATTTAAATGTAAGCCACATTAGTAGGGATCTACTAAATTCAATATATTATAATGCGATGTTTGGCCTTAATGGAAAATCAATGGCGAGACAAGCCCCCCAACAGTGAGACCATACAAATGCAATTTCCAAATTGACATATGGAGGGCCTATGTGATTGATTCTGACTGCTGTTTGATTTTAATACCTTTCACTGCAAGCTCATTGACTCTCAAACGTCGTCTTGCGGTTTATCTACAAACTGCCAAGAGTACTTGTCTGCTTTTTCCTGCGCTCTCAGTTTATTTATCTGTCTTTTCTTCTAGCCAGAATGGAAATGTTGTATTAGATTAGACAAGTCACTGAAATGAGCAGATAACTGGTTTGTACTTGTAATTAATCATGGTGCAATCAGATACAGTATATGGAGATGGCACCTCTGCAGAGTAATCCCACAACTGGAATCCAAATTTGTAGTGCTTCTTCAGACATCTGACAAGAGACTGAATTAACTTTCAAACCACACTAGAGACATAATGATCAGCCGTCAAAATCAATTCAGCGACATCACGCTCTCCTTCTTTTAACTGGAACAATTTACCCACCAAAAGAGAAGCGTACTCTTTAATATATACCCAGCACAATTTAAGGCATTAGGAAATAAAAAGTGAGGAGATAAATGTGCCATTACCCAGTGACCTATATTCACTAGTTTGTCTACATGTGACCGTAAAGTAAAGCAAGTTTGTTCAGGTTCAGGTTCCTCCTGTACATTTTTCATGTCATTATCACAAATGTCAATGGTCCAACAAACTGTCTAGGTCATCTTTTAAGATTGGAATTCAGGAGTGATAATAAAGCACCTGTTAGACCTTACCTAAATATGACTATTACATACCTTATACCTTTAAAACCTCAAAGACACGCATCACTAGATATGAACACTGGACGATGTCAGACACTTCAACAATGGCATATGATTCATACACTGAAATTAGATTTAAATCAACTGAATCTCGCAAGTCACACCAAGGTGAGTTGAAACCATGCCAAGATTATTTCATTTGATAATGCATCTTAATGAGTCATCTTAATGAGGCCCTTTTGCTTTTCTAACATACTGTTGGTCAAGAATTAGTCAGAGTTTCTTCAATAATACAATGACAGACACAAGCAGCATCATGTTGTTAATCACTCACTGTGCTTAGAACAGTGAAATAGTTACGTCCTGGCGTGTTTATTGCAAGTGTCTGGAAATGTAGACAGTTAAAAATGCACTCACCTTGCCAAAGTCTCTGACATCAAAGAGGTCAAAGGGGTCAAAGAGCTCACTGTTCCGCAGGCCAAATTTGTCATGGCATATCTTGAGGAATGTCCGGATGTTCTTCAAACACAGGAACTATAAAAGACAGAGAATATAGATAAAATATGTTCACACATGTTCACACATTTCTACAGTCAGATGAAATTATCCTCCTTCACACAGTGAAAAGAAAACACTGCTATCAGACGACATGGGCTGCGATGAACTGACCCTTTTGAGTGTGACTCAAAAGGGTGCTCGTGTAAAAGTATTGAAAAATTCCACCACAACACAGGAGTATTTTGATAGACTAATAGAAGATACATGAATGGATTTCCTGGCTGGTGATCATCTTTTTGGCCTACTATTTGTGTATGGTCGTCCACCACCACAAGGTGAGTTGAGTGATTGCAGTTCCTGAGGTTGACGGGTTGTCTTTCTGATAAAGATAATAAAGTCAGAGTGACAGCTGTCTCCTGACATCAGACAAGTCCCTCGGCACAGATATGCCTCAGGGTGCTTTGCCTATTGGACAAAGACATTGGTCTCACGCTCAAAAGACAGCAAATCTGAGATTACACATTTTTTATTATACATAAAGGCTCAATCATGGTAACAGATTTGTATTGTTTACAAAAGGCTTTACTTGTAAAGTCATATGCTTGAAATAGGTACTGTGGAATCCACTGCGGACATCTGGGCCATATCAAAACATAAAGCTATCAAGCAGTAATTTAAGATGCTAACCCCCAGCCTGTAACATAGAAGTGAAGGTTTACAATAATAATGGAAAAAAACAACTTTTCTTGGATTTCCACCAAACACATATACATGATCTTGAGTGTTTTAACAAGGTCTGACAAAGTATGCAGTTATAATGGAGCACAACAAAGCTCAAGGCAGTGACACTCCTTTATTACAAAACCCTTGTACAAAAGTGAGACTACTGTACACTGCAGCAGACAAAATGCTCACAATATGTTGAATTACGGGGATGCTCTTGTCAACGTTTATTGATGGCTAGAATATAAATAAGAAATATTGTTGACGAGCCTAAAGCTTTTGCCTTTATCCCCTACCTTTCCAGTTCCATAGCACACAATAGCTAGAAAGAAAATGGATACTGCTCTGATAATCCATTTAATTTCTCTGTGAATAAGCATTATGTAATAATGCCTTGAAGAAGCGAAATGAACACAAACTTGATTGTGCAGGCAAACAGATTTGGAAGCCAATCTACTAACCAGGTGGACACAGGATTTGGTCTGTCAAACAACCAAATATCAGCACAATTCATTCGGCGCATTTCTACACAAACGTGCAAAATCCTAGGAGGAGTAGATACAAATAGATTAATTTAGCATGTGCAATGTAATTTATCAAAACCTGAGACAAGTTGCAGTGCCTGATTTTGCATCTTTAAATGCCACGTCTGAAAGGCAGGTGCAACCAACACAGTTGTGCTTAACGATGACTGCGGTGATTGTGGCAAGGAGGAGGGATAGGAAAAATAAGACGCGCCGGGTAGAATGGCTCTTTCCTGGTCATTTCTGAAATGCCAGAAACAAAAACAAGAGACAAATCATCTATTCAGCTATGCAATTTTGGAGCTTCTGAATGATTCTGAATTGATGAATTGAATCAAACAAAACGTGGCTTTAATGCAGTTGCTGCCTATCTTGTTTGTTTGCTTGTTTGTTTGTTTGTTATCTTGAAGACTCTAAATTTTCCGTAGATGTGAATGTAAGTGTGAATGGTTGTTTGTTTATATGTGCCATGCGATTGGCTGGTGACCAGTTCTGGGTGTACTCCGCCTCTCGCCCAAAGTCAGGTGGGATAGGCTCCAGCACGCCGGTGACCCTAGTGAGAATAAGTGGTACGGAAAATGGATGGATGCAAAAACCAACAGAGCTACGTATAGCGCAAAACCTTCATTCAAATAGTGTGGTTTCCACCGCATTACACCATTTGCCAATTGTGCTGCAATTCTAATCGATCATGCCCAACATCAGCGAATGCAATCTATTATGGTGACCACGCAATTTAGCGGCTTATAGTAAATCAGGCCAAAATAAATTTAAGAGAGTGTGAAAATTAAAGTGCTCATTCCTACACTCTCCTGAAAGTTGTAAATGAACATTTCCTGAAACTGACACTTTGATTCAATGAGTAAAACTACCAGCAGCTTTGGTTATCACAACTCATGCTGGGTTAGTGCCCACATGCCTTTAAGACAGCAACCATTGCACTAGGTGGTCATGGAGTGAAGTATGCTCCAGAGCATCCATTCTCTTTAAGCGTTGAAAACTACACAACATTCTCATTTCAACCTTACTGCTTAATGAGATATAGTGCTTCCTGTTGCTCCAATTGACCAAGCGAGACATCTTTTGCAACAGCCTGGAGAACTAATTAGTTTTCATAGTTTGAACTGCAACTCAAGCTTACTCCTTAAGATTTTTCTCAGCTAAAGGACGGCTTTCATTTGACATGACATTGGATATGGTTCCCTGATTATGCAGTATTTCAGTGGGTCTCTTTTGGCCACACCTGAGAGCCTTGCTGACTCATTCTCATTCAAGTGTGCACATCTGCTCAGTGCCAGTGTCATGGGTGAGGACACCACGAGAGATCCGCCCTACCCTGCTGAAAGGAAATGTGATTGGTTGACTACCAGACTGACATTTGCAAATCAGTGGCAAAGGTTATCGCGCCTGTGAATCCTTACCTGCGGTGGGGGTTATTTTTCTCAGCCAGTATATGAAAGGGTAACATTTGCTGGAGTGGTTTGGAGACCAGGGAGATAGAGAGGAGGGGGAGAATGATGTGTCTGACATTCTAATGCATGTTTAGAGATAAGAGAGCAGGAAAGCACTAGGCAAAATTACTATGATCTTACGGCAGGAAAAATACAATATTTCTGTTGGAGTGTGGAGTGAGGGCACATCTGGGAATAAATAGGATGTGGTCATCTCCGTAGGCTAAAGATGCGCTCAGCACAATCCATCAGGAATTACCTCTGTGTGCCCAGCAACACTTTCAGACTTAGGAACAGATATTTGTCACTGTTGTCAAACTACAAACCATATTAAACTGGTAGGTTTGTTCCAATGTATATATATTTTTTTTAAATCCACATAAATGGATAAAAAAATTATTTGACATATTTCTGCACAGGTTAGGGTAGAACCTAAACAATCAGTCAGTCATAGTTTCAAATGCAAATATGCAGTACACAACAAAAAACAACAAATTGCCACAATACCTAAATTCTTTGCACGTTTAATTCCATAATAAAATGTTATTTTCTATCTGTCATTGTTCAACTTGTATTATATTCAAATTAGATGTATCTAGGGTTATGTAGTAAAGAATTAAATCCTTTACATGATGAAAATACTCGTGTATTGTGAGATCTCAAACTACCTCTTGTTCACATCAAATTTATATACTTGAGAAAATCACATAAAAAAAAACAGGTTTATTAGGCCTGCAGGCAAATCCGATTTGTTAATCAAATTGGATCTTGAAATTCTACTGTCCAACCTTTCTTGCAAATTAGCAGATTAGCTTGAATGCTTCTAAACTAGACAGGTAAACCGCTAACAACCCATCTACATGGGTTGCTGCAGTAACATTGTATGAGTTGTGGATATCAAATGGAGATCGTTGCAACTTATTAACAGTTGAATTACAGGTCATACTTTTAAAATCAAGAATCCATTATTCAAATTAGTTTAGTGTTGGGCATCCATTTCTTTTTACCTCATTATTTGTCCATTATAGTTATAGTTAGGCTTATTTTTTATTTATCAAAACGAGTTTCTGTTTTTACCAACTACACAAACACGGTAGTTACTCGCCTTGTAACATTAGTATTTGTTACGCGAAACTATTATGAACGTTTTCTATGTCAAAATCAGGTACTGTACTAAAAGATACTACAATGTACGATTTTGTAGTAGCTGTAATTTGAAGATGTAAACCACGGCTGGTGGCTGAAAAAGATTGATTTCCAAACTTTTTATTTAAATTTTTTTTTAAAAAACACTTACAGAAATAACAAAATAAAACATACTAATAATTTTAGTTGACACTGTTTGCAGCTTTATTTCAATCCACGGTCTCCACTTAGCAATAGCAGTCTGTTTTGTTGCTGCCAGCAAGTAGCGATGTGAATACAGATAGAGCAGACCTGTAGTGAGACCAGAAATATAATGGTAGCTAGCATAAATGATTGCTTCAGGCTGAAAAGCCTAGTGTGCTGAAATAAGTGTGCAGCACATAAGGCTTCCACTTGGAGTCAGCGGTTTGAATCCACTTCTTATTTTAATCACTCTCATGTTGCTTTTCAGCAACTCCCCACACCAGTCATGTTAATGTGTTGTATTGTGATATTATTCAAGGTTTAAAGTAAAATTGTTCTGCGCAGTGTGCTATCTGCTGCAGTGAGTGACAGGCTAGGAGGTGGTTGTTTTTTTGTTTATTACAAAGTGATTGTGTTGTGTGTATTACATTTTTAAATTGTAATTCTATATTTAGAACAAACACTAAAGTATGTAAAAGTACTAACTCCCATTTATTGTTGCTGCTTGTTATCGTCCCTCTCCAACTGATGCATTTAATACTGCTTCAAACAAGTGATGGCTTTTGTAGTAGAAAGCCTATCACTCTAAAAAAGTATAATCAACTAATCTGTAGCCAACTGAGTAGGTACAGTATATTGGAAAATAAGTTTTAATTGACTTTTGACATGACATATAAAATCAGTGGACACGTTTCAGTTTTCTAAACTACAGATTGGATAATGCAATACTATTTAAATTTAGTCCATTAATCCAGTACCAAACACTTTTTGGTATCCAGCCACATTATAAAACTCCCATTCATGGTTTTACGAGTAACGTGTTACAATAAAATTCAATTGCAAATTAGAAAAGCGAGCAGGTGTTTCATTCTTTTTTGGACTCTTCGATGAGCTCATTTTTGTGGTCTCTTTATACCTGTTTCCAAGTAATGCTGAATTCTGAAAAGACAGTCATGGGGAGATTATATGCGATTGCCTGATGGTGGTCTCAGCTGTAGGTTGGTTGTCAGTTTTTTAGAAAATGGGTCAAGTAATCACAGATGCAACAGCTCAAATTTTGAACTCTCTGTCAAGAGCAAAAACCTTGACAGGGATGAAAAACGCAACGGAAGTAAGGACTTGGGAAAATGTTATATATAACAAGTGATGTCAGATCACTTTCCGCAACTGAGGTAGGCTTTTGTAGTAGAAAGCCTATCACTCTAAAAAAGTATAATCAACTAATCTGTAGCCAACTGAGTAGGTACAGTATATTGGAAAATAAGTTTTAATTGACTTTTGACATGACATATAAAATCAGTGGACACGTTTCAGTTTTCTAAACTACAGATTGGATAATGCAATACTATTTAAATTTAGTCCATTAATCCAGTACCAAACACTTTTTGGTATCCAGCCACATTATAAAACTCCCATTCATGGTTTTACGAGTAACGTGTTACAATAAAATTCAATTGCAAATTAGAAAAGCGAGCAGGTGTTTCATTCTTTTTTGGACTCTTCGATGAGCTCATTTTTGTGGTCTCTTTATACCTGTTTCCAAGTAATGCTGAATTCTGAAAAGACAGTCATGGGGAGATTATATGCGATTGCCTGATGGTGGTCTCAGCTGTAGGTTGGTTGTCAGTTTTTTAGAAAATGGGTCAAGTAATCACAGATGCAACAGCTCAAATTTTGAACTCTCTGTCAAGAGCAAAAACCTTGACAGGGATGAAAAACGCAACGGAAGTAAGGACTTGGGAAAATGTTATATATAACAAGTGATGTCAGATCACTTTCCGCAACTGAGGTAGGCTTTTGTAGTAGAAAGCCTATCACTCTAAAAAAGTATAATCAACTAATCTGTAGCCAACTGAGTAGGTACAGTATATTGGAAAATAAGTTTTAATTGACTTTTGACATGACATATAAAATCAGTGGACACGTTTCAGTTTTCTAAACTACAGATTGGATAATGCAATACTATTTAAATTTAGTCCATTAATCCAGTACCAAACACTTTTTGGTATCCAGCCACATTATAAAACTCCCATTCATGGTTTTACGAGTAACGTGTTACAATAAAATTCAATTGCAAATTAGAAAAGCGAGCAGGTGTTTCATTCTTTTTTGGACTCTTCGATGAGCTCATTTTTGTGGTCTCTTTATACCTGTTTCCAAGTAATGCTGAATTCTGAAAAGACAGTCATGGGGAGATTATATGTGATTGCCTGATGGTGGTCTCAGCTGTAGGTTGGTTGTCAGTTTTTTAGAAAATGGGTCAAGTAATCACAGATGCAACAGCTCAAATTTTGAACTCTCTGTCAAGAGCAAAAACCTTGACAGGGATGAAAAACGCAACGGAAGTAAGGACTTGGGAAAATGTTATATATATATATATTAACAAATAACTGTCATACCCAGACAAGTCGATCTACCATTATCCCTGCACTACCAAAAAATAATAATAATAATCACGCATTAGTCATTTGGGGGGTGGTCTTTACGCAGGCTCCTCCATGTTGTATGTAATGAGCTAAAAAATTAGAGCGTTCTCATAAAATCTGACAAATAGCTAATGAGAGAAAGGGATGTGTGGGCGGGGGAAGTGTGCGTGATCTAGACTGAGAAGGGAGAGGAGGTGCAGCAAAAGGTTGGTTGTTTTGTCAAAACTGCTTTGGTGTCAAAGCCAAACATAAAGCCCTTATGTTGGAAAAAGAGAAAGCAGAAGAGACCAAAGTTGCTTGTGACACTGGAAACTTGGGAGGCAGGAACCAGAATAACAGTGTGACGAAGCACCAGATTTAAACATCCGTTAGCTGCCAATATGTTTTGAGATGCAATGCCCATAGCAATGCCAACAATAAAACAAAAGCCGACTTTGTAATGTATAATTCCGATGAAATCTTGCAAAATAAATACAAGCAAATACAGATGGTAGAATGTTGCCATCGAAGCCAATATCCAGGAAGAGAAAGTCTTGTAGTTTAAATGAGTAATGATGAAGTCCTGCTATGTGTTACACCGCTAACAAAAATAGGACATATAAATACAACCAATTTTATTACCAAAACGAAAACACTCAGATTTCATTCAAAAATGCAGCTTTCACATCTCTGAAGACCACCACCAGTCAGCCACATGCATGACTACACCTTATGCCAAAAAATAAGGAAAATGATGAAGAAGGATAAAAAAAAAAGAGTGAACCAGTCTGGGACAACTGCAAGAAAGAGGTTTCAGTTTATCCTCAAAACTGACACAAAAACCCCAGCTACTCCCAATAGTGTTTTGGATTGCGCCACAAGTCTGTTTGAGGAGAGCTTAACCAGCAGACAGAACTGAGTCACTGAGATGATCAAATATTCAGCCAGTCAAGGGATTTGACTCAATAAAAGAAGCTGATGCCTGTCTCGAAATAGCAAAACACACACATGATACATTTTGTCTAGGGTAGTGAATCACTGCAGGCCTACAGAACCACAGCAATGTGTTTCTCAGCTAGTGAGAAGGTAGCAAAAACACAGCACTCTCTCCATAGGGGATGACCACACAAAACCTTGGTTGAGCAGTTCCTAGAAAACTAAGACTTCACCCTTTTCTGTACAGGTAATAAATGTTTTATAATGGCAACAGTTTGACCCTGAAACTGATTTATTAATTATTATTTTTTCCATTGAATTCCAAATAAATATTGGGTCAACCAGTGACCTGTAAATGACTGTTCAACCCACCGAGCCACCCATTTTCTGTACGACGTCCTCTTTAGAGTTGCAGGCGAGCTGGAGCCTAACCCAGCCGACTTTGGGTGAGAATAAGATTACACCTTGGACTAGTCCCCAGCCAATTATAGGACAACCTTTGAACCTTCCCCTGCATTTTAAACCAAGTGCAAAATGGCTGCTTTGGAGCAGTTTGATGCATGGTGACACTTACGTTGTAGATGTGAGTACTGAGCACTGGACTCCATTCCCACCCAACCTGCTTCCAGGTCACTCAGATGTTCTCAAGTAAGTAAAGAAAAAGACCCTGCTCCGGCAAATTAGAGGAGATGATGCATGAATAATGCATTGCAAAGCATGCAAATGTGTTAATCTTTACCTATTAGCCCTAAAAGCCTGTAAGCAGCCCAGGATTGACCACCGTTTTAAATCTTCTACAACCAGCAGCAAGACAAAGCACAACTACCTCATTAGTGAGGTCCACGTGGCTTGTGTTAAAATATGGGTGTTAAATAGGCCACTTGCATTCTTTAGTGGGGTTAATCTCCATTACAAAAGAAGATAAATCAGCTGAGAGGATAGACTCTGAAGGTGTTGACCACTGTGATGACTACATTATTAAATTAGGTTCACTTTCACCTTTCCTCGGGTCACTCTCAGAAACATACATTGAATGCAGATAAGGTACAGTATGTCTAAGATTCCCATACAACTACATACACAGACGAATATTAGGTCATTCGTAAAAATAGAGAGGCAGTGACCCTTCAGCTAAAAACTAAATATTTCTTGGGAGAGAAAAGCTTTGTTAGAAAGTAAAACGCAAGTGAAGCATTATTTCTTCAAGATACAGATCCCTTCTCTATATGTCAAAAAAGACAATGAGGGTCAAAAAATAAGCTCTTTGCATGAAAACACTGACAAAGAAGAAGAGACGTGCATTTTCAGTATAAGCAATGCTTTTAAATGAGCGCCAAGAGTTGAGACTGAACATTTAGATCTAATTAATTACCCCCAAAATCGACCACAACCAGAAAGAGACTCTTTACTTTGGCTGTACAATTACATTTGGTTAAGAACTATAGAAATGATCCCTGAAAGTATAGTCTAAAGTGCAATTACATTTTTAATAATCCAAAGTGGGACAAAAGGAAAGAATAAGTTCATGACAAAGGTGAAAAGGAAATATATACTATTATCTACACTAGAACATCTACCGTAAATCCATCACCCCTGAGATAGCACAATTTTGAGGTAACCCAAACTTATTTATAAATCTATACGTCTAAACTTGGGCATTGTAAATGCATCTTGGGGATGATACGGTATAGCAATTTTTTAAGATTATAGTCACCATTACCAAAATTATCAGTTATCTCAATGCTTGCTCATCTCATGCTTGTAAAATAAACACAAACCTAAAAAATAAGTCACAAAAACATGCACCCAAAGTTTTTATATTGAATACACCAAATATCAGCAACCCTACGTACGTATGGCACATTGAAATTTGTGCAATGCTTATAAGACTCACAAAAAGTACATAAAATGACCAAGAAGATCGAGAAGACAGTGCTATATTTAACTAACAGCAAACTACTGACAGATATCAAGTACCGATACCACTAGTACTTCTCTCCCCTTCTTTCTGTCACGCATGATGAGTCGCCGATGTGTCAAACTGCCACAGTGTAGCGCCAACTACTGGCACCGCAGACTTACTCGATATCATATTTTCTTACCTTAAGTACCAGGGGCTGTTATCAGCAGCCTTCACAAGTACCCAATACCTTGAAATAAGGCCAGAATCAACCCCGTACCGATACCTGGTATCAGTACTTGCCCATCCCTGATCAAATCTAATGTGAAGCTGGTATTTAAAATATGACATTAATTATATAGTTCATCGCTATTATGTTTGATTGTCACTTTCAGTAAACTGAAACAGATTTTTTTTTTCCCCATCTTGGCAAAAAAAAAAATCTAATCTTTCATAGAGTTGAAAAGAGGTGTGTCTGGATGTAGTGGTAACTGTCTGCTGAACCATTCCTTGGCAATAAGTCGGTCTATGTTCATGGAGATGAGCCAAACCATTTTACAAACGATTTGAGGTCATAAAATAGCGCTAACACAAGCTTTCTGTGTATGTGCATAATGCAATCCCCCACCTATGATTCACTTTTATATAAATAAGTGTAGTATCTAAGCAACAGGCTGTGCTGCAGAGATCCACGAATGAAGTGAGGTATTTCCACTCAGGCCTATTCTACACTGGTGGCTTAATGAATGTAGGAAGGTCCACAGAGACAGCCATGGATCAATGATGAGGTAATTTATGGCATCAGACAACAGAGCAGAAGACTACATTCATCTTTTTCCCCAGTGACTTTCCCTTAATGCTTAAACTTGGCAGTCCTCCTGTGTGAAATGTTACTTCTCACTTATCACTACATAAATCCTCTAGCATAAAATATGCACGTGAGACATTACAGTGACAAAGATCTCAACTGGGCTGAGCATGGTGACAAACATGGTTCATGGGCTAAAGCATGAGTTAGCTTCTCGACTGATGACTCATACAGGCGGCATCTGGTCGATTTGCCCGACACAAATTTGCCACTCAGTGTTTGGAGGAAAAAAAGTTCGACTTTATTTACGACTATTCATCATTTATTCGACTAATTCCAACTCTTCCAAAGACTCCCACTTGGCCTATTCTCTAATGTAAGCAAGACGACAAATTCTGATCCAAACTACAAATACAAAAAGGACCAAGGAGAAAAGTTTTTATGTTGGTCAT
Source organism: Phyllopteryx taeniolatus (assembly GCF_024500385.1). Lineage (NCBI taxonomy): Eukaryota > Metazoa > Chordata > Actinopteri > Syngnathiformes > Syngnathidae > Phyllopteryx > Phyllopteryx taeniolatus. The sequence goes on along the minus strand of NC_084516.1, from coordinate 11,508,002 downwards.
ACCTTTGTTTTAAGGACCTAAAAGGTACACAGAGTATGTAGCTCTGTGCTCTTGATGGCTGTAATTATCTCCAAGGTGACTAATGCTATTAACATGGAGAACAGCCGATTAATTACCCAATTTGCACTGGGGCCCGCTTTAATCATCATACCCACAGCTTGGCTGAACAGTCATTCAATCATTATATATACCGTAGATAAAAAATTTAAATAAAAAAAAAATACAAAGTGTACACACCCATGTTCAAATGCCACTATTTTGTGATATGAAATGAGCCCAAAATTAATAATTCAAAAAAACATTTCAACCAATAATGCAGGGTCCGACATTAGGGTCCCAGTCAGGGTCTGTGTCCGTGTCGGACCACTACGTACCTTACAGACGCTGGCCTGACGAGGCCAGTACAAATTTCATAAATAAATACAATGAAATCAACACATTCGTAGGGTTATACAGTATATAGGGTATTTTCAGAAGAAATGTTGAATTTGGCCATAGGCAAAGATTTGGACTCCATCAACCAATTGCGATAATGTTTTTTGATGATGTCATTGCATTTGCCTCATTAAAAAAAAAAATAATAATAAATAAAAATGGCTTCAAGGATGTCTGACTTCTATGCAGGCAGCTTCTCCACCTCCGCAGCTGCGGCTGGCTAGCTAGCATAACTAAACACTGTGCAGAGCTACTCCTCTAAATGACTAATCATCTTCTCCATAGCGGTGAATAGCTTACTCTTCAGACAAGCATCATTATTACGAAAGGAGGACAAGTAGTAATTAACAGGAGAAGACAGAGAAGCCACGTTAACCGCTAAGCTATCGTTAAATGTAGTCGCGAAACACGGGAAGTAAGTACTTGGTTGCTAGGGTACACTCCACAGAAGTCTGGCTGGAACCAAGTTACATCAGAGCGTAACCAATTATGAACAGGAAACTTTATGAACAGCAGTCTCTGGAGCCTGACTACAAATAAAGTGTACTATGTCAGAAAATGTTTCTTGAAGCAAGCTTTCAGATTTTGGCTGGATTATAACATAAAAATTGAGCTAATTTAAATAATACTGCAGCTTCTCCACACATTAGAAATTATTCTCAAAAAATGGCTTTATCTGACTCCCTAAAAAATGGAGAGGTGAAAGTACAATTCTGAGTTCCATACATGCACACCACACCACACCAACGACCAGAACAAACATGGAGACAAGGGAGAGATTGGGCCCTTGCAGACGACCATCTCTCTAACAGCTAGGTGCAATTTCTATATTTCTTTCCAGCCACAGTGGAATTTGAACCACTGTCTCCTCTGAGCCACTTGCCAGATAAACAAAATGGTGTTTAAACATAAGCGTAGAACCAAACGTGTGGTCTAGAGCTCCACACGTATCATACTTGACAAACATGATTAACATTAAACCCATAACAATCACTTGAAAGCAACACAACTGCAGCAGCCAAAGTCAGGGAGAAATGCTGGCAGAAAGGCTGACTGAAATAAAGTTTATTGGTGGTCTTCAAGAGTCTTGTACAGCACGCCTAAGGAAGAAGTATTATATATATCTGGGTATTTTAGTAAAAATGTACTCGCTCATGATTAAAACAGGGGTTGGTTGCTCAGGACAGCTCCATCATCTTTATGGCATTCTCATGACTTGGAGGCTTTAGGGCATTATAGGCCATTTTAGCAGCATAACCTAACTGACTTTAAAACTCTTTTCTATGTACAGTATCTAGTGTATATAATGTCTAGGGTACCTATTCTGTTTGTAGTATGAAAGCTATAGGGCAAAGTATTTCAAGTAACACATTTGTGTACATGACAAAAGTATAAAAAATAACATACAGTAAATTCAACATACTGCATGGCTTTCCACTCATTAATTTCTGTTATTTTTGTTTGTCTTTTGTTTGTTTTTTTGTTTTTTTTACTGAAACATGTCACCAGTCTACCCTACGTTAACGAACTTAGTTTACATTTGCGCATACCATCTTAACATCAGCAAATAATGTCTGATGTCAGATTACATTTTATCAGTGCAACTTTTTTGGCCCTCAGGAGAGAGGCCACCACCCTTAACATGCTTCTTTTTTATACTCTCCATACAAATTGTCCTGGAAAGCTTCTTGGCATTGCCCCTTACAATTAATCAGTCTTGAGACATCTAAGTGCAAATAACTTTAAATGAGACGGCACAGCAACTGATGTGTATGTTCTTGAACAATTATGTGAATTATACAAAGGATGTTGCTTAAAATTGGCAGAAAAACCTATAACTCTCTTGACAGTGAATTATATATTTATATCCCTTCCTCTATACGGACAAAATGGTAAACAAGTCACACTTGCCTCTGTGATCTCCCAAAACTCATTCCTGGTGAAACTGAATTAACTTCTCACGTGACCTTGCTGCCTGCCTGATTTCAGGTAAACCAGTCCTCGACATCAAACAGTCTAAAGGCTTAACTCTTATCTCTTTTAAAAGACAGTAAGAGTGTCGAACAGGGGTGTCTGAAAGAAAAAGAGATATTGAGAGCTTTGTCAGATGGCTATAGAAGCAGTAAAGAGAAGGGCAGGATCAAACGTCCACTTTCTGCCAGTAATCCACCTTGAGAGGGAGGGCGGCAAAGTGGGAAATGGTGGCAGCGGGGAGTACTGGAGAAGAGGAGGACAGGAAAAGCAAATGATAACTTTGCATCCGGCATGTGAGGTGACGCCAGTGCCTCCACAGCCTGGGGAAAGATTAGCGCTCAGAGATGAAGTTAGGAGAATGAGGATGTCCTGTATGCATGCTCTATGAGTGACAGAGTTTCTATGCCCATATGCAGTTGCTTTTAAATGGAACACCCTGATTACTCTATAATTGGAGCTTTTGAACCTATGTACAAAAAGCTGAAACCTCCAGCATGGCTTTAGTGTACAGAAACCCACAAAAGCGTAATTATCATGATTTTCATGCATCAAAAATGAGGCCAAAACATGTCTAACCCTTTTGAAATAAAAAAAAACATCCCACTTACATTACATTACATCCCTGTTCACTTCGGAGCTAAACATATGTACATTTATGAACCATTTTATTAAAAACATTTTCATATTATTTAATATTAATGAACTGAAAGCATTGCGACAATTGTTTTAAATAAAAATATTCATCGAGCAACCCTATGTAATTTTTACACACTAAAAATTATAAACAACCAAGCAAATAAAATGAATTTCCATTCATGAAAAACCCTAGACAATGCCAACACTGACATACAGTATTTAACACACAAGATGAGTCAAAAGACTATAGATTTATCCCTGTCATACACACCTAAATTTGATTTACTTCCCTTGAATTTGATTCCTCAGGCAAATTTCAGTTATTAAATCAGAAATGATTCGTTATCAATAAATATCTAAAATTCATCTTTTGTCTTTGCTCCTTGATTAAAATTTGCTCTGGACGAACATGTTCCAAAATAAAACAAAATTACAAGTTAATACTGATTTAATAGGTAGTTTGATGAATTGTTATTAAAGTTGCTTATATTACGTAACCCTGTGTTGTGGTCCACTGCAGCATCTCTGCTGCCTGCGGTGAGCCCCGCCCTCACTGGAACTCTGATAAACTAAAAGGCCCTGCAGTAGAAAATCAACCCAGTTTTTTACTCATTTGGCTTAGTCCCTGTGAAAAATCTTAGATTAGCCAGGGAGGGAGAAGGGTTTCTTTTTTTATAGATATTGCTCTCTATGTTTAAACCAGCCAAAAAAAAAATATATATATATATATATATATATATATATATATATATGAAATGGAAAAAGGATTCCAATTGTAGGAAAACCGTACATAATTAAACCATTATCATTTCTACCAAATTCTCCCCAAACGCAATCACGCTTTATCTCAGATTTAAAATTTCTCATAATATACAGTAGATGATCTTGAACAGGAGGGAAAAGGGCAACGTCAGCAGCTAAGCGAAGCCATGAGATATGATTGCAAGATCATCCCGTAGGGCAGAGGTGAGACTCAAAGAGGCAAAAACAGCATGATAGACCCTCTTTCTCCTCTCCATCTCCCACACACTTGGACTCCGCCTGCAGCATCTCTTTAAAAATAGGAGGCAGAAAAGCTGTCACTCTGGATTTAGCCTACTTTCCAACGTCCCCATTAATTTCAAAGCAGATGGCAAAAAAAGGGAGTGGGTGGGAAGAGGGGAGTCTACTAGGCTCCTGAATAACAAAGTGGAGATTGGTGACCAATAAAAAAATTTAAAAAAAATAAAAAAGGGTTAGTAGTTATTTTAAAGCAGATTAGGCCCTTTATAAAGATATTATTTTGGGGGTGTTTATCATTTCTAAGAGGTAGTATGACACTTATGTTGTCAAAGGGTGACGCAGTGATATAATAGCCAGACACTGGGTGATAAATACTGTTCAGGTTATTGTATCTGGCATGTATCATCTATAACCCTCTAAACCTTTCCAGCCGGATTTTAGAGGTGAGATGTCCGTATTTAAACACCTTCCCATAAATGAAACAAAAAAAAAAAAAGCAGAGGTGTAGCAACAGGATGATTACATCCTAATCCTATGATGTAAAGCATACCATGAAAACCAGGTCGCAATAAACATCACTGCCATAAAGACCTGACAACCCCGCATGGCGCTAATAAACCTGTTAACCTATAAAGCCTATAAGATAGGCCCACGATGAAGCAATCAACTCATCTGCAATCTGTAATTAATTAACATGCCCGCGCCTTGCAGGTTTAGCTAATGCACAGTACGTTTTGTAAATCATATCACAAACAAGGCATCCTCAAGGACAATCATTAATCATGACATCAGCCATCATGACGAGCGTCCTTGAGGGATTTTTAAAATGTGTTTGCTGGTTTGAATTATAGGCTGCAAGGGTTTCCCCACATCACTGTACCAACAATAAAACCCATGACGGAATTTACATCTTTTCTCTCTTTTCTTTTTAAACCTGGAAGAGAAACAACAGAACTAATGCATTTGAGCTGGAGGGAAAGATGCAGAAATAGATTCACAGGTGGAGGAGAGAAATTAGTCATTCATAGGACTGATCATACTGAGGGAACTACCCTCACAAATGGTGTCATTGGCTCGTTTGTCAATACAACAAGTAATCATGAAAAAGAAGAAAGTACACTAGGTGGTCAAGGCAGAAGGTTGAGCAAGTAGTGGACATAAAGTTTTAAATTTAATAAAAATTTAACTCAATGTGCCGTAAATAAAATTAAAAAAAAAGAAGAAAAAACAAAGATGAAATCCAACATCATTCAGTACCTACACCACAAGTATCATGCACAGGTTTTGCAGTGAAAATGTACAAATACTAGGACTGGGCATTGTGAAGAACCTCATGATTCGATTTGGATTCTTTAGGTTGCAATTTGATTCGATATTGATTGATTAGGTTGCAATTCGACTCGATTCTATATCTATTTAAATGCTCCAATAGTGATTCAGTAAAAAGTAGACAATATACAAATAATTAGGTACATTTTGACAATTTTGAAGTATGTATTTTTCAAGCCATGTAAAACACTGTAAATGTAAGGTCCTCTTGGAAATTGTAATAACAAAACTTGCACAAATATAACTTATTTGGGCAGCACGTGGACAACTGGTTAGAGGGTCTGCCTCACAGTTCCGAGGACCGGGTTTCAATCCCCGGCCCCACCTGTGTGGAGTTTGCATGTTCTCCCCGTGCCTGCGTGGGTTTCCTCCGGGCACTCCCACATCCCAAAAACATGCGTGGTAGGTTAATTGACGACTCTAAATTGCCCGTAGGTGTGAACGTGAGTGCAAATGGGTGTTTGTTTATATGTGCCCTGCGATTGGCTGGCAACCAGTTCAGGGTGTACTCCGCCTCGTGCCCGATGATAGCTGGGATAGGCTCCAGCAAGCCCGCGACCCTAGTGAGGAGAAAATGGATGGATGGATAACTTATTTGTGCATATGGAGTACAAAAGTAAAAACATGATGACGACAGCTCTGTATTAAAAAAGTAAAGTGCAGTGTACTTGAACAATAAGTCCTACTTACTTCTACAATGTTGGTTACCTTATTTAGCCACAAACTCCAGCTCACCAGTGACCCTTAAATGGATATACAGTAATTAAAATATATGAATATCAAAAAAACATAAAATCACAAAGCCTCATTCATATGAGCCACAAGCAGACTTTACGGTTATCCTTGCAACCCCATCCACAAAAAGTCCTTGGTTTTCTGCTAAAGATAAAAAAAAAAAAAAAAAGTAGTAAAATAAACGCTGCAAAGCCACATAAGCTCTGACAAAGCGATGCTGGCATTGCATAAAATAAAAACAATAATCTCTACCAAATCTCTGAACACATTATGTATCACAGGACTGGCCATGGCTGGATCTGTGAGCAGATGTAGAAAGAGGTAATTATTTGCACATTGTTGCGAAAGAAGGGGTGTTCAGACTAATACTATTTGGAAATGATGTGGTGTGCTCTATTACATGCAGGGGAGTTGGCAGAGTAATGGAATATTTGATCAGCGTAGACGCACCAAAGCTCAAACATGGTGGAGACTAATATCTGGATGTTAGACATGACACTGACATTCTTTGTATTGTGCTTACCTGGCCTAAGAAGAAAATAAGACTAATTGAGCTTATGCATGCATTATTAAAAAAAACATTCTCCCCATATACAGCGCAGCAAGGTGTACAATGAAGCGGAAACCTAATGAGATTGGGAAAAAGTCCTAAAAGTCGTTTAACTTAAAGAATACCTGTGCTGTGATGCGCAACAATAACCATTTTTAAATAAATACCTCTGTGACTCTGTTAATAAAAAGAACATTATTTTTCCATTCTATGGATCATCACCTATACCACTAAACTTGTTGAGGGTTGCAGGGATCTGGAATGTATCCTAACCCATTCCCTACTGACTTTGGGGGACAGGTATGATAAACCCCGGACCGATGGCAATTCAATTGCAGGGCACAGGTCACAGTTGAGGAGATATTGACACACGAACTTGTCAAGCCTGCAGCTAAATTTCCATCAGTGTGTAGGGTTGTAATGGTGGGATAGGAGAATTTCTCCTGAACTTCTGTTTTGAGTTGTATTGCATAAAATGACGCTGGCCAGAGGAGAAGTGTCATAGCAAATGTCACATAGAAATACATGCAGTTCGACTTCCATTAGCCGATGTAATGTTGTTCTTCAGGTTTCAGACAAGTTACATCAATAGCACCTTTGCTGGTTGGAGCCAAGTAGCGCACTTGATTTAGTCTCAATCACTTCAACGCGGGATTAATCAACAATCAATTTCACACAATAGCATATGTCTCAGTTATTATGCCCATCCGGAGAATAGACCACAGTGAGGAAGACGACATTACCTTTATACATGCATTTGTAACTGATGTAGAATTTTGAAATTGAGGGTTAAAAATGGATTTGCATAAAAATACAGGGAGATATTAATCTTCACAATAGGACTACTAGTTTTAATTACAGTAATCAGCGAGAATGGTGACTGTACAATCTTCATGATTCACTGCTTTGAAAATGTCTCGATTGTGTCTTGGCATGCACATTCATGCGGGTGCATTCTGACGTGAGTGTGATAGAATAAGAGACAAACACTCGATTTAACCTTATCGAGGAAGTTACCATGCTGACTAAGAGAAAATGTATAAAGGCAAATAAATAATCTAGATAGCTACACACTTCACTTAGACAGTTTATCCCTACAACACACAGCCCTTAAGGCAACTACACCCTTTAATGACTCAATAGAATGGTCGATAGAGCAGGCACACGTATACTCAGGTGGGCTGAGCTGGCATGCTGAACACAAAGCTTGCTTTATAGCTCTCAGTGTGATAGTTAATGGAGCGAAACCTGAGGTAGAATACTGTGAAAAGATCATCTCTACAGTTCAAAGCTGAGGTACATGACATTTGCTTCGGCATAAAACTACTCAGTAAAAGAGTTCAAAGTAAATGTCAAGAGGTGAACGTTTTATATAAGCCCACATTGAAAGGAAATCAGATATCCAAATCAGTGTTTTATTCAAGAATAATAGCTTACAAAGGGTGGCACGGTGGGTGACTGGTTAGCACATCTGCCTCACAGTTCTGAGGACCCGGGTTCAAATCCGGCTTCCCCTATGTGGAGTTTGCATGTTCTCCCCGTGCCCGCATGAGTTTTCTCCGGGTACTCCGGTTTCCTCCCACATCCCCAAAAAATGAATGGTTGGTTAATTGAAATTTCCCTTAGGTGTGAATGTGAGTGCGAACGGTTGTTTGTTTATATGTGCCCTGCGATTGACTAGTGACCAGTTCAGGGTGCACCCCGCTTACCGAAGATAGCCGGGATAGGCTCCAGCACGCCCGCGGGCCCGAGTGAGGATAAGCGGTGCGGAAGATGAATGAATGAATGAATATTACAAAACAGTTTCACTGCAGCAGGAAAAGGCTGCCTCCTTACAAAGAGATTTTGTCTTGTCTCGCTTAGCTCTGATCTCACTCAGTATAAAGCAACTCAGCCACAGGCCATAGAGTATGTAGCCAACATGTAAAAATAAGTGTGCGTGCGCTGTATTGTACAAAGATAGCTATTTGTAAAGAACATGCCAGACGAGTGTGAATTGCTCAGAGCATGCTGGAATTTTGCCAAATCTGACCAGTTCAGGCAAGGAATGTTTTATTTTAAGCTTTTAAATCAACCTTTCACCTGATATTTATTATTAGTTGAATTGCATGTCTGTAGAATATCCGAATAAATATGTGCATTAAATCAAAGGATAATTCCAAAGAAAAGAACAGATAAATGTTACCCTTAAAGATCTGGCTCACCCACCAGAAAGCACAATACAATAATACTAACATTACATTAAGTCATCAACTAAAAAAAACATACACGTCATTTGCAAGTCACTATTAGAAGAAAGAGGTTTTTAAGGTTTAATGAGGCCATATTTCCAAAGGGGAAAATTTGATTCTCATCTGAAGTGTTGAACAAAGCTGTCACTAAGATACTGAAGTGGCCCCGCGGAAAAGTAAAAAAAAGTACAGACAACCTTATAAGTGTCATTTCATTCTGTAGTAGGTGCTGATATCACATTACTACGGCAATGACAGAAAGAAAGATGTACTATATTATGGATAAAATGACAACCATGTCCAACACTGCACGCCATGTGTGGCTAATGCTAGCGGCAGTGGAACCAATATGATGAAACACTGACGAAGGCATCCATCCAGCACTGACAGCACAGGGAGGAAGATTTTGGGTTGAAAAGTGCTGCCACTTGTTGCCAGGGTAATCTGTCTTTTCATGAATAATCTCGGAAGCAAAATTGCATGAAAGCGCATGACTCAAGTTTGAGAGCACAAACATACACATGCAGGGATGGGTTGTTTTTTAGGGAAATCAACAAAGAGTCGACAGCTATAAATACAGAACATAACATTTGTACTGCAAAAGAAGATGTGGCATTTATTACAGTTGGACCAGGAAAAATGTAGTTGATAAAAATTGACAGACTTCCTGTCCTTCATCAATCAATCCATTGTCAATAACACTTGTCCTCCTTAGGGTCGCAGGTGAGCTGGAGTCTATCACAGCTGACCTTTGGGCGAGAGGCCAGGTAAACCTGGTTGCCATCCAATCACAGGGCAGATATGGACAAAGAACCATCCATCCATCCATTCTCAACACCACTTATCCTGGTTAGGGTCGTGGGGTGCTGGAGCATATCCCAGCTGACTTCGGGCGAAAGGCGGACTACACTCTGAACTGGTCGCCAGTCATTCGCAGGACACATATAGACACGGACAACCTTTCGCACTCACATTCACACCGTCACTGAGTGGGAACTGAACCAGCGCTGCGCACACCAAAGTCAGGCAAGTGTACCACTACACCATCAGTGACTGGACAAAGAAACATTGCCACTCATAGTCACATCTACAGAAAATTTAGAGTCTTCAATTAACCTAACGTATGTTTTTGGAATGTGGGAGGAAGCCAGAGTACACGTAGAAAACCCAACCAAACACGGGAAGGACATGCAAATTCTACAAAGGAAGGCAGGAGCAGAAATGAGAAAAGCCACACCTCATAACTTTGAAGCAGATCTGTTAACCACGCAACCGTGCTGCCCTTCCCTTGCAAACCTTTAGATTTTATTTACATTTTATTCAAATTTTAATTCTGGTTTGCAAAAATTGCAGGTGATTTTAGTGGATGTGTCACAGAAATGTTACTTGCATGTGTTTGATTTATTGAAAACCTCTGAATCTTCTGTACAATCATTGTTTGTATTCCTTTACAAACATACATTTAATATATTGCATATATTGATGGAATTAATGTTTTGATTTAGTAGGACATGGGGAACAAAAAGTCAGAGTTGTGCCCTGCTTTTGCTTTTTACAATCCCTAATTAATTTTGGCTGGCTGTCTGCAAATTTTCTAAAGTATTTTCTTTTTAAACTCTTAAACCACAAATTTCAGCTTTACAGATGGAATATCTGCTGTGCAAGCAGGTCACACAATGCACGGCAACACATTAAGCATTTCCGGTGGAACGATAAGGAGGCATACCAGTTTCTGCTTTCCGTTTGTTTCAAGCTACTGAGATGCCATCTGACAGAAAAACTTCACTGGTTGGTACTTTTCGAGGTTGAAATTTCATCGTCTTTTTTTCCTTTAAAATACAAAAGGCTAGCTTACCCAGCCACCACTGCAGTGTGCCAATATGTTCAGCGTCAACTCGATTTTAAGTCTCAACACGTTTCCCATTGGCTGGGGACCAGTTCAGGGTGTACCCCGCCTCTCGCCCGAAGATTGCTGGGATAGCAGCCCGTGACCCTAGTGCAGATAAGCGGTGAAGAAAATGGATGGATGGAACACGTTTCCCATGTTGTCACTCTGCGTTTGCTTCGCGTCCTTACCGCAAATCTGGAAGTGCTGCATGCATAGAGTAAATTGGGGCTAAGCTTTGCACAGACCAATTTGAGGAAATACTGTCTAAACATAAATTTCACAATTAAATCACTGATACAGATATAAAAAAACATATTGGAAAAACAGGCAGTCATCTCCATGTCGGCACATCTTAACAGCAGGAGGACAGCTATTTGCTCATAAAGGTGTTACAGTAATAAGAGGGCCCATTACAACGGCCTGTCCTCTACAGGAGGCAAATGATTATTAGGCATATGCTGCTGTCTGTCTATCCATCACACAGCAGGGAGTCAAATATTGAGGCCAGCCAATGTTCACTTTGGTGAAAACACAAAAGTAAAATATGAAGTTGAAGTAGAGTGTTGAAGGAGAGCACGAGGAGGATGTAATGTTAAGATTGAAGCAACAAATTTGATTTGAACAAGATTCAGATGTTGATGTGGCCCTAACTTCCTCCAATTGGTTAGATGACTGCAGCTTGATTTACAGTGTGCCCAACTCATACTTGATCCTGCCAACTTTTCTTTTTATCTCCAAGCGCACCATCAAATAAGCAAGCACTGACAGTTTACATTTTAGACACATATGTCGTGCTTTCAATTTTTTTATATTTTGCTTACGCAAAGCATAAGTGCTGCTATCCATTGAAAAATAAAAAGTTCAAAGTTTCACAACTATCACCACTGCCCTCCAATACTAAATAAAGCAGATGAGTCCATCAAGCATGGTTATTTTACAAGCACAAGATTAGGTTCATTACACTGCTAATAATAGATTAAAAGATTGCTGATTGGATGTGATTCCAGAATAGTATGTCCATTTGAGAGGGTTTCTTGTCAATGCCATCAGAAAAAAAGGAATTGCTCATATTCTTCACCATGACATGGTGCGTGGTTTCATTTTGCACTCTTTGAATAGTGGCTCCTGGGTACAGTGTCGATCGAGCACAAGCATATTACAAAACAGCATGGTGGCACAGCATTTACTGAGGAAATTACACATTAAGCTGCTGTGTCCCATAAGATAATTATTCAATTACACTTTCATTGCATTTGGTGATGCAAGTTTGCCTGAAAGTGAATCTCAATGGCCGTTAGGAACAGCGTATTAACAGATGGTGCTTAGTGGAACACAGTGTAAAAGGGTCACTGAAATTAAAAGAGATATGTGGTATAAAGAATGAAATTTGTGCAGTAAGACCATGGACCGCTTGCTCTCAATACTTGGAGACATGCGCTCAACTATGTACTGGATCAGAAATAGCTTACCCAGTTTGTGAAACTTTCACAGAAAAAACATTGAATTCACAGGTACTCCTTATGCTCTGGTTTACAAATGAATCATACTAAACTGAATTTAAATTTAAAATGATAAACTTAACCTGAAGCACTAATTTGCTTCTTTTACAATACACTGGGGAAAAAAAATTTAGGGTTTAAAAAAGCACACATTTGTAATCAAGTTATTCAGCTTGATTGATGAAGAGTAACAACCTTAATACGAAAGGACCCAGAGACCAATGAATTGGTTTGACCAAAAAAAACAAAGTTCTCATTTCCCTTTTCATCAAACTGCACAGAGCTCTACAAAAGACTGGGCTCCTTAATGACAATGTTTCAGAAAATGAAATCTGTCAATTTGCAAAGCTTTCAAGGTAAGCCTTGCACTTAAGCCTTGGCTGAACCACTGTGACTGTGCATGTTTGTGCAAAGTTAGGATATGTTGCAATAAATCCATTCTACTCTTTCAAGTGGCTGCTACCCAGATATCTGGATTTTGCCAAGCTTTATAAAAGGACTCACTGCTATCAGGTCTAGTTATCAGCCTGTCACACTGTATGGTGAAGATAAATCTAGCCAATTAAAATTTAAATTGCTGGGTGCACTGCCGTGACTTGGCTTCTTTCTGTGCGCCTTCGCATCTCCTCGGCATGCGGGTAGACTGCTTCGATCAAAAGCAAAATTCCACAAACATGAGATGAGACATGATGGTCAAATACAGTTCTTGGAGACCCTGTATGTTGCCATCACATCCTGAGTACTACTAGTTTAAATGTTTTATAAATGGAGATGAGAAAACTGTCAAACCAACCACAGCCATTTAGTCGTGTAACGATGAAAATATTGAAGACATGATCAGATATGAATACTTGGATAGTTCACTAATTTCACTAATTTATCAAGCAAAAAATGAACTGAAGTTTAGAATTTGCTGTTACCTTGATTCATGTTATGATAAACTGAATGTAGATACGAGGCTATAAACTGTTGTTTTGGGGCGAACATGAACGGAACATACTAGATTTCTGCCTGATCAGCATTATTGTGAACATGTTCAAGCTGGCATCTGTGAGGGGTTTTTAAACAGCAATTCCTTTTTGTTCAGGAATGCCAGGTTTAGTTAGAGACTTCCAGGAGAAATCCCGGCTCAACACATGCTAAATGAGACTTCATATGTAGGGGAATAAATGCATTATAAACACAATGCATTTTGATATTGTTTAGCAGGTACTTATTGGTTTGGCTTTATTATATATTGATTTGTTTTAATCTCTCAGCTGTATTGCAATTAGATGCAATACACTACAAAGATACAATGCCAATAGATGCAGGTTTGGGACATGTCAGGTGAAAGGGCAGCTTAACGGTATTGTGAAAACAAAAAAAGTGTGAAACGTTTGTAGGTCTGGTGCTGTCTTGCGCAAATCTCTATGCACAACAAAGCTCTGGATTCAAGTTAAAATCTGCATTAGTAAAGGATTTGAACCAACAGGCCTTTGGTCCGCAAGGCAACTTTTTGATGAAATGGATATCCATGTCTTTGAAACTTTGCAGATGCATATTTAGCCCCTACTCGTATTCACCACAGTGGGTTACACATAAATTTAACTGAATGACTGGGGGGCAGGGAGGTAGGAAACAATTACTCTTGAATACTACTTTAGCCCCTAACCACCTTTAGTCATTGAATATGGTGACATAAAATAATATAGTGTGTCTAAACATGTCTATGCTGGCCTCAGTATGGTCCCTCTTGCTAGCTGTCGCTGTTTTGTCTCTATTCAAACTGGTTGATCAATAGCAATAGATTAAACCCAAGAGCTGCATTCACTGTTATCTGTGCACATATTGACAACTAATTCAGGCCCAAGAGTCAACATTATTAACCAGCTTCAGATAAAGCACTGCCTTTTTTTTTCCTGTGGGGAGGCAGAATTTTAAGACTTAACTTTGAAATTAAACCATATAGGAAACCAATAAAGCAGCACTTAAAGAAGGTACAGTAACCTCATCTAAAATGCTTTCAATCAGAAAACTGCCTAAAAAGCTTCAGGCATGTGTGGCTTTTTGAAGTCACTGTTACTCCCTGTCGCACTCTTGTCATCTGTACAGAAAAACCTCTGTACCAGCAATCAGTAGATCAAGCACAATGCAGGCTCTGTGCTCGGATCATGCAAACGACCAGATAAGCAAGGAGTCATAATCACATACACGCACACACAGGATTTTGACGATGCAAAGAACCTGGCAACGGCACAAAACACAACTGGGTGAGGCTCACATGAAGCAAGAGATATCATGATGATGGAGTCTCGGAGGTGCACTGGAGAGATGTGATAATAGAAGAGCTTCTCCATCTGCTGGAGAAGGACTCGAGCATGACCGAGCAACAAAGGCCACACCCTGGAAGAATAATTATATGTAAAATGCAGAGGGCATTGGCTTTGTGTTCAAATCTCACTGTCCTCTTTCAACAATTCATCTCTTTAATGGTACGAACTCTCTTAGAACTATGGAAATTCACTCAGTTACAGTCTGTAGGCAGGCCAGTGGTTCTTTGTCTTCATGATTGTGTGTACTTGTGGGTGGGTGGGTGTTTGTTTGCACAAAAAAATCCAAGAAATAATGTAGAGCAAATAGTAATTCACATCCGATTTGTTTTATTGACATGAATATATATAGTTCAGTATGTCAAATAACTTTCAAAGCATCTTTATGGTCCACGACAACCGTGCTGCAGATCACTCTGACAGCGAATTCTAATTGTAAACAGTGTGAGTGTTATCGCCACGGTGATGGTTGCAGGAGCTTGTGCAGTCCGCTTGAAGCGTGACTGCTTGTATGGTAACCTCAATTTAAACACGCAAAACTGCCAGCGTGAACTCCCTGATCTCATCACTGTAGAGAAAAAATACTGAGAGGTCTGCCCACTTGCCTTGCAGCACTTCCACGGTGCACTATTGCTAGAGAAGCTACATTTCTGAAGATAAACTCTTTAAGAATAGGTATAAATCAGGTTGTCTTTTCTTAATTTAGCACTTGAGTCTGAGACAAGTTCATAAATCCACTTTATGGCCAGTTGACTTTTTAACATAATGAAATTCTGTGTTTTCTTGTACTGTTACAACTACGTAGCTAGAATCCAATGAATATATTTTGTATCTCCATTTACTGCCAGAACTGTCCTTTAATTAAACCATATGCTTAAAACCACGCCTCCCCCTTTGTTTTGAAGACACCCAAAGATGCTAAAGACAAGACAAAAGACAATCACCATAACCTAAACATCACCAAACACCTGAATGTTTTGAACAAATGAGTGACGTTAAAAGGTTTTGTTTTGATGAAACAAGTGTGAATGATGCACACAGGTCAGGCTAGAACAACCATCAGCCTTACATTTATGTTGATGATTTCAACATAAATATTGCGTGTATTGCCCTTTTTACCTCGGTAGACATCATTGAAGCTGAGACGAACATGAACATTCGACATAGGAAGCCGTTATTAACATAAATGTGTCCTCATTCAAACACGGACATCCTAGACAAGTCCACTTAAACATTTCAATTGCAAATACTGTATAAAATCCTGTTATGGCTGTGACAATACAGACTTGTTTGTTTGTGTTTATTTTTTTAAGTCTTTGATTTTTTTTTTGTTGCTTTAAAAAAAAAGGATATATTATATACATGCATTATAGACAATTGCTGATTCATAATGACCAAAGCAGTTAAAAAAAAAAGTTTAAAAAAAAAGTGCAGTGCTGCATCAGACTGTTCCAATGCCCTTAGCTGCAGATGGGGGATTTCCCAGAGCAAGGATGTAATGCAAGCTTTTTACTGACATGGCTCTGATGTTCACACTGCATTTCACCATCTGAAATGAGTCAGAGGCCGAGACATGAAGTCATTTGTGGGGTTTCCTTGCGGTGTTTGACTGAGAGTCAAAGGAGGAAAAGACCTCCCTGCCCTTCAAATAAACAGCATTCTGTTCAGACTTCCTTTGTGCTCATGGCAGAAACTACAGCAACAGTCAGCAGCTCTGTGTAGTGGTAATTTATGCCTTACATTACAATAGGTACAATCTGGGTTCTATTAAATTTTATTGTGCTGCTGTGACAAGTAACTGGACAAACATGACCTCACCTCTTGGTTTAAGTACCAATAATTTGATACTTATAATGCAACAAAGAATATCTCTCCTCTGCACATATCTAAAGAGTTTGAAACGAATATAATGTACATAACTCTCCACATTGTAGCAAATCAAATTAATGTATGGCCTTTTGCTATTAACAGTTCAGTGGTGTAATGCGTTACATAATAACGTCCTCTGAGCAAAGTCAACCTTTTCATTGGTCAACAAGGGTGGGTCACTGCCTCCAGATTCTATGCATCTGTGAATGAACTTCTGCCACCCCCATCAAGTGGAAACATTGCCCCCACCCAGAGCTCCCTCCTACTTAAGCATTACATCAGCAGTACAGACCGTCGGATAGACAAGCGTCATTTCTATGGACATCCATTAAGACATTGCAGCAGAGGACTGGACCAGGAATGAGGAACTGAAATCTCCTCGCATTAATTCACAGCAGCCATACTTTCACATAGACAGCGGATGTTCCATAATTTATAGTTGATAAAAGCGTTTCTTAGCATAAGTGAGAATATTTTGACAGAACACTTGGTTTCCTAAATGGGGGTCTGGTTTATTTGCATTGCGAGAGAGTAAACACAAAATGTCCAAACACACAAGTATAACACGACGTTTCCTTTTGAATTTGTTAACTTTTTTCTACTTCTTCAGTCCTCTTATCTTTGGAAATAATTACTTTGCTTCAGCAGCTTACTATTAAAAGACCTTTTATCAATGTTAATTGATTAAAACACACAATAAGCAATGTTTTCACAATTCAAGCAGATTTGTTTGATGAATAGGTCTATATACGTGTACTTAACAAAAAAAGTCAATCAAGAATGTTTATTTTCAAGCTGCTACAAACACAAATACAGTACATTAATTTTGAAATTGCAATTATAAGAATGTGATTTCAAGCTGCATTTAGAAATGACAATATTCAAGGTTTGTGACTGAATTTTACTTTTTTAACCCATTATTTTTTCGGGTAGTTAATTGATTGAAAATGTGTTAAGTAAGTCAATGGCCTTTTTACATCACTTTTCCAGCAAAGTATACAATTCAACTTGTATGCTAACAAAGGTATTGAAAAGATTATTATTATTATCCAACCAAACCCACGCAGGCACGGGGAGAACATGCAAACTCCACACAGCCGGGGCCGGGGATTGAACCCCGCTCCTCAGAACTGTGAGGCAGACGCTCTAGCCAGTCACCCACCGTGCCGCCAATTATTATTATTTAATTTTTTTTTTTTTTTTTAGGAGGACAATCAGTTGGTGTGCATGACTACAAAATGCCATCGCAAACTACTGGCCAAGCATGTTCACTATACAGGAAGTCCTCGAGTTACGACGCACTCGACCTACGACATTTCGACTTTACGATGCCCGTGCCTCGTCCGCCATTTTGTCCCAGCACCATAGTGTTTCTGCTTAGCTAGTGCATAGTGCTTGTCTGTGTTTGTGCGGCGGGAGTATCTTTGCCTTTTTTCACACTCTCAGCAGTAATGGTAAGTACAGCATCTTATTTTTTTATTTTAATGTATTTTAGTTTCTTTATACGAAGTGTTAACCTTTCCTGCTACGGTCACCTGACAGTGGTCGGGAGACGCAGGGGTTAACTCCCTTCTCTCGTTGCACAGCGGAGCTGGGTGGCGGCAACAATAAAGGCACAAAGCACCAATTTGCTGCTTTAATGGCTTTATTAGCTCCTCTGCACATTCAACGTCAACGGGTCCTCCACTAATCGCTACTCTTCCCCGGTCACCGTCACTATACTTGCCAATGTACACACTCGCACCTGCACGCACTCCTTCCTCCTTCACAGTCCCGTCTCACTCACACATCGACGCACACGCCCACACACACTGAGCTTGCTGTCACAATCACGTGGGACAATACCCGTAACAGAAGTGTTGCGCCGTACATTTCGACTTTAACGATGAAATCCGAGTTACGCGGAAAATCGTGTTACGTCGCCAGCGTAGGAATGGAACTTGTTCGTAAATCGAGGACTTCCTGTACTAATTTTTACTTTGTCATCTATATCTGAGACCACTATGCTAAGATTTTTTTTTAAATATATTTTTTTAACAGGACGTTGTCGTGCACCTAAATATTCATTTAGAATGAACTGGGGGGATTGATGTGATTGAATGAGACTGTGCCTCAGAGAGCCCTGACATCAAACACCTTCAGGGATAAACTTGAACAGCGATTGTGAACCAGACCCTGTCTTCCAAGATCAGTGACCTATGATGTCACAAATCTTCTTCTGGATGAATGGACAAAAATTCCCCACAAACTCACTCCAAAATATTGTATTTACAGAAGACTGGGAAATGTTATAGTGGACGGAAACAAAACATTTGATTGTTACATCTTCATTTCCACATGATGTATCTAAACTTTGAGTTGTGTGAGAACACATGGACACTCCTGAGGAAGAAAAAACATTCAGTGGACCAGAGTGATAGCTAATAAAACATGTGTTGGTCATAAACTGATCGCGGATGAATATCATGGCAAAGTATAAAAATACTTTCGCAGTTACCCTTGAATTATCGGTTTACACAAATCAAGTAAAGTGTGAAACGGCAGAGCAGAAAAACATGAACACGTTACAGTATTAATCTAAAAGACGAGCATTAGTCTTTTTGACGCATCACCCCTTGAAAAAAAACTTTTGTTTTTTTCCACTGTATATATTTACAGTGGGGTAAACACACATACTAGTGCTGAGTCATCATTCACATTTAAATTATTCATTAAACTGAGAGCTGGATCCTCCTGCTTGCGCCCTCTGATCAATTTCTGTGCGTAATAGTACCGTGATCCGCCTGCTCACACTTTCCCTTCCTTTCCCACCTTAGGCCAGCAGTAACCAATCATACTGTTTGCTCGAGTCCCTAAAACTATCCATCACAATTTGACAATCTAAGCGGATGGTTTTAGGAGTAGTCGGTAAACATGACTTATCACAAAGAATGTCCAGGGTGTGGTTTTTGAAAGCAGCTATGCAATTATTACATCTTGTAGTGTCTGTTGGGAAAATGGATGTGGGAATGGTCGTAAAATACACTACAACTTTTGTTTTTGGAGGGGATGAAGAAGTAACATTTCTTGTTGACTAAAGTCAGCATTTATACAAGACATACACGTGAATGTGCATATGTGCATAACTCAACTTTGTATGCATGGTCTCGCACGTCCAAATTTTTTACTCCCATCAACCCTTTTATAAGCTAGCCAATGTTCGTGCATGCTCATTTTCTCATCGCTCTGCTGACTGCAAGAATGGGACACATCAGTGTGATTCCGAAGAGGGAGCAAATGCCAACAGATGGCTTTGATATCCAGAAAATACACATTGAGCTTTTACTAGAGCATTACTGGATGAGGTCAAACGTGCTGCGGTTATATTCAGCTACAAACCAGTTAGAAAGGAGCCAGTTATAAAAGTCAGGTAAAAAAATTTACAAAAGGGATATTCCAATATTTTGTGGCCATGAGGCAGATGTTTGTGTGGATGGCAAAAAAAATAAATAAATAAATGTAAACAAACTAAATAATATACTGTATACTCAACATGTGTGGTTCATCTATAAAATATGACATACCAAGAAGAATAATGGGAGTGTAAGTTCTTTGTTATTCTACTTTATTACAATTAACGGTCCATCTGATCACTTATGTCACAACACATAACCAAATCACAGGGCTTCGATCTTCACATTCTCCCAAGTAGAAGCAGGGATGTCAAACCCTCAATATTCAAGAGATTTTATAATGCCCAGCAAAAATATATATATACATGCAAAACAACTAACAACACAAAATTAATATTTTCTTAGAGGCTTAAATAATAAGAGTATAAAGATGTAAAATATTACGTTATTATAGTAAATTAGTGTATTATATCATAAATATACAGGACCTGTTCCAGCTTTGACAGGTGAGCTGACCTGAAAATCCTGTCCAAAGTGTAATTTCCACCAACTAAAGGTAAACGCAGATAGGAATGCAGGAAGAGCAACAGGAGGGCTGCAAATGTGTTGTGAGGTTCATCATCAAGCTCTATTTACATTGCTACACAGCTGAAGATGCCGAGAAGAGACTTGGTCACTGGTGCATCATTGAGCTTTCGATTGTACACATACGCACAGTAATTTACTATACATTTATCATAATGTGCATGAAGTAGACACTGTAGCAACCAAACTTTCTTTTTGCATTATTGATTTGCAACTGACTGATTAATGAGAATTGAATGAAAACAGTTCACAGTCTTACCATGTATCTATCACATTTCCATACCAAATGGTAGTTTAAGTGTATGATACAAAGGACAAATGACACAAACGCAGAACTTGTACAATAATCTGTCAGCACACACTGTAAATATCATAACAATTACATAATAGTTCACAATCAATATTAATTATGTTCATAACTTGAAGCTGTTCACCTCACCCACATGCAAACAAGGCTTCATAGAGTGAAAAACCCCATTAATTTTTGTCCAAAAACTAATAATGCTGTACACAAGCATTATAACATATGAGTTCAGTTGGCTTTGGTAAAATTGTACACAATATTCAAAAACTATACAATAAGTATTGCTAGCTTTGCTGGAATGATATCCCTTTTTCACAGCCATCATTTTGATAGTAAAATAATTAATACCAAGACTAATACCGTTATCATGCATCTGCACAGTGAAAGGACACACTCATCTGCCCAACAAGTGTGATAGATTTTAACACAACACACTCAACCTTGCATTGTGATTTTGTGTGCAATATTCCTTTCAAAGTACACCTCAAAAACTATTGAACAACAAGTGACGCACTACTGTACTACTGAAACAACATTTGCGATTGCTGCTATGCAAGCTCAAAACAGACCCAATGATCTCAAACAGCTGAATAATTCAGGAGGCAGATGCCATAGAGATGGGTGACGCTGTTCAGGAGACAACTTTCTGCTCATCAACTGTTGGGGGAAACAGCTGTTGAAAAAAATGAAGCTAAAGGTTTTAAATAGATTACAGCACAAGTTCGACAGAATTTAAGAACTTAGACAACGTAATCTAGTTAAACAGGTGTCTTGTTAACGTTGTTATAAAACAAACGGTGGGAAATTCCCATCACATTTTGTTAGTGCAAGCAATCCTGTTGTTTTTCTCATTATTGTGCTCCTGTTTGTCCTGAGGCGAAGGGAAGTTGTCATTAATTGACTGAGAAAATGGAAATGTCTTCTTTTATTTTGCATTTCTTTTTTATAAGCACTGCTGTCTACACAGTTATGTGCATTATGTCTGCTCCCAAAGCCTTATGGTTTTAATTAGAAGTAAGCACTTCAAGGTTACAGCAGCTTTAAAGTGTGTTGTCTTCCCACACTTTTCTCAATGCGTTTAATCCACCCTATAAACATATTTGCATTTAGCATTCCTGCAGTGTATTAAGGGTTGTTTATTTTCAAGGTGTGCTGAACCTTATTAAAACGATCAAGAAAATCTTGAATCTAAACAAAACAGATCGTTAGAAATGTTGGTGGGAGATTCGTTCTGCCACTCTCCACAAAATGTGCAATGTTTTGTTTTGTTTGCCATTTATAGACTGGCTAGTACGGATGGGAATCAAACCTGGTTCTATTTTAGAACATCCATCCAACCATTTCCTGAGCCGCTTCTCCTCACTAGGGTCGTGGGCGTGCTGGAGCCTATCCCAGCTATCATCGGGCAGGAGGCGGGCTACACCCTGAACTGGTTGCCAGCCAATCGCAGGGCACATATAAACAAACAACCATTTGCACTCACATTCACACCTACGGGCAATTTAGAGTTGTCAATTAACCTACCATGCATGTTTTTGGGATGTGGGAGGAAACCGGAGTGCCCGGAGAAAACCCACAGAGGCACGGGGAAAACATGCAAACTCCATACAGCCGGGGCCGGGGATTGAACCCCGGACCTCAGAACTGTGAGGCAGACGCTCTAACCAGTCGCTCACCGTGCCGCCATATATATATATATTTACATATATATACATATATATATATAAATCTTCTGTTGTTTATTATATTCGATTTTAGATTTCCCTGAGGGACTTGCATATTTTCCTCCACTTCATCAACGCGCGAGCCAAGTTATCCACTGCTAAGAGTCACAGTGTGGTTGCGTCAGCCCTGTCATTGCTGGCTGGGCAACCTCTTGTGAACGGTTGAGTTCCGTCGGTGTGGTATTCTCAAGACGTAGTCTTGTATTTCTCTTTAATATATTTTTTTTAATTCACTTCATTTAGAGCTATGCACACAGAGCTAACATGGAATCCATAGATCTGCGTGTATATCGCCAGTATCCACATGACGCTACTTTCTTGTTGGTCTCGTTCTTTGTCTCTTATTTACATCTCTTATTTACATACTAATTTTACAGTACGCGGCACGGTGGACGACTGGTTAGAGCGTCAGCCTCACAGTTCTGAGGAGCGGGGTTCAATCCCCGGCCCCACCTCTAGGGACTTTGCATTTTCTCCCTGTGCCTGCGTGGGTTTTCTCCGGGCACTCCGGTTTCCTCCCACATCCCAAAAACATGCATGTTAATTGACAACTCTAAATTGCCCGTAGGTGTGAATGTGAGAGCGAATGGTTGTTTGTTTGTATGTGCCCTGCGATTCGCTGGCAACCAGTTCAGGGTGTACCCCGCCTTTATTAATATTTGAATATTATTTATTTTGCTTTTCTTATTTTTCTATTAAAATGTATTTTTTTTACATAAATGGAGAAAAGATACAAGAAAATTGCCACTCGCTGTAGTTCATGTAATTTTAAGGTGGAAAAAAAACTCTATATCAGATATAAAATTACCTATATTAATATATGGGATTTTGTCCATATCTCATAGCACTGTCTTCACACACAAGAAGTGTATTTTGATTCTATAACATTTGTATTATTTCATTCTCTCATCCAATGAGAATCGACAAGGAATCAGATCAATAATGGAAGTGGAATTGCTAAATTCTTATCAATTCCCATCCCTACTTTAATAGTTGGCTAGTTAGCCAAGGAACATTTTGGTAGTCATTCTGACACATTTAGCATTGTTGGGTCTAACACTCTTCAAATTATTTTAAGGATAAAATATTAAACATTTTCCCAGATGTCATCTACCAGAGGTAATGTGGAAGTGCTCAGCAGGTGAAATATTTTAGTAGACTTCGATCTTCTAGCCAGCGAAGGGAAACAGTTCTGCTCAAATTAATGGAGGCGGAAACAGAGACGACAGGAGTGTCAGCAGGAGTGCATGGGCCCTGAGGCCTATAACATCCAGCTGTCTGGTCTCATAGAGTTCTTCCATGAGCAAGCTCCCATTGTCGCCTTCAAACACTTCACGTGCCACCTATAGATTCTTTACTGATCTCACAGATGTGGGCTGACACCTCCTCACCCTTCCTCAACCAGTCTTCCTCGGGGAGTGAGGATAACATGATCACGGTTTCTCACATTTGTACACACCTTTTGAGCAACATGAAAATGCACCCATAAACACATGCTTGTTGCCGTTATACACCCTACATTTACCCATTCATTTTCACAATACAGAGGTTGTTGATTGACCACTGGATGTCCTTATAAGCAGTCGCTACAGTAGATTTTGTATATTCTCTTTTCTCTCTTATAGGAGGAAGTTTGGCTGTTTGTCAGCCAGAGTTAGCAGCTTCCTTTTCAGGTGTGTGTGTGCATGGCATTTGCAGAGGTGGGTAGGAAGGCGCTATATTTACTCCGTTACATTTACTCAAGTAACATTTTGGATAAATTCAGAGTAGTTTTAGTAAAGCATACTTTTTACTTTTACACGAGTATTTATGTTAAGAAGCAACGGTACTTTTACTCCATTACAATGAGCTATGTCACTGTGGAGTGGTGAAGTCAATGCATTGACTAATTGGTACAACCCCTAGATAGGAGAACCTCTTTCTGAAGGGTTTCCTACCCAATGTTTCAATGCCAGTATATTAATGAGCAGAATAATGAGGTTTGGAAGACTTACAATAGCAAAGGTAAGTAGAAAAGAGTTAAGAAAAATTGTGAATGCTTCATATTTATACAATGCTTCACATTTATACAAATTATTGCTGCTGTAGAATTACACCTTTTTTATTTGTTATATGAATATATTATTTATACGCCCAACTAATCTAGAAAAGTATATGAACAGACGGTTGAATTAATTATATTACAATTCACCACAGCACAGAGATACACTGGTGTTCTAACTCGGCATAATTAAATACAGTACTTAACACCTAATTAACCAAGGCATTATGTATAAAACTCCCAATGTGCATGTATTTTTGGTTCATGCAGAAATATTTGCAAAGACAGTCACCATACGGCCTATGGAACAGTAAACTATTTTTGTCAATTACACACACACAATTTGCCAGGCCCGGCTAGACATCAGGGAAGGTTAACTTTCAATTTGTGGTCCTATCAGTGGTCACAGACCAAAATGTCTCTGGATGCAAACGGAGAAAATGAAACATGAGCCATATTGTGGAGTAATTAAAAATGTGGCATTGTGTACAGAGTGCAGTTTATTCTTTTGGATACCAACAATCTCTATCAACCAATTCCATACATGTCTGATTAGAAGGGGGTGCAAAGCTACAAAACAAACACAGTGACATGACCAGCATACAAATGATTACTTGATGTAAGAGGAGCAGTTTTGGGGTAATCAGTCATAGCAGTTTGGTTACAAACTCAAATTCCAGCCAATTCTGTCATTCGAAAAAGTCAAAGTGAGCTCATTTGTACCAGTGTAAGCCTGTAATGAGGCTCATCATTGCTCCTACTGACATTTAAAGACAATTAGGCAAGACACTATGAAGATACCATCACCACTTTTAGAGTGCAGTTAACATTCACGCTCTCTCCATTTTTGTATCCCTCCTTTTGAAATTTGCATGTTCTAGCTTTTTTGATTTATTGTGTATTTAGCTTTACTTTTTTTAATAACACTACCCTGAGGATTTTGAATTATGCCTTATGTACACTATCTATCTTATGTAATTCATAAAACATCTAGTTTGAAATATCAAAATATCTGCTTTCAAAAAGTAAAGCACTTTTCACAAAATTCTTGTGATGGAAGGAGACATTATTCAAAATAATCATAATCAAGGCGGCACGGTAGACGACTAATTAGAGCGTCTGCCTCACAGTTCTGAGGTCCGGGATTCAATCCCCGGCCCCGCCTGTGTGGAGTTTGCATGTTCTCCCCGTGCCTGCATGGGTTTTCTCCGGGCACTCCGGTTTCCTCCCACATCCCAAAAACATGCATGGTAGGTTAATTGAAAACTCTAAATTGCCCGTAGGTGTGAATGTGAGTGCGAATGGTTGTTTGTTTGTATGGGCCCTGCGATTGGCTGGCTACCAGTTCAGGGTGTACCCCGCCTCCTGCCCAATGATAGCTGGGATAGGCTCCAGCGTGCCCGCGACCCTAGTGAGGAGAAGCGGCTCACAAAAAGGATGGAGGGATGGATCATAATCAATCAAATCAATCAAAAATAATCCCCTCATCTTTATAATAGTTGCTTTAGTTGAGTGCCCTATTTGAATACAAAATTTAAAAATATACAGTATATTTTCCCTTTTTTCCAATGTAGTTTGTTGTCTTTTTCTAAACAAAATAGGCTTGAGGTGTAAGGCAAAGAACAAGATCACATGGAAAAGATGAATGACAGTGACAGTAGCAGTTCATCAACCCAGCAGCCTATCTGAGAGTAGCGGTCAGGGAAAATGCCATCTCTTCACTCCCCCTCACTCCTTTGTCAAGGTCAAATTATATAGGGGGAAGGGGGGGAAAAAAAGGTAAGGGTGAGACAAATGAAAGAGCACTGCTAAGGGCAACGACACACAAGCCTTTTAGCCCCTCAGCCAAATGTTAGTAGGCATTGCAATGTAGGCTATTGAAACAAAGGCTAAAAGAGGAAGAAGGGCAGTTGAAGTTCCTTTTGAGTAGCAAATCCCTGGAGGGAAATTTAAAGTAATTTAAAAGAAATTAATCGACTCACAGCGTAAATTTTCTACTTTGCGATCTACTACGAATCAGACAAGCTTTAGTTTGTATCATCTCCAGTAACTGCATTTTTAAGCAGGCAGGTTTGAGGAGTCTCAGGATGAGACCAGTTTAGACGCAAAGGTCTACTTCAACTTTTGTCAATGTAATTCTGACAGTTGAACGTGTAATAATATTTTTAGTTATTTCTCTACTTTAAAAAAAATAAAAATAATAATAATTTGTTTCACATGGTGTGCTGAAACCTGGAAGTGCTAATTCTAGGTTATACAATAATAGGATCAAATTTACACATGTGTGACAGGGAACTACATAAAAACAAAGTCCAACTTAATTCTAGTTTGGACATCTATATAGTATTTGTTGCATTTGCAGACCATATGGGTGGTGCAAGAAGGAAAACAACTGAAATAGTAGATTGAAAAGACAACAGATATTTTGGGAAATGCAGAAGGAATTAGCTAGTTTCAAAGTTTGCATCTTATTTACTGCAGCTGCACTGTATAAGCATATGAGACCATTCATGCAGAAAATACTTTTGTGCCATGAGGACATTGAAATTTAGACTTCAAGTAGTCAGCACATGGCACATTTGAAGTTAGCGTGCATTAAAAAAATGACGGGATGTACATTATGAAGTGAAATGGTGAGATGGTGTCTAGTCTGACATCTTAAGTGCATATACTGTATAAAAACAAAACAAAAAAAACAAAAAAACAAAAAAGATAAAAAAATAACACCTCAGTCCCCCCCTCAAGAAAGACAATTACAGACTTTCCACAACGCAGTGAGAGGACACGACAACAGAAACCCACACTGATTTCTCATAAATGAGCAAAGCAATGGTAAGAATTTCAGACTTGCGCTGAGTTTGGTCGAATAACAGTAGGGTGTCCTGGTCAAGCATTGTTGGACTTGTTCAAGGTGGGGAAGGGTGTGTTTTGAACTCTGTACTATGTCCAGATGTTTCTTGTTGTCTGGCCTAGTTCAGGGGAAGGGTGAGGAGGAGATTATGAAACTCTTGCTAGGCAGGAAATGGGAGACTGTTTGACTGTCCTGAGTTGTAGAAGAGAAAAATATGGAATCGTGAGCACATGATCATGAAATCAACCCAGTCACTAAAGCTTGATCTTACACTTTTATATGTAGACATGTATTTACGTCATTTTGTACACATGTATTTACGTCATTTTACCTACAATGTATAACTTTACATTAACTATACAACCAGATCTAATGTTGGTTATTCAGACTTTATGCTCCTGATGCTGCATCATCAGTAAGTGAATGAGGATACTGCATTAAAGCGCTTTCAGTACCTTGAAGCTAGAAAGGTGCTATATAAACGACATCCATTTAACATCCATTTACTCAAATCTCAAATTTTTGCATTGTAATTGACACCATGGCTTTATTACTTGTTTGATGCACTGTCCACATGAATAAATAAATGCTACAAGCCCAATAGGTCATCAACATTTTTAAACTATGGGAAAAAAACATTATGATGCCCCGAGGTGACTGTAATAATCTTTAACATGATATCTTATAACAACATGTATAGCGGTAGTCATTACCACAATAAGGCTGTAAAGTTGACTTTAAGTGGCGTTTTAAGGTGTGGCGTATTCTGGATCGAAAGCTTCTCAACATTAGGTATTAGAAAATGCAAGAGAGACCTGGGTTCCACTGAAAAGAAGAGAGTACACCTTGCTAGAGGGAAGTTGGCGATCTGTTGGACAAAGATTTTAGAGTGAATATATTACACATGTAAATTCCTCACTTAATATTGGTGCATTTGTTAATTTTTTGTCTTATATTGATGAAAGTGATTTTCATGAAAAGACCACAAACTAGCATGTTTGGTTTCAAGGTGAAAATTACATATTACGCTATTAGGATTAAGTTCACTATCATCATCTTTGGAAGTCTGTTTTGGTTGGATTCCAAAGTACAAGAATGCAATCGGATTATTAAGGGGACAGGAAGAGTTTCTTAAACCACAAAATAAATATGTTAATGATTTCCCTAGGTCAGAGACATCCGATTATTGTTAATAAATTACATCAAATTACATTTAGACTACACATTTAAAACAGAAGACCACGCTGAAAGAGCACTCAAACTATAAATATATGAATAATAAAGAAATATATATATATATATATATATATATATATATATATATATATATATATTCAAATAAAAAGGGGAAAACAGACTTCCCGTTCAGTGACTGTTTTGTGTGCAGGTTAGTTCCCTGAAACCACCTTTGTGTCAGTAAATCCTGCTTGTTGTCATGGTCTTGTGTAGTTAAACGTGTCTGCTAATGGGTTAATGGAGCTAAGTAGTTGTGGATAACCACACAAGAGTGCATGCCATTGTGTGAGACATGCTGAATTTCACAGGTAAAACCCATTAAAAGCTTCCTCTCAATCAGATTTAGAACCTCTTCTTCTGTCTTCCGTTTTCCCTAGGAGCTTTGACCTACATCTAAATAGTCATCTTCTCTTTACACCCTGTTACTTTTACTATGCTAACATCAAACTGGTGGAAGGCCTTTTTTCGTGCTTTCTGGGAACAGGGAGAAAAGTGCCCTTGGTTTTCTCTAGCAAGCATTTATAGGAATTCACTTTTTGGGAAGCTCATCAATCAAAAACACAACTTGTATGTGAGTGAAAAAACAAAGTTGCATCTGCATCATAAATATAAAATCCACTCCAATGTCCCTGTGTTTTGTTTTGCTTTTTTACCAGCTACATCATTCATCTAAAAAGAGCAATGTGCTGATATGCTGACAGGTACAGTGAGTGATATGGATATCCAATAAAAAGGGTTTTTCCAACACATCCGCCTGTACTGACACAAACTGAGACAGTAGAACAGTCAGGAACATGCTGCATGATGGAAGACAGGCCCTCACACAGGGCTGTGGCAGCAGACTAAACACAACTATACAAATCTAATTCTGGGTTTGCAACACCCAACACTGCCTTATTACAAAATATACACACTCAGCACGGTTTCTGTATCTGCTTTCTGTTTCCACTCGACTTGTTTTCTCATTCCAAAAGGTTTACTTCTTTTTTTACCAGCCCAAGACGAAGTCAATTCAATTTAATTACATTTATTTATATAGTGCCAAATTATATCAGAAGCTGTCTCAAAGCTATTTGCATGTGAAGTAGGTCTGGAACCTCACATATTAAAAGACAAACCATACCCTGCATGTACAAGCACTAGGTGACGGAGGCAAAGGGAAAAAAAACTCTAACCAAGAAACCTCAAGCAGACCCGATACTCAGTGTGTGGCAACTGTCTACAGGTTGGGTTGAGAATGATAAAGGAAGGGAACAATAGGCAGAGAGCGAGAGCGGGAGAGGGAGAGAGAGCGAGAGAGAGAGAGAAATTTATTGACAAAGGGTTTCTAATATTCCAAGATAAATAACAGTTGGTAACCAGTAACAAGAACCAAGACTGCTCTTTTGCTGACTACAAACGGATCCATACTGGCTTTTGTTTCCACCTGAAAGATACAAACCCGATAAACAAGAGAGGAAAGAAGCCAACCTTGAACTATTCAAGTATTTCTCCAAGGCAACATGTCCTCGAGCAAGTTACAGAAGCTCAAGGGATTGTGGGGGAGCAAAAGATGGGGCATCAGGAAATGACCTCTCCCGCCCTCTGTATCCGCACATTACACTGTTCCACTTTGTACGTTTGATTAGCAAGAGACTGAGCAATCAATAACCACTGGTCTTTTATGAGACTGAGACTAACAGTGTAACCCTACACTTGTGCCCTTCCTGTTCCACAGCCAATTATGTGATATGATCAATACACGTCAGCAATGGGCTATCAGCACTTCTTCATGTGATTCTAGGGCAAAGGCCTGAAATCCCCAAGCTTCCAGTGGAAACAAACATCCCAACAACCCTCCAAAGTTTCCTCCCATGTGTCATAGGGGTGCATATTATCTGTTTCCTTTGGTAAAGAGAAAATATGAAGTTGTTTATCTTTCCTGCTCGGAAGAGGCTGCCGTTTTAAAGTGTGTGTGTGTGTGTGTGTGTGTGTGCGTGCGTGTACAGCTGAGGCTGAAGGTGTCCACAGGGGGATGGGGCCTACATTGCCTCTCCCTAGAGCACAGGGGAGAGAGCACAGTCCAGATCTTAATCTGTTCTCGACCACATGAAATAGCCACAGTAAGTCTAGCACCACAACAGCTCGAATTAGACTCCTTGCTAAAGTACTGTTGTGGCAAAATGCAGCGGGCATTGTCAATACATTGAGTGAAGGAAGACAGATGACACTCAAGGTCTGAAAACCAAAACAACTGATTAACAGATTCAGAGAAAAAAATAATTAATGGAGAAGAAATAAAACATTCTTCTGTTTTCTGGCAAGAAGGGAACTGCAGGGGAGGTATTAAGCCATCTGGCTCATCACAACAGAGATTCAACTTCCTCTTTCTCATTTCTCTGTGGCGTGATGACGTCCAGCAGAGCATGGCAGGCGCTCCAAAGATAGAGGCACTACAGCCCTGCATGCCCATGCTAATCACGCCGAACAACCACCATGCAGATGGAGCCTCTTCAGAAATCAGATGGTGTCCATAAGGCTCCATGACTCCTTCGTCTCGTGCAATACAAAAAAGGGCAGCATGTTGTGAAGGTTCTTCCAAGTCGCATTCCTTTACAGAGGCAAAACACCAAAGTTACATGCACTAGGGATTGTCTCTGCAAGGTGTTTGCTGAAGAGGTGACAGAGAAAGACAACAAGACTATCCACGCTTCATATTTTCTTTGCTCAAATTGCAGGTAAGCCACAACCTGCTTTCAAATAACATTGCGTCGTTACTTAAAAAATCTATTTCCCGCAAAAATACTGTGCTTGTAACTTAGACTAACAGCTTCCACTGATGAGGTTTGCGATAGAGAAATTGATCCAGACTGACAGATACTGTACATGTTTTACTATGTGAAAAAAATACCAAACGAAGAATTGATAGTTTAATTGTAAAGCCTTGTTTTAGTACCAGTTATGATGATTCAGTCTGACTTATAAAAGTCTGCATCTGATTGAGGGGTATCTGCAACATTTGCACAACCAACATTGTCCCAGACTATCGAGAGTTGGGAGAGTCTCCCGAATGGTGGGACGTAAACATGCTGCCATTCTGGCGAATCATGCTCTAAAGTTTCAGTGTGGGTGAAGTAATTTAATTAAAAATAAAGTAATTTAATTACAGTAAGTTACCACCCATTATTTCTGTCATGTAATGTTGGTTAGACCTGACTACTTAGAATACACGATCTGACTAGAGCAGTGATTTCCAACCGTTATGGAGCCAAGGAACATATTTTACAATTGAAAAATATCACGGCACACCAACAAACAAAAATGTCACAAAAAGTAGATACATTAATTACTGTGTTTACTTCCTGCCATCTAATAGAAGACCATTCATTTGTTCTGTCTGTCACTATGCCTCACTGGCATAAATAGAGGAACAAAGATACATTATTTATTGTAAATATATTTTTGGAGCAATCAAGTACACAAGTATATACAGTAAATGAACAGATCATTTAAATAGAGACATTCCTCCATCTTGTGATCGGATCGCTGATCGGTTATCGTTTTTTTAAACTCGCTGATCGGCCCCAAAAATCCTGATGGTGTAAAGCCTACTTGTGAGATCTATTTTATCGCTTCAAGAAATAATAGCATAGACATGTATGAAAAGGTCAGCACATACATCTAAGAACACTTAAAATGATTTCAATGCCCTCAGGAGGAGAATTACCACACACAAAAGGTTTAGAAAACCTGAGTTTAGCATTGTTCTCTTCTTGTCAGTCCCATTAGCCTGTGGTGACACAGTCCCAGCTGTTCAACACAGGATGTGTCCCTAACAAGGTCCATTAGCAGTATTACCTGCATCCGGCAAGCACTGGGGTCAAGTGGCCAACAGTCGACCAAAGGCTTAGATTAAATTACCCCAGAGGGAGGGGGCTTGTCTCCCCCTTCCCAAATAGAGATTTTCAAGAAGAGTGGGCAGGCTGTTTTTTTTTTTTTTTTTAACTTTGCTTTGTGGTTTATTCACTCTCACTGATTTAATTTCCAAAGATAGATCTCCAAGATGAAGATTTTATGTTAATGGCGTGGCCCACAAAACTTAACGCAACTGGATGAAAGTGAAGTAAAGAAGATGTTATCATGGCTTTCAGATCATGTGGCATATACTTTGCATGGCAACATATGTTGAACACTAATATTCAACTTTTTCACCATTGAGGAAGTGATATCCAAACTGATCATGTGATCGGAAATCTGGGCTCATCACATAATTTTCAGCTGATCGGTATCTTTTTTATTACCAGAGCCAGCTTCATGTTGTAAATTATGTATTTGTAGATGCAAACAACGACGGTCGAACGAGTACGTCGCTTTAGACTATAGTGTTACTTTATCTTTCCATTTCCTGGGCCCCCAGATACTCAAAAGGCGAATTCACAATGCATTACACAGCAGCACATTTGTCCAGCTTGTGTTTGGGGAGCAAAAGATATGTCCACAAGGTTTCGCTTTTATGGCCAAAAGTCAGGGCAAGCCCAAAGATACTACACACTAAGTCTGCAAAACCACACAGACCACATGACAGAACATTATGGTAAAACAGTTTGCTGGCTGAGCAACATCGTGCAAGAGTTCACAGAATAACAGGTTAGCAAATGTAACGCATTTAAAAAACATACAATGCAACCTCGATTTAACGGAACCTGATTTAACAGATATCGGATGTAACGGACAGAAAATACTGTCCAAAAAGAGTGTTCTGCCGTTTGTCTGTGAGTTCCACAACTGGGCGCTGTTGTTTACTAGAGCTGTGGCGCAATCAATAGGCAGAGACTGGGAAACATATTTCCGGGTTGTGTCGCTGTTGTCACAGAATATACAGTATGAAGACTAGATCCCCCTAACAGACGTGGCGGCCATGTTGGATGTAGTGACATTTCATCATGGGCAATGCAAGAAAATTAACTTGCTGTCGCCGTAGGTACACAGCTCATCTTCACATCACATCTATGGCTGCTGTTTACTGGAGCGAAGGATCATCGTATAGTTAGTACGCTCAATGATGTTGAGCACACGTCTCTGGAACATGCTAATTTTGGTACGGAATACTGTAAAGTTTTTTGTCAAGCCCTTCTCGATCCATCGCATCCAGTCTTAACGGAGGTGGAAAAAGGAGGTGTGCGAACCTTGCATCTATAAAAGTGACCTTCGACTCGACATTGTTCCACCAGCTACAACCATTATCACCCCCCCCCCAAAAAAAAAAATTTGTACTGAAAAAAGCGCTTCAATTAAACAGACACCCCCTTTTAGTCTATTAATTCAAGGGTCCACTCCATCCATCCATACATCCATCCATTTTCTACCGATTATACCGAGGTCGGGTCGCGAGGGCAGTAGCTTTAGCAGGGACACCAAGACTTCCCTCTCCCCAGCCACTTCATCCAGCTCTTCCGGGGGGATCCCGAGGCATTCCGAGGCCAGCCGGGACACAGTCTCTCCAGCGTGTCCTGGGTCGTTCCCGGGGTCTCCTCCCGGTGGAACGTGCCCGGAACACCTCCCCAGGGAGGCGTCCAGGAGGCAGCTGAATCAGATGCCCCAGCCACCTCATCTGACTCCTCTCGATGTGGAGGAGCAGCGGCTCTTCTCTGAGATCCTCCAGGATCTCACCCTATCTCTAAGGGAGAGTCCGGACACCCTGCGGAGGAAACTCATTTCGGCCCCTTGTACCCGGGATCTTGTTCTTTCGGTCACGACCCACAGCTCGTGACTATAGGTGAGGGTAGGAACGTAGATCGACCGGTAAATCGAGAGCTTCGCCTTTCGGCTTAGCTCCTTCTTTACCACAACGGATACAAAGTCAGTATCACTGCAGACGCTGCACCGATCCGTCTGTCGATCTCCCCGTTCCATTCTTCCCTCACTTGTGAACAAGACCCCAAGATACATGAACTCCTCCACTTGGGGCAGGATCTCATCCCCGACCCGGAGAGGGCACACCACCCTTTTCCGACTGAGGACCATGGTCTCAGATTTGGCGGTGCTGATTCTCATCCCAGCCGCTTCACACTCGGCTGTGAACCGCTCCAGCGAAGCAAACTGGTTGCATTTGACGAGGCAATAGTATTGGTTGTGGATAAGCAGAGTCCAACCACCAACAACGCAGCTGTAGGGAATCTAAAATCTAATTCATATTCAATGCCTTCTTCTAGGCCAAAGCAGCAAATATTTTATTGGAAGCTGGACAAAGAGGAAGAACCTCAATTACTGTGAGCAGAAGAGGCAAGCTCTGTGTGAGATTTGGAGCCCTGTGGCGTGCTGAGAACACTTACATGCAAGCACATGTACGTGCAGAAACAATAGCGGTGATACCCGTGCACGCACGCACACACACACACACACACACCTTAGTCATCCCAAAGGTATTCACAACTATCTACCTAACATAGAAAGAAAAGGATGAGAAGGAACTGGTGAAGAAAAAGCAGAACATAAAGGAGGTCTCAGAGGGTCTCATCTTTCAGACAGCCTAAGGTGCTGGATTCACAATATGTACACCTACTTGGAGCTCTGATGAATCTCCAAACATCAGAGCACATTAGGAATCCACTTAAAACCTTGAGGTTAAGATTAATGCTTTGCTGCCTTAAATAGAGATGCCTTTAGGAATACAAGCAGGGATTTATCTGACCCCCTAAAAAGGTCATCTTTGGTTGCTTCATTGCAAGAGCTGCTTTTTCAAACATACCTTTGTTATTGTGGACTGAGACTCATTCCGTTATATGAGTTATTGGATTTGTTGCCATTATTACTCACTAAAATAGCTGTACGGTACGCAACACATCCCTTCAGTTACTTTGGATTTCAAACACGTTAATGTGTTTGTGGCTCACTGCTCACGATTAACTTAATGAATATCACAATGGTCCTTCACTGCGAACTATAAGGATGCATGAATAGACATTTCCCTTTTCCGCCCCTTATATTGACAATTCCAAACATACAGTATATCGAGCCCAACTCTGCTGGGTCCGGATTTCTGAGCTTTTCCACATTTTTATACCATCATTGACACAGTCACGGCAGCAAATCAAAACCTTTTGCTTTTGTTAAGTGTCTCGGGAGTCTCACATGCATGATTCTAAACATATGAGGATTCAGCGAAATAGACAAGGCTAAAAGCAAATGCATTTTACTCATCCATTATAGTCCACCAATGACACATGCTTTAATGTACTACCTGTCCTCATTTGGGTTACGAGTGAGTTGGAGCCCGTTGCAGTCGACTTTGGCCAGGAGGCAAGCTACACGCTGCTGGACTGGTCACCAGCCAATCGCAGTAAAGAAGGATTCTCTACTTTTTTTTTTTTTTTTTTAACTTTTGTTAAATGTTCCTTAACATTTCAGTGAATATTGGTAAAGTTTAATGTAGGCATATACAACAGATCTATGAAGGTATAGAAGGTCACACTCAATTATCGGCACGTGCTTCTGATAGGGCACGTTTCCACGACAAAAGTGCATTTGAATATTCAACTCCGTGAGTATTTGTGATTAAGGTTATAGGCGTAATGTGTCATACTTGCCTCTGTTGATGTCCTCCATTTTAGAAAGTGAATGTCGCATCAGTGTTTAGGCGGGAAGAATACTTTAATTTGAGGCCCTTGGTCTCTGTTTGCATTTTCAATGTCTAAAATGCTTCTATCAGTTTTTGTGTTTTGTCAGTGGTTGTTTTTCATGTTTTACGACATTGATCAACTCAGTTGAAACCTGTGAAACCCCCATAGATGTTTTGGTTATTGGTCCACACATGACCAACTGTGTATAATGGAACTTCAAAGTATATTTAGGGTATAATGTAGTAAAGCTAAGCTGGTTTAAATCGAAGTAGTAGCTGTAAAGTACGAGGACTGCACGGTATTTTGTTTGCGCATTGTCGTCGCGATGTACGTATACACAATAGTCACATTGCAAGGTCTGCTGCGATGTTGGTGTACTGTAATATACAGTGAATCAATTGTAATGTTAAAAGTGACCAACAGAGGGACCTGTTTGGACCCGCTGCATTTCCTATTTCACTCTTCAGAATTAAACGACTGTAGACAGGCACGCGGCAGCTGCGTGAGTGCGAAGTGCGTTCAGGGACATTGTAAAGGGGAGTGAATGTGTTCTTACGTAATACAATACATAATTGTAAAAATGTATTACTATAAAAAATATGATTTGTATTAGAATGCTTTAATTAAAACACTGTACAAGCACACTGTGATAATCTGGATTTTATTTTGTTTTGTAATATAAGAATAGATACTTTTTTTTTTTTTTAATATAGTCAGCCAGAACTGCGAGGAATGAAAAGTTATCAATGTCCTTTCACTATTGTTCCTGTCATACTGCATTGTGTGTTTTTGTTTCAGATTAAGGACTAAAGTCCTGTTTTGTTTAATTCCTCATTTAAAAAAAAAGAAAAAAATAATAAAAAAAGACAATTCACGCAACATGTTTATCTTTGTGTTTTTGAGATTCTAGGGTGAAAGCTGACTGTATGGGTGGCAACTTTGGGGAAATGAATGAGGGTAAGAACCCCTCAGCAACATATTGGGGAAAAGAAAAGAACTATGAATTGGTTTGTTTTTTGGCCGGTGAACTATACACTAAACTAGTTCCTTTTTGGAATTGTGAACTGAACTTTGAACTAGTTCGCATAGAAATGAACTCTCCCAACATTGATCCTGTATTGCAATATCGCAGGTTTACAAAAAAACTAAATCACAGTCATTTTTTCCAGTATCGTGCAGCCCTAGTAAGTACTCACTCAGTTTACATTGTCCAATGACAATACCCCATTTATTATTAAGAAAATACTGCACGCAATTAACTAATTCTAGTGGAATAACCTGGCAAGACAACTACAAGTACAAAGTGCGGAAACTTTTTTTTTTTTTGGACCATTTTTCATTTTATTATTTCATATTTACAAGCTACGTCTGTTTTTCGTAAAAATATTTACTAATAATTACTTTAGTAATGTGTTAGCATAAGTTGGTGATAGAGATTGTGTGTTCTGACTTAGAAAAAAAGGGGTTCTGACGTGCTGTAAGAATGGAATCATGGATCTCCTGTATTGTTGTTAAGGTAAACCATGAAAAGGTGAGATGCCAAAAGACAGTGCGCAAGCAAGCAGCACTGAGGGGAGGGGAACACTTTACGCCATTGTGGCGCCAGGGTTCAGAAGAGTTACAAAACAAATGAGCAATTCCTGAGGTCATGCAACAATGCAGGGCCAAGTCAGTGATGGAATCATGGTAATGTTTGGACCTTTACCATAGTTTTCAGAGGTGACATTCCAGTTAGAATTTCAGTAAATTATTCTTCCAGTATGCAGTTTTGTGTTTCTGCTGTGTTGGTCTCGAGACTTGCACGGAAAGCGCTAACTGGGATCACAGCCAACCATTAGAGCATTTTGGTCAGTAGGTTCTATTAACAGTATCAAATGGCTTATTGGAAAACACTTTCCTTTGTTTCTGAATGCGGTACATTCA
Source organism: Phyllopteryx taeniolatus (assembly GCF_024500385.1). NCBI lineage: Eukaryota > Metazoa > Chordata > Actinopteri > Syngnathiformes > Syngnathidae > Phyllopteryx > Phyllopteryx taeniolatus. Next base: position 11,469,888 of record NC_084516.1, on the reverse strand, counting down.
AGTCGAGTCCACTAAACCATTTTAAAGCTCTAAACCCTGCAGGTCAAACATACTTGAGGTCATGGTGACTTAATTAAATGCAGGGCATAATCACATACATTGGTTTCGGAAACTATCAATCACCATGGAAGTGTAGCAGTTTCAAAACACATTTTGTCGAGAACAAATAATGCAAACAGTGCGCTTGACCCCCTCTTCATTTGGCTAAGCCATGAGACTGTGTTAAAGCACACACTTTGACCTTTTACTTATAATAAATCATGATGTGCTTCTGTTCAGTCGCCAGATTTTTGTTTAACCAATTTGTCACTGAAGCCCCCCCCACTCCTCCACTCTCGCTGCAGATCTCATCGTGGGATTAGTGGGCGGATCAAAGTGTGCCATCCCAACCTCTCGCTCGCCTTGTAATTAAAGGAGGCCAAAGCTTTGTGGAACAGATAAGTTGAGGCTAATGGTGGCTACCAGGAGAAAGAGAACGAGAAGACAAAAAAAAAATCCCACTGCAAGTTGAAAAATAGACATTAGTCAATGATACATCAGAGAAAGGGAAAGGCCCTGTGGTTGTTTGATGAAAAATTCATCAAAACTCAACAATATTCTGATTACAGAGCAACATAAATCTGAATTTCTGTTTTTCAACACAAATCTACTTCTACAAATTATTTGAACATTTGGCTATTGCAGAAGACTCAGCCATCCAAGACACACTTTTAAAGTAATAAGAAGAATTACTATGTGCTGCAATCACTGCAATGTGATGAGCCATTGGCCTTTGCTATTATGCCATGATGACCGAGACTGTTAAAAACATTCACTCATCACATAAAATCACAGACTCCTTGCAATCTCACAAAAAGTACTGTTGTGAGGGAATGAGTCTGGTGTGATACACTCAAGTGTACTACTTCGTACCCTTGAAACTTAACTTTTGAGCCCTGGAAATAGTACAACCAGCTACCTAGAAGTGTTAAAAAAAAGCACTATGGCATACAATAGATTGGAGCTCAAGGGACATAAATTGACTTGTAATGTACCCATCGGCTCAGTACTATTCCAGACTTCAGGGTGAACATTGAAGAAGAGGTAATATAAATAAATGCCTGCCATTCTCATTCTACCACAGTGGTCAAATGAACTTCCTCTGGCAGCCAAAGCTTCCTCATGCTGGCTGTGGAAAACGTATTTCAGCTGAAGTAGAGAAAATGAGGCATAGGAGGGGGACTGACTGCATGTCCACTTCTGTTCATTGTTTAACAACGCAGGGTGATTTCAGCTCTTCTTTGCAACATTTCATAGATAGAATAACAGTAGATTATTAACTTTTGATTACATTTACACATGATGATGTTTTAGCAAAAAATGGATACAAAGGGTGGCATTTTGGCTGATCTTTTACACGACAGTTCTAACAAACATATTCCTGTGGAATTGGAATCTTTTAAAATGACAGTGTTACTGTTTCCATACAAACACGCCACATAAACTTGAAGGGTAGGCCAAGCAGTTGTGCGACATACACATAGTGCTTCTTTACAAAATGTCATCACCAACTGCTAGACTGGCATACATACAAGTGTGTTCAATGTTTTTGCAGGTTCGTGTACAGAGGGATCATTCTGACATATTCATGTCAAACTTTAAAAAAATAATAATTTTGCAAACTGAATTTTACTAGGTTGTTGTCATGTTAACATACGCTGAAACTACAACTTGCAGTATTGTTTGGCATAACCAAACGCACAATGCACAATGATGGCTTTCCAACATCTTCCCCCAAGTTGAATCTATCACGCCACACCCATCTGCTCCTCCAAGCAGGCTGTTTAAAATCTAAAAAGGAAACTGCTGCAAATGTCTGTTCTCTGCAGATGCACATATTTACTTACACTTACATTGAGCAACACATAGTCTCCTTTAACCTGTGTCAAACATGAAGATGCTTTCCATCACATGTGATGTACAATGTGACACAGATGTTCAAAACATGCATGCAGATGGGAGCAAAACAGGAGAAGTGTGCAGGCGTGGGACCTTTTCTCTTTTTATTTCATGACTGAAATAGACCCTGTGTATATTTTAAGCATAGAACTACTCAGTTAGGGGTGCAGCTCTATCATTTGGGCTGCAGTCAAGGGTGTGTGTGACACATGTGACAATGCAACAGGGGAAAGGACATTCAAATGTCCAAAGTGAATTCATAGAACAGTAGTTGGTCTTAATCGGAGAAGTGTGCGGTGCACATTTCTCCGACATCACTTGCAGACTCACCTGTGACATCTGTGGCCTGAAATTGATCTCCTTCAGGTCCACGGATCCAGGGGAGAGATTGTGCAACATCTGGCACAGGAGCACGCCGTCACGCAAGGCTTGCGCGAGATCGAACACGGCAGCTGAGGGCCACACGACCCGGTGGTTCTGGGGCAGAACCTTGCAGTCGATCAGCCAGCGCCCGCATTGCCTCCACTCCTCCATAGCGTTCAGCTGCAAATACGCTCACAATCTCACGAACGCAAAGCAAAAGTGACGAGTCCGCCAAGTGGGTTCCCACAGGGCTGGAAGCTACCACACGCTCACTCCCTCGTTTTTCATTCACTATCGGGCAAATTCATAACTTTTTGTGATGGGCGCATGTCAGCCAAGAGTGGAGATGTAAACCAGTGAAATAAAAAAAAATAAAAAATTTATTAAAAAAAAAAAAAGCCGGAATAAGCTACACGGCGGCGGCGTCACTCGAAATTTTTTCTCCTCTTCATCCTTCAAAAGTTTTCCAGGCGTACAAAAAAAACATGAAAAGTGAAGGTGTGGTCCCAAAAACGGCTGCTTTGACATGTACAGCGACAAACACGCACACACAAGACGTGTTGCGTTGCTGGCTCAAAGCGAGCAAGCCCGCCCGTCCTCTCTCAGTTCATTTGAGGAAACACGCTAAAAAAGAAAGGAAAGAGCAATACTTGGACCGCGCGACCATCCTGCTTGAGCAGCAAACTCCGGAAACATCCAGGCCGGAGGGGAACAATGAGTTTATCCGGTTTACGTTACTATATTGGGCGCTTGTGAACAACCCTCCGAGTGTCTTCCCAGTTTTTGCTTTGCTGTGATTTCAGCCGCCTCGCGCGTCCGTTCTCTTTTTTCTCTCTCTCTCTCTGTCTCTCGAGTCTCGCCCGTCGTTTTCCCCCGGCGGACTCAAAGAGATGTTCAAGTCCCAAAACTCCCGAACGGAGCGACACAAATGTCCGGACAAAGCGTACGCTCTTGACCCGAAGGTCCAACGAGCTCCTGCGTGCCGCTAGCCCCTCCCTCCGGGTCAAGCGTCAGTACGGTGTTGACACTTTGTTAGAGAACCTCCACACTCTTGTGCATTTCTATCCGTTTTTTTGTTTTGTTTTTTGAATGGTGCTTGACGATACGCTCTCTGGTGGCGGAATCTTAGCACTGCATGGGCAGGGTTGCTGCTTGCTCAGCCCACCCATTACTTACATTCGAAATGTATGCAAGGGTGCGAGTTAAAGAAGAGAGGGGACAATCCAAAATCTGTGCTCAAATAAGAATGCTGCTACTTTACAATAATGCGACTCAAGTAAAAAGTAGTCCTCCGAATAATGACCTGAGTAAGGGGAAGTACTACTCAGATGCTGAGCAACTGCTGAGTAAGCCATTATTATTTTTTATAAATCAGAGCATAAATGTCAAAAAGACAGAAATATAAAATTGACAAGAGCGAGTAGTATAAACTGAAGGATGGTAAGTAATTTCAAACCTACCCCATACACCAATTAAACATCTCTTTTCGAGGAAATCGATTGCCATCCACTGAATCGTTTTCTAAATGAACCAATATCATCCTTGAATCGAATCGGCAACGACGAATCGTGATGCGAATCGTATTGTTGCTCCAACAAATCGCATGTCTAAATGAATGTCTGTTGCTACAGGTACTGTCTGTACTGTATGTTTACCAGCTGCGAACTGGCTCAGACCAGTGGTGGTTCTAGCCCGCCAGACTGGGTCGTCAAATTATCAAATATGAATATTACGGTCACATCCTATCCATTTTGGCAACGGGGTGGGTGCAGATAAAAAAAATGTGTGAGTGTGAGTACAAATGGTTGCTTGTCTATGTGCCCTGCCATTGGCTGGGGACCAGCTCAGGGTGTACCCCACCTCTCGCCCAGTCAGCTGAGATAGGCTCCAGTACACCCGCAACCCTAGAGTGAGGATAAGCGGTACGGGAAATGGATGGATGGATATATATATATATCCATCCATCCATTTTCTGAGCCGCTTCTCCTCACTAGGGTCGCGGGCGTGCTGGAGCCTATCCCAGCTGTCATCGGGCAGGAGGCGGGGTACACCTTGAACTGGTTGCCAGCCAATTTAGAGTCTCCAATTCATGCATGTTTTTGGGATGTGGGAGGAAACCAGAGTACCCGGAGAAAACCCACGCAGGCACAGAGAGAACATGCATGAATTTTGTTTGCATGTTCTCACCGTGCCTGCGTGGGTTTTCTCCGGGCACTCCGGTTTCCTCCCACATCCCAAAAACATGCATTAATTGGAGACTCTAAATTGCCCGTAGGCATGACTGTGAGTGGGAATGGATGTTTGTTAGGCTCCAGCACGCCCGCGACCCTAGTGAGGAGAAGCGGCTCAGAAAATGGATGGATGGACTACACACAAGCACTAGTAATAAATTCTTAAACCAATATGTTTCTTTCCTTCTATTTTGATGTATGGTACTGTATTGATTTTTGTTTTGAAATTATTTACCATCCTTTACCATCCATTTACCATCGCTCTTGTCAATACAATTGTCATATGTGGTCAAATTGACAACTTGTCGGCCACTAACATCATCATCATGCCACGTGTAGCCTGTTAATGTCTTTTTGTCACGTCTCATTAATTTATCAACTCAGAGGCTATTATGCTTCCTCCACCTCCAGATTTCCACAGGGACATAATGCATTGGACCAATTTATTTCCTTGCATTAAAGGAGGCAGCACAAGAAAGCACTACATTTGCTTCTTTTGCCATCACTCATAAAATTTTAAGTAAAATCTGTACCCATCCATTTTCCATACCGTTTGTCATCAGGATCATGAGCAAGGGGTGCACAAAGGAAAACCAGGGGTTCTTGCTTGGAGCTCATTGTCCCTGACCCACCAACCTCGCTGGTTGAACTTGATTTAGGTATGTGTACACTTTTAAAGATGTTAAAGTTGTTAATACGCATAGTAAGGAATAAATTTAGCAGCGTAAAGAGGCATTTGTAGTTGTATGTCATCAGTTTTGTTGTATAGTGGTGAGCAAAATAATGCAAAGGCAGTGAAGTTAGTTAGTTTCCGCAATCAAGCGTGGAGCTCACTGAGTTCCCACTGCCGACAGCAGCGGATACACACTTAAAGACTTACAGCATGGGACTGTGCAATCAACTGATTTGGTGCAGTTCTCTAGGGCACCCGTCCACAATCCTTTTAGGTAACACTTTCATAGCGTTAATAATGTTAACCCTTCCCTTATGGTTTTAATGTTTTACACTGTCAGAGTTGTTAAATAAGACTTTAGCAGTGTTAGTAAAGTAATTTCAAATTCAGCTCCAAGAAATGGTCATATCCTATACTGTTTCTACTTTTTAAACAGCACAATGCTGTAGGCTCATCAGGCAGATTACAAAAGCAGGAACAAGGCTGCAGTGGATATAAAAAGTATACACACCCCTGTTCAAATGTCAGGTCTTTGTGTTGTTAAAGAATTTTGACATTTAAAAACTTTTTCAATCATTGTGACATAAAATTTTTGCATATCAACTGACTTATTTTTGTATCTTTTTGAGAGGGGAGTTGAAAATAAACAACTGAAATAAACATGAACGTGATTGACTTGGAATTGACATTTAACTTGATGCCCTCTTGGCCAGGTTACCATTGCAAAAGAGATGTTCTAGCTTGTCTTTTACGTGGTTAAATAAAGTTTAAATAAAATAAATAAAAATAAATCTGGTTTCACAAGGATGAACTCCCTCTTATAACTGGCATGTGGCTGTGTTCAGAAGTAACAGATCACATTCAAACTCATGCTCAATGGGAGTCCACACACACCTGCCACCATTTCAATTTTTAAGTGGAAAAAAACCCAACAACACCTGCATAGGGCCTTACAGAAACATTATTTGCTTTACCTGCTAAAATGATTGAATGAAGAAGCTCTTTGCTGACCAGACCTTATTGATAAAGTGTGTGTGTGTGTGTGTGTGTGTGTGTGTGTAGGTGTGTGTGTGTGCCTGTGTGTGTGTGTGTGTGTAGAGATAGAGAGAGAGATAGAGAGAGCGAGAGGGAGAGAGAGGGAGTAGAACAGAACTTACCCCACCCCACCTTACCGCAAGGTGTTTTCTCAAGTTAGAAGTGGGCTGAAATAATATCCAAGTTTGAGCAGTGACAAAACAATGCTGCATGTTATAGCTATTGTTTTTCATAGTATATAATGTAAACACGAGTCGCACACTGCTGTCACGACTCACTTTAATTGGCCCGCGAAGCCCAATAGAAGACTTTGTATGCAGACATGCGACTTTCTTGTGTCGGTTGATTGGTAAACTTGAGTCAAACATCACTGTGGTAATCACGGTGGATTGGAGCAATGGCGCCCGATGCTGAAGTTGAAAACGAAAGTCTAAAAATAGATCGCGCACGAAATTATTGATAAATGAATGTAGCGAGCGGCATGTAGATCATTGTAACGGAGCAAAAGTACCATTTCTTCTTGACTCTGGAATTGGAATGAACTCCTGCATTAGGAGGTAGAGTTTAAGTATACTACGGGTCTTGTTCACGAGTGAGGGAAGGATTGTACTGGACAGTTATGAAGAAGAGAGCCAAAAGTTGGAGCTCTCAATTTAACCCTCACCTATGGTCATGAGCTACGGGTTGTGACAAGATTACAGGTACACGTGGATAAGATGAGTGTCCTTCATAGGGTGTTGGGTTTACTTTTATAGAGAAGAGCAGTGATTCCCAACTAGGTTGTGCCGTGGCACCCTAGCGTGCTGTGAGAGATCATCTGGGGTGTCGGGGGAAATTATCCAATTTCACTTAATTTGTTTAAAAATTATTATGTAATATATATCCTTGTTCATCTATCTATGCCAGCAACGTATAGTTACAGGCAGAATAATTAAATTATCTTCCATCAGTATATCCATCTGTTGCTATTCATACGACAGAATAAATCCTTGCTTTCTACAAGTACATCAGCTTTGTGATTACTAATTAAACAGGCCCATACCAGACTATACAAACTTAAAGTGTTGGGGATTGATGCCTCTGCAAGTCGTATGGGCTATAGCCACTGTATATATTTTGTATTTTAGTGTAGGCACCCCACTAACAAACAATGAAAGGTTTATGCACACTGAACAGTTTCTGTAGCTATTCTTTTTTTAAAGCATTCAACAACTACAAAAAATAATAATAATAATTTGGAAACAGTTTGGGAAAGTTAAGCACAAATGCATTTTACCTTTAGTTACTCCCAGCGGTTGAATCCATCACAACTGGACTGTTTGGGTTGTCTTCATAGATGTTTTGCCTCTCATCCAAGCAGGCTTCATCAATTCATGCTGCAGAACTAGCTAGGACAGTGCTAGTCTGAGGCAACTGAAGGAACCAAGTATTTATCCTCTTCGTCAATAGTCACCAACCTTTTTGAAACTGCGAGCTGATATGGGCAGCTGATATGGGCACTTCCATCCATCCATTTTCTGTACCGCTTATCCTCACTAGCGTCACGAGCGTGCTGGAGCCTATCCCAGCTGACTCTGGAAGAGAGGCAGGTACACTGGTCGGCAGCCAATCGCAGGGCACATAGAAACAAACAACCACTCAATTTAGAGTTTTCAATGAACCTACCATGCATGTTTTGGGGATTTGGGAGGAAACCGGAGTACCTAAAACGCACGCAGGCACGGGGAGAACATCCAAACTCCACACAGGTGAGGCCGGATTTGCACCTGGGTCCTCAGAACTGTGAGGCAGAAGTGCTAACCAGTTGTCCACCGTGCCGCCAGTTATATTACTTTGAGAAAGTAATTGAAATAGTTACACAACTATTACATTGTGAACATGGTAACTTGTAATTTTAACCAACTACATTTCAAAAGTAATCTTACCAACACTGCTTATAAGTGAGAGTGGTCCATTTGCCAACATAGCGACTTTGTTGCTATATTTAGTGTCTATTCAGAGCTCTCCTGTCATAGTTTTTCCAAAAGACGACTGGTGACACATCACGGGATTTGTGGTGGTGTTATTGACTCTTGAGACTCCTTTCCAACTACAGTCAGAGCTGGACATATTCACTCTTGCGAATACAACGTGCTTGCACAAAGCCCACACCATGTGATTCTCCTTGTAATTCAGCCTCATGGAGTCAGTACCTCGTCACCAAGCCGCTAAATTACACTATTATTTTGTCAAATAATGTGCGAACTGGTGTGGGAAAGCGCACCAGAGACCCAACTCTTGATATACAACAATGAAAATAAACGGTATCTCCCCTTTAAGCATCTCTACAATCTTACGCTTGTACAGCTCTATATGAAACGTTGTTGTTCCCATCCCATGCATCCATTTTCAACACCGCTTATCCTGGTTAGGGTCGTGGGACGCTGGAGCCTATCCCAGCTGACTTCGGGCGAAAGGCAGACTACACCCTGAACTGGTCGCCAGTCAGTTGCAGGGCACCGTTGTTGTTCCAAATGCAAATATTGACCCAATTTTAAACTGTTGCCATCAGAGCCAAATGATTCAATTCAAAATACCACTATTGGCGTGAGGCCACAATACTTCTTATCATCTTCTGCTTATATTATGACCTGTTCATCCAACTCAGACAACCATTTATCTTCTGTCCCTTGAAGTTTTATGCAAATGTTTTCCAAGAAAGTTTTGCCTACGGCAAATGTGAGACATCAGAGACTTCTCTTTTTGAAACATTACATTCGGGACTTTCTGCTCTGAATTTGCACTAGGATTTTTATTGCCTTGCATGAAGCCCATGAATGTCCTCTTAAAAATCCTAATGGCCTCATTATTTAGCACTTCCATCCTCTATTTTTTGAATGGAGATGCAAAATCTTGTCCCACGGGATATAATATCAGCACCATGGTACATTTGCATTGTTATTTTACAATGCAATGTTATGCTGAGGAGGAAATTAAATATTCATCCATCCATCCATTTTCTGCACCGCTTTATCCTCACAAGGGTCGCGGGTGTGCTGGAGCCTATCCCAGCTATATTCGGGCGAGAGGCGGGGTACACCCTGAACTGGCCGCCAGCCAATCGCAGGGCACATATAAACAAACAACCATTCGCGCACACATTCACATCTAAAGGCAATTTAGAGTCTTCAATCAACCTACCATGCATGTTTTTGGGATGTGGGAGGAAACCGGAGTGCCCACGCAGGCACGGGGGAGAACATGCAAACGGCACATAGGTGGGTCCGGGATTTGAACCCTGGTCCTCAGAACTGTGAGGCAGTTGTCCACCGTTCCGCCATTAAATATTCAATACAGCATATTTATTTCCTTTTTCATAAAAGAGGTACATCATGTTATTAACTGGACAAGCAATAAGGCAGTATCACCTGTTCCCCTGGATGCTCTCAACCATTTATTCTGACGCAGAGGTCAGGGCCTTTAGGTCATGCATCTTCAACTAACACATTTTACGGGAACAGTGGTTCATTCATGGTCAAACAAATTATTGTCTTCCAAATAGCTAAAGAGTTATGCAAGAACATAGTAAAGGCATACATAAGTTGTATAAAAAGCCTGTGAGCAAGACCTCATATTGCACCACAATAATCCATGAACAATGGTTGGGGAATGTCGATGGACAGAGTAGGTCCCTTTTACTCAGCATCCTGCACACATCTATTCACCATGATGGACAGGAATGTCATGAGCCAGAAGCAGTTTGTCTAATATTCACTGCCACAGTCAGTAGCTAACATGCAAACATTAATCGTGCTACCAAACCATGTTTCTCAATTCTCTGTGAAGTCCTAGTTTATATTCACTGAATGTTATCCGATCTTGTCAAGCTATGTCTGCCTCCGCAACGTTCAGTGTCTATTTTGCTCCTTTCAGCTGTGAGGAAATTTCAACAAAAAATTGTGAATTGTTAAATGTATGTACTACAGGGTGCCTGGTGTCTGTCAAAAGCATATTGGAATATAAGCCCTATCCTTATAACTGTCACGGGTGCTCGCTGAGCTGTTGCCAAAGTTGGGCTAATTGCAAACAGCGAGAGATAGGATCATTTACAGCAGCAACTTACAGACCAAACGTTTCATGAAAGCAGATTGGTAAATGGGGGTGATCGACCAAATAATTTGAAATCATGCCGTAGGCAGGTATTGCAATTGCTTGTAAAGATTACATTCAACAACCATTGTCCAGTCTACTCTGCCCTCACTACTTAGATAGGCTACAAATACTGAACATGTTTTTTTGTGGTTGGAGTTGTTTTTGTTTTGCCTCGTTTCCTGGAGTTTTGTGTTTGGTTTTCATGGTTCCTCAGCTGTCTCTTGTACTGTGATAAGTGTATTTACGCAATTTATTTTGTTTCTTTGTGTTCAGTCTTTTTCTCTTCATCATTTGCGGTGAGTGATATTAGTTCAATCATTAAACTTGTCCTATTACTGGAGCAACCAGCTGTTACTACAAATGATACAAATGCAACATATGTTGGTCCATTTAACAATTCAGGGCCAGGTGTACTGGCCTTGAGAGTTGCACCTACAGTTGTGTCCATAAGTCTATATACCTTGGCAGAATTGGTAATATGTATCTTTAAAGAAACATGAGTGATTTTTTTTTTTTTGCACAGACAGTCTTCCTGACAGTTGTGGCTATTAGGTTACCTGACTGTGGTTTGGTATCAACAGAACCACTAATTTTCCATTTCTTTATAAGAGTGTGAAAATCACAGATTGACATTTGTAATGTGCAGGGCTCTCTCAAGAACTTAGTGTAGAAACTCACTGACTATTTATACACAGACACTAATTACAATCAAACAAGTCACAGAAGTGGAAACATACCCGTTAATAGCCATTGAAAACTGTGTGGGTCAAACAGTCAAGGGTATGTAAACTTCTGATCAGGGCCATTTGTTATGATTTAAAAAGGGCACACACAATTTTGTGATAACAAATGGTTTCACATGACCACTAGCTCAAAATAAAAGAAACATTATCCGCATCTTCTTCTTTTATTTTCGACTCATATCGTTAGGGGTCACCACAGCATGGCATTCTTTTCCATCTAAGCCTATCTGCTACATTCTCCTCTCAAACACCAATAGCCCTCATATCTACCTATATCTACCTTCTTTTAAGTCTTCCTGTAGCTCTCTTGCCTGGCAGCTCCATCCTCATCATCATTCTACCAATGGACTCACTATCTCTCCTCTAGACATGTCCAAACCATCTCAGTCTCCTCTCTCCAATTTTGTCTCCAGAACATCTAACCTAGACTGTCCCTTTCGATGAGTTCATTTCTAATCCTATCCAACCTGGTCACGCCAAAAGCGAACCTCAACATCTTCCTCTCCACTACCCCCAGCTCAGCCTTCTGTCGTCTCTTCAGTGCTTCTGTCTCTAACCCGTGTACCATGGCTAGCCTGACCATTGTCCTTCTTATTAACATTTCCCTTTATCCTAACAGACTCTTCTATCACATAACATACATGACACATTCCTCCACACATTCCAACCTGCTGGGAACTGTCTCTTCACCTCCTTTCCACACTCACCATTGCTCTGAACTGTTTAGTATTTAAAGTATAGTCCTCCCTTGTTCTCTCTTGTCCCTGTAACCTCACTATTTCCCCTCCACCTCTCTCATCCATGCATACACATTTTTATTTTTATTTTGGATGATGTTCAAATATTCATCTTTTCAGTGTAAGTCTTCACCTTTCTAAATGTTTCCTCCACCTGCACTCACTGCAGATCACAATGTCATCTGCGAACATCATGGTCACTGGGGATTCCAGTCTGATTTTCCCCAAAATGCCAATCAATCAATACTTTATTTATATAGCCCTTTTCGTACATGGCAAATGCAGCACAAAGTGCTGAAGATAATAAAACAGGAACAGAACAACAAATGTTATACGCATACACACGCAGACACACACACACTATTGCATTTGTGTATTTGCAGAGACACAGAGTGATAAATTACAAGAGAATAAAGTAAAATTAATAGGTAAAATATGGAAGCAAAATAAGGAAGCCAAGGTATGTAAACTTACTTGGGCAGCCGTGGCCAAGAGGTTCTAAGATCATCGCCTGCCAGCGAGGGGACCCCGCTCCACCAACTGGCAAAAGAATGTGGGCAATCAAAAACCTGTCAGCTTGACAGAAGAAGAAGAAGAAGAATCACCTTTATTATCATGAACATGCATGCATGCACACAAAATTTGTTCTCTGCATTTTACCCATCATATTGAACACATACACATGTTAGTGGAACACACTAGAGCAGAGGGTAGCTGAAGCACCCAGGGAGTATTTCAGGGTATCAGTGTCTTGCTCAAGGACACCACAGCTGTGAGTCCAGGCAATAGCCCAGTCGGGGTCTTGAACCTAGGTTCCCCACAGTGGCAGGCGATGATCTTAACCATTGGGCCACAGCTGCCCTGACCGAGTCTGAAAGTATGCGGCAATGTCCCTTCGACCCCAAACATCCCTGACCGGCGGCGGTGGTGGCCTTGAGAAAGACATCGATACACCAAACTGCTCTCTGAACGCTTAACTAGCCCCCAGCTCCACTGTGTGCCACTGATAATGTGTGTTTGCTGTGTCCACTACAGTGATGTAAAGTAAACTGATGAGGTAAAATACAGAGGAATAATTTCGTGTGTGTGTTCATGACAAATAAAGATAATTCTTCTTCTTCTCTCTTACGAGCACAACTCTATGTACTGTATCTTTCATATAGGATTGCCTGTCCACAGGTAATGGTAGTATAAAAACATCCATAAATCAAACCAAGCCCTATAATTTCATAAAATAGTAAGTGCATGTGAAAATGGGAGAGAATGTGAGGAGTGCCTGAGAATGGATGCAGAGCGCAGAATGGAATCTGATGTGCAAATGGTCTTTGAGACTCACTGATGGAGCTATGAGATCACTTAACCTTTTAAGACATTTTGGAGATGTGGCATCTGCCTGAAATATGGCATATCATTTTAGCAACCCTCTGAGGGCGTCGTTTGATGTCATCCTAACTTGTGCTAGTTACAGAAATAAGACATTTGTTTGACTGTTTCATATTAACATGCATCAATGGGCGAAACTATAGAAAGTTTGAAAAAGAAGGGTCAGGAAACAAATGGCATTTCTGAACCCTGTCCTTGGGTTTGGGTTTGACTACACACATAATGCATCAAACCAGATCCCAGAGCCATCTCGATCACGCAAGAATGCCGTTCATCCGTTTATAGCTCTTTGTCAGGTCAACTGATTAATTTTTCACAGCTAAATTCTATTTTGTTTTGGTTTTATCGTTGTGTGTAGATTGATTTAGGAAAAATCGCTTGTGATTTTGGTTTATTCAAACATAACAAATGTTGGTCTGAATCATTTCTGACAGAATTGTATATGAATGAAATGCTGTGCTGCCAGAGTTCATGCTCAGCATTTTCTCTACAGGATGAGTAATGGTTCTAAAACAGATTTATAAGCAGCCCCATAAACTATGTTGATAATGGAGTATTCAAAAAAGTAAGCTTAACAAAAATCAATTGTTGAACAAAAGTGCAGGCGAGCACATCCAACACCACTTTGAATTGAATTGACATTGTGAAACCACATTTAGTGAATTTATATTCTCCCCTCCCACAAAACGTGTGCCAATGAGGCATTGAAAAGCAAATGAAAAGTGTGAAGTTGCATGTGTGTGGCCTTTTTAGCATTAGATTCATGGTCTCTGACTGATGGCCACAGGTCCAAGTAATGACGACTTGTCATTGGAGTTGTGGCACTGATCAATCACGCCCTCAGGGTTGTGCTCGTTTGTGTGGGTGGGTGCTGCATTCTGTGCTGCATGAAAGGAATGCAGGTCACAGAGTCTGACTACAAAGCCCTAGTATGCAGACCAAGCTCTCACTTGATTCCTAACAGCCAACACACTTTACGACTTATTTGGCCATGAACATTTTCATGAAAAGTACCAAACATTATATTACAACCCCCAATTCCAATGAAGTTGGGATGTTGTTTAAAATGTAAATAAAAACACAATACAATGATTTGCAAATCCCTTTCAACCTATATTAAATTGAATACACTACAAAGACAATATACAGTATTTAATTTTTAAACTGATGAATGTTATTTTTTATTTTTACTTTTGCCAATATTCTCTCATTTTGAATTTGATGCCTGCAACACGTTCCTAAAAAGCTGGGACAATGACAACAAAAGAGTGGGAATGTTGAGGAATACTTAAAAAAAACAAAAAAAACTGTTTGGCCGCTGGCTTCTCTGGGCCACAACTCATCTGAGATGGACTGACGCGAAATGGAAAAGTCTCCTGTGGTCTGATGAGTCCAAATTTGTAATTGTTTTTGGAAATCATGGCTGTTGTGTCTTCCGGGCGAAAGAGGAAAAGAATCATCCAGATTGTTATCAGCGCAATATTCAAAAGCCAGCATCTGTGATGGAATAGGGGTGTGTTATAGTAACCATGGTGTGGGTAACTTGCACATCTCTGTATGAAAATTGACAGACAGTGATATTTAATAGTGACTCAAACATTAATCTAATCAATTAGACTTCTCTATAACTTAATCTCCATTTAATCAAACAAAAGTATTAGTATTTCTCTCATTCTCTTGCTCGCCCTTGAAAAGTAGCAAAGCAAGAGGGAAAACAATAATAAAAATTTGAAACGTTAATATTAACAGTTTGAAATTTCAGCCCGGTTTATTCCTATAGCTATATACTGTAAACAAAACAAACAAACAAAAGTCATAGAATATGCCGCCTTCCAACTTTAGTAGTCATACAGCTTCAGGGGGATTCTTATGAAAAACGGTGCACGATTGCCACTCCCTGGCTGATTCCATAACTACAGCTCAGCTCGGAAGTTGAGCTCACAAAGCAAAAGAAGCATGAACTGGTGAAAGCAACAGCTATCTTTTTATTTATTTAATTAATTTCTTATAAAGAGCATGATGATACACCTGCTCCGAATCAAAAGTGCCTTAAATTGAAATAGACATGTTATGGGTCAATATCACTATAAAGTGCCTTTTGTGTCCTCATCAGAATCAGTCAGTCATCATTAAAATGTAGCAGAATAATTAAACTCTGATGTCAGCTTTGCTTCATTGGTTCACATCTTCACTGTTTTCGCCACAAGCTTTGCAGATTTGAGTTTGTGCTTGTATGTTATTATTAAGTGAATTAAACAGTGATCAGACGAACCCAAAGCTGTGAGGGCAACAAAGTGATGAGTCTGTACATTTGGAATTCAAAATCGACACACCCATGCACCAAAGAGGTAAGTTTGGATAAACTACAAAACTTTTTAAACTACAAAACATTTTAAAGCCTTTGTGTGTGTGTGTGTGTGTGTGTGGGGGGGGGGGGGGGGGGGGGGTCTTTATTTACAATAATTTTGAACTGTATTGGGTGTTTTTAGGAGACATGCAAACACCAAAGGCATGAAAAAGGTGACCAAAAAAAACATTGTAGAGGGAGAATGGGGGGGGGGGGGGGGGGGGGATTCCCCGGGCCTCCGCAGAGATACGTTTTTTATTTTAACATAAATTAAGCACGGCACGGTGGGCGACAGGTTAGAGCGTCAGCCTCACAGTTCTGAGGACCTGGGTTCAATCCCCGGCCCCGCCTGTGTGGAGTTTGCATGTTCTCCCCGTGCCTGCGTGGGTGTTCTCCGGGCACTCCGGTTTCCTCCCACATCCCAAAAACATGCACTAATTGGAGACTCTAAATTGCCCGTAGGTGTGACTGTGAGTGCGAATGTTTGTTTGTTTGTTTGTATGTGCCCTGCGATTGGCTGGCAACCAGTTCAGGGTGTACCCTGCCTCCTGCCCGATGACAGCTGGGATAGCCTCCAGCACACCCGCGACCCTAGTGAGGAGAAGTGGTTCAGAAAATGGATGGATGGATAAATTAAGCAATCTGGAAGACTCTGAAGAGTACAATAACGCAAAATCAACCAATTTCCTTCACACAGATAAACATTTATTTACACTGCTCAAGTACATGTTGATCAGAATGAGAATCATCTTTATTTGCCAAGTATGTCCAAAACACACAAGGAATTTGTCTCCGGTAGTTGGAGCCGCTCTAGTACAACAGACAATTTACA
The DNA here is from genome assembly GCF_024500385.1 of Phyllopteryx taeniolatus. Classification (NCBI taxonomy): domain Eukaryota; kingdom Metazoa; phylum Chordata; class Actinopteri; order Syngnathiformes; family Syngnathidae; genus Phyllopteryx; species Phyllopteryx taeniolatus. Next base: position 11,453,475 of record NC_084516.1, on the reverse strand, counting down.
GAACACTTTGGAGACATAAAGACATTGACAAAAAACAATTGTGCAAAAAGATGCAGAGTCCTCTAGCACTTAGAGCAGTTCGAATGACTAATATCGCAATAGTCCGGTGCAATGACGATTGTGCAAAGGGTGCCGAGATTTCAAGGAGTGTATGCGGTTTAAAGCGACGAGTAGTGCGATAATCTGGGACAATGGTTGTGCAAATGTTACAGATACTCCTCAATCAGTGTGCAAATGGGGCAGATGCTACTCTGGCATGAGTGGCCAGTATATGCAAATAGTGCAGCATGGCGAGACAACTACAGCGAGTGCACGAGTAATACATAATTGGCCCCACAGAAATGTGACAATGAACTCAAGTCAAAAAATTGCCAGCTTGTTGTAATGGAATTATAGGTTAGCTGTTTAAGAAGTTGATTGCAAGAGGGAAGAAGCTGTTGGAATGTCTACTAGTTCTAGTTTGCATTGATCGGTAGCGCCTACCTGAGGGAAGGAGCTGGAAGAGCTGGTGACCGGGGTGGGGAGGGTCCGAGAGGATTTTGCACGCCCTTGTCTTAGTTCTGGCAGTGTGCAAGTCCTCAAGGGTGGGTAGGGGGGTACCGACAATCCTTTCAGCAGTTTTGACTGTCCGTTTGTCCTTTTTTGTAGCAGCACCAAACCAGACTGTGATGGAAGAACACAGGACTGATTCGATGACCGCTGTGTAGAACTGTCTCAGCAGCTCCGGTGGCAGGCCGTGCTTTCTCAGAAGCCGCAGGAAGTACATCCACTGCTGGGCCTTTTTGAGGACGGAGTTGATGTTGGTCGCCCACTTCAGGTCCTGGGAGATTGTAATTCCCAGGAACTTGAAGGTCTCGACGGTTGACACAAGGCAGCTGGACAACGTGAGGGGCAGCTGTGGCGAAGGATGCCTCCTGAAGTCCACGATCATCTCTAAAGTTTTGAGCGTGTTCAGTTCCAGGTTGTGTCGGCCGCACCACAGCTCCAGCCGCTCCGCTTCCTGTCGATATGCAGACTCGTCACCGTCCTTGATGAGGCCGATGACAGTGGTGTCATCTGCAAACTTCAGGAGTTTGACAGTCGGGTTCGCTGAGGTGCAGTCGTTCGTGTAGAGAGAGAAGAGCAGCGGAGAGAGGACACAACCTTGGGGCGCCCCAGTGCTGATGCTGCGTGTGGATGAGGTGGCCTCCCCCAGCCTGACCTGCTGTGTCCTGCCCGTCTCCACTGGGAGATGGCAGGTGAGACGCTGAGTTGGAGAAGCTTGGATGAAAGGAGTTCAGGGATGATGGTGTTGAACGCTGAGCTGAAGTCCACGAACAGGATCCTCGCGTAGGTCCCTGCACTGTCGAGGTGTTCTAGGATGAAGTGCAGTCCCATGTTGACTGCATCATCCGCAGATCTGTTCGCTTGGTAGGCAAACTGCAGGGGGTCCAGCAGGGGACCTGTGACACTCTTGAGGTGGTCCAGCACGAGACCTTCAAAGGACTTCATGACCACAGATGTCAAAGCGACAGGCCTGTAGTCATCCAGACCCGAGATTGCAGGTTTCTTGGGGACTGGAATGATGGTGGAGCGTTTGAAACAGGATGGAACTTCGCACATTTCCAGAGATCTGTTGAAGATCTGAGTGAAGACTGGAGCGAGCTGGTCCGCGCAGACTTTGAGGCAGGATGGGGACACGTGTTCCGGGCCTGCCGCTTTGTTAATCTTTTGTTGTTTGAAGATGCGTCTCACATCCTGTTCATGGATGGTTAACACAGAGGTCAGAGGTGTGATTGTGGTCGCGGGTGCGGCCGGGTGGGTGTGTGGTGTGAAAGTGTCCTTTTCAAATCTGCAGTAGAAGGTATTCAAGTCGTTGGCTAGTGTGCTATTGTTCTCAGCTTGGGGGGATCGTCGCTTGTAATTAGTCAGCGATTGGAATGCATGCCAGACTGATTTAGAGTCGTTTGCGCTAAACTTATTTTCCAACTTTGCTGTATAGATCCTCTTTGCAATGTTAATTTCTTTAGTCAGCTGGTTTCTAGCTCGATTATACAGGGCCCTGTCCCCGCTCTGACATGCGTCCTCCTTAGCTTGGCGAAGCTGCTTAAGTTTAGCAGTGAACCACAGCTTATTGTTGTTGAATGTGCGAAATGATTTTGTTGGTACACAGACCTCTTCACAGAAACTGATATGGAATGTGACAGTGTCCGTATATTCATCAAGGCTGCCAGCTGAATTTTCAAAGACACTCCAGTCTGTGCAGTCTAAACAGCTTTGAAGTTCCATCTTGGCTTCATTTGTCCACTTTTTGACTGTTTTCACTGTAGGCTTCGCACATTTAAGTCGGTATTAAGTGAATTAAGCAGTGATCAGACGAGCCCAGGGCTGCACGAGGTATAGCACGGTATGCGTTTTTTACCGTAGTGTAGCAGTGGTCTAAAGTATTATTTTCCCTGGTAGGACATTCGATGTGCTGCTTGTATTTAGGGAGTTCGTGGTTGAGTTTAGCTTTGTTAAAGTCCCCGAGAATAATGAGGGGTGAGTCGGGGTGTTTTTTTTCAATTTCGTTGACTTGATCGGCGAGCGTTAGCAATGCGGCGTTCGTGTTAGCTTGAGGCGTTATATAGACTCCAGCCAGTATGAATGATGCGAACTCACGTGGCGAGTAGAATGGTTTACAGTTTAAGAATAGCGACTCCAAATGCGGGCTGCAGTGTGTGCTGAGCACCGTGACGTCCGTACAACATTTTTCGTTGATATAGAGGCATATCCCGCCGCCCTTTGTTTTCCCCGATGATTCCATGTCGCGGTCCGCTCGATGAATGTGGAAGCCGGGTAGCATGACGCCGCCATCAGGCACAGCGTCGCAAAGCCAGGTCTCCGTGAAGCACATGGCCGCGGAACGTCCGAAGTCTTTACTGGTACAAATTTAAGATTAAAATTTAATTTGCCTCATTTCTTTGCTTTTTTGTTTTGGCCTCCAATTTGAGCCAGTCCCATCTCCACCTGCACCTGATGCCTGCTTAAAGATGTGCCATATGAATAGCATCCTCCTCTTTAAGCACTCTCATTCTGGAAAATAATTGACTAAAATCATTGTCTGTTTCACTTATTTTTTCATTATTACCAACTTCAAAGGCTAATCCCAAATGCATCCTGCAGGAACATATTAAGTACAATATTTTTCTTTTTATTGGCCATTTCTGAATTTGAAGTTAGGTCATTCAGCGTTGGGACATAATCCCTAACATCGCTCCGTCACTTAATGCATTGAACATTTACATCCATAAATTAGATAATTGCATTTCCTACTCAATACAAGATGTACTAACGGATCAGGAAAAACTCATCGGTTCATACGATTCATGTAAATGGCCTATTTTGAGTTCAAAACAGCGGTTCAAAAGGTGACTGATTTGCATGTTTTATAGACCACGAAAAAAATAGCTTCAATTAAAACAGCCAACCGGCTTTAAGGCACGACCCCTCCCCCCTAACAGTCCATTAAATCGAGGTTCCACTGTCAAAAGTGGAGCGAATTATGAACAGTTTGACATACAGTGGAACCTCAACTTCACGGACTAATAGGGGGAGGGGTCATCCATTAAATCATATTTGTGTGGCCTAAAAACACTAGTACAGTGCCAAAAGTATTGTTTTGTACCATTTTCGTGGGTTAATCCGAAGTCTGTTAAATTGGAGTCCGTTAAATCGAGGTTCCACTGTACCTGTCAGTGCACAAAACCTTCAGGCTTCTGCTAGAAAGCAAAAAATATCAGGAAAAGCCTTCGAGAACACCTCAACTTTATTCAGGTTTATAAGAGAGACTTTAAATGGTGGCAGATGTGTGCTGACTCCAATTTAACATGAGTTTGAATGTGAGTAGTTAATTGTAAGCACAGCCACATCTCCAGTAATAAACTGTGCAAAAACATTATCTCAGTTTATTTTTACTTTCTCTCTCAAAAAATATTTCACTTTTTCAATTGAATGTGTATTGGTTAAATAGGTAACTTTAGCGGTGGAAAAAACATTTGTCTTGGTCTCATTTTTTTAATATCACAAAAACCTGCCATTTGAACCAGGGTGTGTAGACTTAAAATCTACTGTTCAGGGACTGTTTAAAGTTGTTTTTTCCCTCCTAGATATAAGGGTGGATTGTTTGACAAATTAAGTTGCACTTGAAAAGGCCCTGATGCACACTGGATAACCAAACTGAAGAGCAAAGACTTGGCCTTAGTAGGTTTCCACTAATTAGATTCATAGTGCCTGATAAAAGTAAATCTACAGAATACAACATGTAAAAAGGTGTTTTTATTAAAATATAACAAAATAATATATACTGTACTATACATAATCTGAGAAGTCAAAGGATAAAAACGATTGACGCTGTCATAAGTCAGAATTTTCTGAACTGGAGTCCAAAGAACTGTTGAAATAGGAATCTGAGGAGCTGCTGCTTTCCATCTGCTGAGACCCAATTTGACACCTCTTCTCTGTGTTAATGAAAATAAAAATTCAGCAGTCACTGATTCAGATTACATTAAAATGTTTTGGATAAACACACTCAATCTAAATTACTGTTCACTTACTTTCAAATCTCTTAAACTTCTTGGATAGACAAGAGCGGACATATTGCTGCAGTTCACGCAGAGTTGACGGCTTCAGTATCTCAAAGTCGATTTCGAGCTCGTCTGGGTTGGCGTCACATATTGATGGCTCTCGTGTCTGAATGATGCGCACCACCTGGCCCAGCTTTATGCCAGATAGTCTGTTTATGTCGAGGCTCAGTTGGTGCTTCTCGTCGTACGTCATTTGCAGAGATTCTTCATCAGAGTCGTCACCTCGATTCTTTGACTTCCTGAAAATAAAGACAGTATGGATAAAAACATTATTTCAGTCTGTTTTTGGTGGGACAAATAAAACGTAGATAGGCCTTCCTACCGATAGCTGTCAATATGAACACATTCAGTGCTGTCTTTACTTTGTCTCCTGTCAGCCTTCTTCCTTGGTGGGACTTCCGAGAGCATATTAAGCTGTTTGTGAACATCTTCAAGCTGCATCATACAGATTTGAGTTAGAACGGTGCCATTCTGGCTTCTGTCCAATAAAATCTTCCTGGCTGCATAATCTCTTAAATCAGATATATATGTATTTGAAAGCCGAGAAAATAAATAACAGGTACAGTTGTGCTCATAAATGTACATACCCAGGCTGAATTTGTAAGATGTGTACCATTCTTTAAAATTAAAAAAAAAAAAAAAAAAGGAACAACAATGAAACTAAGGAAACAAAACGGCAACAAAGAAAACCTGATGGTCCCTGTTCAGTCATCAGTAATATTTTCCCCAAAATTGCCAACTGTACATGTCACACATGTGGGTGTGAAATTTGACCTACAATAGGAAAGTACTCACTACTCAAAGGAAATGTAATTTTTGCATGTATGGTACCCAATTATTCTACAACAGTGATGTGTACTGTTATTTTTGGTTGTGATGTGCACATGACCAAAGTAAACACTTAACATGTCAGATGGCGATGTCCTTGTTTTAAGAGACTACCGTTTTCAGCATCCAACCACACATTTTCTACAGGTTTAGCTCTCATTAGGGTCACGGGTAAGCTGGCCAGGTACACCTGACCCCGGACTGATCAGTGAATCACAGGGCACATTAGATCAAACAACCATTCCATTCACACCTAAGGACAATTTAGAGTCTTCAATACATTTTTGGACAATTAGAAACTTGTCCACCTGTTGTTGCAACGCTGGCAGTTGGTTGACTTGTTCATCAGATTTGTCCAAAGTGTAAGAGACTGTGGCGGTCAGCCCACTAAGAAGCGGACTGTAGATCACCTGTGAAGTGCTCTTGATGGGCACGTCCGGAATTTTAGCAAATCTTTTCTCAAACACATCCTAGAGCAAACAGGAAGGAGTGAATTAGAGAACTTTAAATTACAGAGAGAACTTTGGTGTCGAACTGCGTGACATTCTGTGAATGTACCTGAAGCTTCTTGGCCCCTGCCACAACCTCAAGGTGTGGCGGGTTGTATTTGTAGCAGTTGGAGAAAATTAACCTGACGTCCGCAGCAAATCTTTGAGCATCCTGGTACTCTCCTCTCTTCATTTTTGCCTAGTAATGAAATGAGTTGTGAGAGATGACAGCCTTTGCTGAAATTAATAGCTTAGTTTGGTAACAGCAAAAATGCAAATGTGACTTAATACCTTGACAGTACTGAGATCCATTGGGTATTTAATGATGTCATGATAGTCATGCAGCTGCAAAGCTTCAGCATCCACAGGCTTGTAGAAAGGCCAGGCGTACGTTACATGCTTCTTAGAGAGCATTTCCTTCAGGATTTCCTCACAGTATCGGAGTTGGATCGTCTCACCGTCTTGGAGCGCCAAGTCTTTTTCGCTGACAAGCAGGAGGGTGGAATGGTCTGGGATTTCCCGTCTTCTCTTGCTTTCTGGAGACTCATTCGGCCTGGTTGCATCAATAACTGAATTGTTCTTCTTTAGGCCTTTCTTCTTCATTGGTCAAATAAAATAATACAGTAAGTTCTCATGATCCCAAAAAAAATCTATCACATGATGCAGGATCAAGAAGACATACAGTGTTGGACTGTGAAGCCTCTTTGGGCTTTGAAGGTGAATTGGAGCCAGTGTGCTTTGTCTGTGTCTGCGGTTTGGCTGAAAAGGATGTAGTCCCCTCCTGCCGACCTGCATGCATACATTAACACAAATTCGTGAACGATATATCAAAAGCATTTACCAGGAAGAGGATATAAAAAGTTGACATCCTCTGTAAAATGTCAGATTTTGGACAAACAAATGCTTTGAATTTTTCATGAAAAAAAATACCTAAAATTATGAGCCCACTCATTCCCTCAAATGTGTCATACTGCATCGGCATCTTCTGTGCACCGCCTCCGCCTTCTTGTTTCACTGAAACTTTGCCATATAATTCATGCAAATGTCCTTCGCAGCAGGCAGAATCAGCTCTTTACCAATAGATAAGTGGTTCTTAGTTTTAGTAATGCTGTCATTCACGAAGATTGTTGCTTTCAGTGGAGATACATTTGTTGTAATGCCTCAGTAAATGTGAACTATGAATTAAAATTGTCCACACATTCCTGAGTTTTAGCCGTTTTTCTGCCGAGAGGCCTGAAATCAGGTCAAGTGAATTTCTCGAGGTTATCTAGATCATTAGCGAAGATCGCCACCCTCCCTTTTCGCTCCCGAGCCAGCGCTGTAAACATCACAAACACGTGTGCTCTCACAAGTCTTCTACATGAAGGCAACCAATCAGAGGAAAGGGGGGGGGGGGGGGCTCTTGGACAAATATGGACAAGGTGGATACAAAACTGGGTCCAACAGAGGTTGTTGTCAAAGGGGCCTTTTCTGGACACGTATGACAAAACTAAGGTGTTTTTATTAAGGAAATTGACATTTTTATACTAAGTCCATGTTAGAGAGTCACTCTATTGAGGTCTAAATGGGTCAAATACAGGACCTTTAAGGCAGAAGTTGGGCAAAAATATGTACTGCACATTAGTAGCTATGAAACAAAGAATTTGACGTTAAATTTATTTTATTGACCCGTCCCGATTTTCCTTTCTTTTTTTTTTTTTTTTTTTTGCAAATATCTGAATGTTTTCTGCTGCAGATTCAAGCCTAAAGTAAAATGACCTCCCATGGTACTGGTGTAATAATCAAGTGAGGCATTCAGAGAATCCATTACCTGAACCTTTCTTTTTGGTTTTCCCTTTGGCTGCATGAGGCAACAGCGCCACTTCTTTCTGAGGCATTTGTGCAACTTTTTGCAAATAAATCTTTTCCAATGCGAGAGCCATCAGCACAATGTCATCTGTAGGCTAGAGGAGAGGGTGGGCTAAGTGTATAGCTAAGAGCAGTTAGGAGGCAAAACAGCAAGCTACAACAAGATGTGTCTCACCTTGTTATAAATGTAGCAGTTGGTGAACATAGTGTTGAAATCCTGCAAACATTCACTGGCACTCCAATAGTAGTTATTCTCGAGGCGTCTTTTGATGCTTCCCAAGTCCATAGGGTTTGTTATTATGGCATGATAATCCTAATTAATAGACAGAGTCCCGATAAGTAATGTAACTTCTGTCTTTCCTGTTTGTGACACAGCAAGGTGAGGTGGTTTGTGGACAACTGTGACGTTTTAAGGTTAATTACACAGTACACACACGTATAATTTGTAATATTGGTAAAGACAAAATCCTAATTGTGTTTAGACTTTATGTCCTGGTTTTACATGGAAAGGTTACACTTAATACATTATTAGGAGCACATCAACCTCCAGCTTTATTGCATGATTAAATTATACATTACAGACGTTTTACTAAGATTTGGTTTATTTCAAGCTCTATCACTATGATTTGGACTTATCTTTAATCTATGTCTACAATAATTGATATAAAGTATTTAAATTTGGGGGACGAAGTACTGAGCCACATGTGGCACAATTAAGTACAGTAGATCCTGAAAAATCTGTAACAGGAAGTGGGGTTTTAAGGAATATGCATAAGTTTTATTTTTGTGATGAACAAGCAAATATAGATAGAGTCGGAGACTTTGTTTTTCAGATCATTTTCGATTTGGACAATCTGACACCTGCATTAAACATGGAATATAACCCTTGACTATCTTAACTACTGTATTATGAGGGTAAATTTTCAGTTAATAATTGAGTAAGGTTTTTGCTGGTTTTACATGCTTGAAGTTATTTTTATCGGAAACGGACCACATAATGTCGAAACACAATCAGATTAGTCAAAACTATGTTGGCATCAGCACACAACCATCCACTAGCAGAGACTGACATCCGGTGGTGTGTGCAGGAATAGTTCAATTTTAATCCTATTATAAACCATACCTTTACAATCCAAAAAGAGTTTTATATTGTAATAACATTGTGCTATCAAACTATTGTGAAAACTCAGATCTGCCTATTTATTTATCACCCCAATGCCCTTGCACAGTACTTACTGGTAGTTTAAGAGCCACAGCATCAACAGGATGGTAAAAAGGCCAGGCAAAATGGTGCCTCCACACAGCCTTGACCACTACACGCTGCATGAACTGAAGCTGGTTGGTCCTTCGGCCTAATTTATTGGCATTTGTAACCTCAGGCGGAGGTGGGTTGTTAACCTCTGGTGCAGGTGGGTCCATGACCGACTGCATGATCATTGATGCAAGATCAGAAAATGCTGGAGAACAGCCACTGCTGGTTTATATTAGCTTCTGCGAACCACACAGCTGCTGTCTTCTGGGTGGTTCAGGAAAACTGAGGCCATGTTTTTGCATTGTTTTTCTTCAGCCCACATATTATAACCTATTGGAATAAAAAAAAAATTGAGCAGTGTGACGGATAAATAACCTGAAATAAGACTACCAACATAATTCACCAGTCATTCATAAACTTATTTACTAGTCCATGTAAGAAGCCACTTCACTCAACTGGTACACTATAATGAGAGCCAATTGAAGGTTATTAAAACAAATAATAACTAAAAAGAATGCTGTAGTATGATTTGGAGTGTATGTTTCATTGTGGTTGTTGTTTACAATGGTGTAGAAAGCACTGTATTATACTTAAAGGCGTTTCAAATATTTTGCTAGTCTTTGTGGTTTACGTTCGAGGGGTAAATGGGGCACATCGCTCACACACGTTAAAGAGCAATTCTATATTATATTTATATATATATTTAACTATATGGAGGAAGAGCAAGGGAAATCAGTTAACACGTGAGCCATTGAAAGCTACATCGCTATATTGTTGTTAGCAAAGCTTCGGCTGCAGTACACGACATGCAAACCACCTTTGATACCGGTTGTCATTTGAAAATGTATAGCACGTCTTGAGTAGTACACAACATGCAACATGCGCATTAGGACACGTGTATTTCCCCCCCTTGGAACACAATGGGGCGGAAAGAAAAGTGAAACGAAACTTATTTTTTTTATAACATTACCTCGAGGCAGAAGGAGGAAGCTGTTAGGTTATTTCGGAAACAACAGGCATTGTCGATTAAAAGAAATGTAAGTTTGAATCTACTCGATAAAGGGAAAGTTTCTTTTTCCGAGACAACAGCAGGAAGTTGCTGCCCTTTCTCCTCAGTATTGTTGTGGCGTTACATTTCTAAAGCAATATGGCGCCTCCTTTTGTCTCGGAGGCTCAAATACACACCCCCCTTTTTTTTTTTAAATTAAGTCATTAAAACCCAACTTCAACTACGACGATTTTAGACTTCCATTCAAAATCGCTACATCCTCACATAAAGTGTCCAATATACAATTAGTTAATTCTGTTCTAAAATGAGTTCATTTTGCCATCATGCAACGTGACAATAACACACTAAACTAATCTATAGCTTGAACCACATATATGGTTTGAACAGCTTAATTCACTGTATTACTGTATTCTAGCGGAGCCAAGATTGACATAAAATATTTATATTAAAAATAATAATCATAATAATAAAAAAACAGGAAACGGAAACGCTCGTAGTGTGTGGTTGCCCCGCAACGCATATTTCTATGTGATACGTTTAGGCTTTCATATGACATTTTTTTCCCCTTCTGTCTGGTGTCTCATTTTAGCAGTACTTTACACAGCATCCAGTTGTAACTCGAGATACCTAAATTAACTCAAAACATGCCGAACAATTAAAGACAAATTGGGGACAAGTTCGTTGGGAGAAAAGATGCGTCGCTGATCGCAATCGTAAGTATCTCTCGACAAGTACTTATTTTTCACGTCTTTGAAGAAGTCAGTTCAAAGCTAACCAAACGTTTCAGTTACATAATTTCATAATAATGTACAATGCAAACTCCCCACATCAGTAATATTTATAACTTCGTTATTCCCAAAATGTTGAATTTCAACAGACTGTCATCTTTTCCTTTATGTATCCAAGCAACACGGCTTCTGGAAAGTTCTGTGTACTGTACCTTGATGTCACGTCAGTAGTTGAACCTCGCATTACTGTACTTTTTTTTGGTACTTAGTCAGGTCGGGTTTTCCATATAGTTTATTAAAGAAAAAAGCATTAATTGTCTAACTGCGGTGTATCACAACGCAAATCTCATAAAATAACGGCAACACCCATAAAAATAAACGCAACAGAACTGCTCATAGTAGTGTAATAATAATAATAGTATATAATTAATAATAATAATGAAAATCTGTCATAATTCCACAACTCATCCACAAGTGACAATTCAAGCTCCAAAACAGTACTGGACTTAAATAACGTTTTTTTTTTTGGCCAACATTAGTAACTTCTTCAAAATGTGTTATAAATAGGTTTATTGATGATGATTAATAATAATGATGGTTTGGTTGGCACGGCCCCTCTGCCTTATGGTGAGGCATGTGGTGTCCATTTTGTCTTAATTTTATGGTTGTAAAACTTGTAACTGAACAAAAATGGTTCCTTGCTATATAAAGGGAAAGCTACTTTAATTTCATTTATGATAATGAATTTGATATTTGTTTTTTACTTTGATTTTTTAAAATCAAGTTGTCTTTGAACAAAACAAGCACACTATTATCTGTGATATATGATGTGACCCTCAAAAGCAGCTTCCCATTGATGTGTGTCACAGGAGCCCAATAGTCTTCAGCCGTTGTCATTCTTCAGGAGGGAGAGGCGAGGAGTAGGGTCAGAAGGAGCTAGTTCTGACAGTATGGAGCAGCTCAGGGCAGAATTTGAGAAAGTTGTTGCAGAACTCAAGTGGGAGGAAGTTGTTTCCACTCTCCTGGAGGTGGTCAGCGGCATGGTGTGTACTCCCACAAGCTGTCCACCTCCTGTGCCTCCTTGGCTCAGGTTTGACACCCACTGTCAGTTGGTCTCTGGTCACAGCAGAGGCTACAGTGGGTACATCTCGCCTGGTTCAGGTTTTGGGCAGCCAGGTCAGATGATGGCAGGACCTCAGTCAAATCCATATGGCATGCATGCATTTGACATCAAAAGTCAGGCAGGTGCCCCTCAGGTGAGTGCATAACCGATAGTAATCCGTGTGTAGCTGGATGTAAAGGGTCGCAAAAGAGTTCATGAAGGGTTTGGTTTAATACATGCATGTTTATCCTTTTCGTCACATATTAGGATTGTGTAGTTGCTAAACAACTAATAGTAATAAAAACAGGGATAATAATACTTTCTAGGTATTCAACTCGATAAGTTTATTGTAACTGAATTGGAGGGGAGCATGCTGACACCTTGTGGACACTTGACAACGTTTTCCTTATATTTGCACTAACAGAGTATCTCAGTGCCTGGGTGGACACTTCCCGAAAGCTCCAATTGGTGTCCTCCTGGGATGCTGTAAGTAACACACATAAAAGGCATTATCAAGATATTCATATCCCATTTCAAACATCTCACATGAATCAATATAGGAATGGAGGAGAGTTTCAGATGACAGGCCAATCTGTCTATGGTGCTCCGATGAGTTCGACCTCAAAGTAAGAATCATTTTCATGTCTGACCTTTCTAGCAAACAGACACTATCAAAGCAATTTCAAATATTTTGCTTCCCTTTATCAAATTATATTTGTCTGCTTTATCCATAAAGGAATGGAGGGGTGGTCTATCACTTCACTGGTCCCCCGGTATTTGCTGCTCCTCCAATAACATCTACAAAGTAAGACTTATTTTTTTATCTTAGCGCATATCTCATGACTGGTAGCAGTGGCCTGATTTAAAAAAAAAAACAACCAAAAAAACGTGAAGATTTCAGGTGAAGGTTGAGTAAGTACTGTATATCTATTTGTCAGCAGTAACCCCACTGTAAGGACTTTGGATTTTGAAGTGAAAATAGTTGTTTGAAACATGCTAGTCTGCTTCCTGACTATTGTTGAAGTACACTTGAGCAGGGCACTGACCAAAATACTGTATCTCCTGCAACCCTAGAAGACAGGGCTCTGTGAATTAAGGCTTCTGATCTACTGCTCCCTTCTCTTGTGAGATTCCCCAGGGATGAATTTTAGGCCCGCTACACACAGACAATCAGCCTGTTTTTGTGCCAATTCTGCCCCTTCCCCGACCTCACGTCAAACGCCAGGCAAGCTTAAAGTTTTATATAAGGTTATCCTATAAGATTGTCCCGAGGTCTGATAATGTGTTAAGAGTGGATTCATCCCCATTTTAGGGTCCGAAACAGGTTGGGGCCGACAATCTTAAATAATGAATGCGTTGAATATTTATGACCAAAACTCTTCATGTGCTTGGGGAACGCCGACTTCTCCAGAGTCATAACGCCGAGAATTTTGACATGGAACAGAATGTGTGTAGCCAATCAAGAAGCACCCAAGATTGACGAATAGGAAAGCGACCGTAAATGAAAACAAAAAAGTCTTACCCGATGGCGCTTTATGTTGAAAAGCAAGAAGTATTTTCCAAAGCAAGTTGTTTTTGAGAACATTGCCATTTTACAAGGCTCTCTTCAGCAACCTTCGGGAACACTCGGGAAACATCGGTGCGTATCTGACAGTATTTCTTCTTCTTCGGTTTTGTGAGATCACATTGGATCATGCGAGACTTCGAGATCGGTAGCTGAACAGAATCTTTGTGTGTGGTGTTGTGTGTTGAGATATCGGAACATACCTGTGACCAAAACTGTTGAATGAATGGGGTCCGTCCATCCATCCATCCATCCATCCATCCATCCATCCATTCATTTTCTTTACTGCTTATCCTCACTAGGGTCGCGGGCGTGCTGGAGCCTATCCCAGCTATCTTCGGGCGGGAGGTGGGGTACACCCTGAACCGGTCGCCAGCCAATCGCAGGGCACAAAGAAACACTCACTCACTCGCACTCACATTCATACCTGTAGATAATTCTTCAAATTTGTGTTTTGTTTTCCTCAAAAGATTGTTTCAATAGTCGTTTAGTTTTGTCAAAAGTTTTCTTTATCAAACTTCTTTCCTCCCAATTTCATACAAAGGTAACCTGAGTTTTTGTTTCTTTTCTGTACATCAGAAGAAAACGAAGGCGCCGGCGCATACGGGATGCAGACCAGCCATATGTCAAGAAGCCACCCAATGCCTTTATGTGTTTTCTGAAGGAGCAGAGACAACATGTAAAGGCACAGATGAATTTAAAAGACAGTGCATCTGTCAATACTGTCCTGGGGCACATGGTGAGTGTGCTTGCTTCCTCCTTTATCCTTTAAATGCATCAATTAGCATAATAATTTATTATTAGTAGTATTAGTACAAATGTGCTTTTTTTTAAATTATTTTTTTAAATATCCACAGTGGAAGTTGCTGACTGACGAGGGACAGGCAAAATATTATAAGATCGCTGATGCTGAGAAAAAACTCCATTCCCAGATGTATCCTGAATGGTCCAGCAGTGACAACTATGTGAGCCCGCCCTCCAACTTTTTATATTGTATTAACTCGTAGACAAAAACTCAAAACTCAAAATATTTGTGTGTAGGGCAACAAAAGGAAGAGGCGCAGCATCACAACTGCCACCAATATTACAGGTATATAATTCACAAACATATCCCTCACATCGTGTTAATACTGGGTCATCTTCTGTATAATGACCTCATAGTGGGTTTTTTATCCCTCTGAATCATGATCAGCTAACCACATTTGACTCGATATGAATATATACAACCCCAATTCCAATGAAGTTGGGACATTGTGTTAAACAAATAAAAACAGAATAAAATGATTTGCAAGTCATGTTCAACCTATATTTAATTGAATACACTACAAAGACAAGATATTTAATGTTCAAACTGACCAACTTTATTGTTTTTAGCAAATAATCATTAACTTAAGATTTTATGGCTGCAGCACAGTCCAAAAAAGCTGGGACAGGTGGAAAAAAAGACTGAGAAAGTTGAGGAATGCTCATCAAACACCTGTTTGGAACATCCCACATGTAAACAGGCTAATTGGGAACAGGTGGGTGCCATGATTGGGTATAAAAGGCGCTTCCCTGAATTGCTCAGTCATTCACAAGCAAAGATGGGGCAAGGTTCACCTTTTTTGTGAACAAGTGCATGAGAAAATAGAACAGTTTAAGGACAATGTTCCTCAATGTACAATTGCAAGGAATTTAGGGATTTCATCATCTACGGTCCATAATATCATCAAAAGGTTCAGAGAATCTGGAGAAATCACTGCATGTAAGCGGCAAGGCCGAAAACCAACATTGAATGCCCGTGACCTTCGATCCCTCAGGCGGCACTGCATCAAAAACAGACATCAATGTGTAAAAGATATCAGCACATGGGCTCAGGAAAACTTCAGAAAACATATGTCAGTAAATACAGTCTGGCGCTACATCCGTAAGTGCAACTTGAAACTCTACCATGCAAAGCAAAAGCCATTTATCAACAACACCCAGGAACGCCGCCGGCTTCTCTGGGCCCGAGCTCATCTAAGATGGACTGATGCAAAGTGGAAAAGTGTTCTGTGGTCCGACGGGTCCACATTTCAAATTGTTTTTGGAAATTGTGGACGTTGTGTCCTCTGGGCCAAAGAGGAAAAGAACCATCCGGACTGTTGTGGACGCAAAGTTCAAAAGCCAGCATCTGTGATTGTATGGGGCTGTGTTACTGCCAATGGCATTGGTAACTTACACATCTGTGAAGGCACCATTAATGCTGAAAGGTACATACAGGTTTTGGAGAAACATGTGCTGCCATCCAAGCAACGTCTTTTTCATGGCCGCCCCTGCTTATTTCAGCAAGACAATGCCAAACCACATTATGCACGTGTTAGAACAGCGTGGCTTCGTAGTAAAAGAGTGCAGGTACTAGACTGGCCTGCCTGCAGTCCAGACGCGTCTCCCATTGAAAATTTCTGGCGCATTATGAAGCGTAAAATACGACAACGGAGACCCCGTTGTCGTAGCTGTTCATCGAAGCTGTACATCAAACAAGAATGGGAAAGAATTTCACCTAAAAAGCTTCAACAGTTAGTGTCCCCAGTTCCCAAACATTTATTGAATGTTGTTAAAAGAAAAGGTGATGTAACACAGTGGTAAACATGACCCTGTCCCAGCTTTTTTGGAACGTGTTGCAGCCATAAAATTCTAAGTTAATGATTATTTGCTCAAAACCAAGTATCAGTTTGAAGATTAAATATCTTGTCTTTGTAGTGTATTCAATTAAATATAGGTTGAACATGATTTGGAAATCATTGTATTCTGTTTTTGTTTAACACAACGTCCCAACTTCATTGGAATTGGGGTTGTCAAAAAAAAAAAAAAAAACTGCTGGTACAGTGTAAGTATAAATGGCATAATGTCTTTGCTTTTTTTGGGGGGGTCACAGAGCCAGACTCTCCAGGTGAAACGGCAACTCCACAAACCAGTGACGAGTCTGAAAAAATGCGTATTGCAGACCAAGTCTTACATATGCTGGGGTGTGCCTAGCCCACTTAACTCCCATCACTGGTTGCTGGTGCTGCAGGCAGCCCTCTTGCATCACTGCGTCCACAACAGCTGGATGTTTATTTAAATTATGTAAATACAATTCAATGTGTAAAAAAAAAAAAACTGCAAATATGTTTTAGTATTTTACTGAATTGTTTTTAATTAGAAACACCAATAACAACGATGTATTCAATCCACATCCTCTGGATTTTCACGCCTTCCAAACCACTAAAAAGATAAAGGGAAAGGTGTGAGGATATAGCAAATAAAACTTGCCTGTTATGCACACACCCCAAAAACGAGACAGCTTTAAAAGCAATGTATCCCCGTGGGATGCCTGATATTCACAAAGTGAATGAAATTATTGAATCAAAAACAGACTTAACATGAGCAAGCTTGTCAGGATAATGCTGGTCTTGGTGTCTTGTCAACATGTACATCTTTACAATGTTCATGTAAAACAAAGTAATTAGTAGCTAAATATGATGTTTGTCAATTATGTTGACCTGAACCACTATTTGTGTAACCCTGATGACTATGACATACAAAGGTACAACTGACAAAAGATGAATAAAAATGTTCTGAATGATGGATTTTGATATCTGTTACCTATTGTTTACGAACATTCTGAAATGTCCAATATTGTTACTACATTGTTACATGTACATGCTGATGTTGCCAGCAACCTGGACAGTACTGGTAAACTTTATGTATACAGTACATTGTATAATTTGCATACCAAACTTACTATTAAGGCAAAAACACGCAACTTGATTTATATAGTTTTCTTCGAATCGAAGCTATTAGTCTTAAGTCACATACTTAAAAACATAAAAAAAATCTTATTTATGTTCATCTCGAGTTCTCCCATTCCCTTGTCATTAAGAAAAATTAAGTCCAGTTATCTGTGGCGGAGAAGAGAAGCCGAGAGGAAAACGACTTTGATCAAAACTACCAAAAGTTTCAACCTTTTTCACGGTGACACCACCACATGTGCGTAACCGACAACAGTAAGAGCCAGACGCTCTTGCCCATTGCAGTAGCACTGTCATTGTCACCCGAAGAGAATGCAGTAAAGAAGTGAAGATAAGACGGGGCGGTGACGCTTTTCATCAAAGATTTTCATATTAAAGCGGCTCAAACGGTATGTGATATTAAATGCTAATGTTATCAATTATTTTAAAAGTGCTGAGATGGCAATATCACTAAGGTACCGTTAAAATTTCCCCATTAACCCAAAAAGTTGATTTTCCATTGAATTTAATACACATTGTATTATGTATTAAGTATAAGAGATGCCTTTTTCAAATATATGAATTAACTGCAAGCAACAAAATTAGTGTCACTTGCTGACTGGGCATACAAAGACACTGGACAATTTTGGCTAATGTTCGATTTTAATGAGCAGATGGCGGCCCTCCAATTAGCAATTCAGTGGCTTGACAACAATGAGACAAAATGTTGGTCATTATGTCACTAAAACGTCATAGCGCAGCAATTTCAGGGACACGTAAAATGTTCAAGATGATTGTGAAACTAAAGCTGCATAAATAAGCATCATTCACAATGCATTTTGCATAACAAAACATGCATCCTGTTAAGCATAAGCACTTGTAAAAAAACAATCCAAAAAAATATACTAGGTGTACAAGTACAATGGAAAATGTATGTATTAAAAAATGAAGCATCTTTTTGTGCACAGCTATGTATAGAGTCATACTGTAAACATGTACATAATGAATAAAGCAATTGGGCCTACTCGTTCACGCCTCTGAATCGTGGCTCTATGGTGGACACACTGAATCTGATTAGGTTAGACTGCATTCGCTGCATTCCCGCTTCCCATTGTCAAACTGTGGAAAAGAACATGTTTCAGAACATGTTCTGAAATACAGTATTTAAATGTTCTTTAGGCGGCACGGTGGCCGACTGGTTAGCGCGTCAGCCTCACAGTTCTGTGGACCCGGGTTCAATCCCTGGCCCCGCCTGTGTGGAGTTTGCATGTTCTCCCCGTGCCTGCGTGGGTTTTCTCCGGGCACTCCGGTTTCCTCCCACATCGCAAAAACATGCATGAATTGGAGACTCTAAATTGCCTGTAGGCATGACTGTGAGTGCGAATGGTTGTTTGTTCCTATGTGCCCTGCGATTGGCTGGCAACCAGTTCAGGGTGTACCCCGCCTCCTGCCCGATGACAGCTGGGATAGGCTCCAGCACGCCTGCGACCCTAGTGAGGAGAAGCGGCTCAGAAAATGGATGAATGGATGGATGGATAAATGTTCTTTATCTTATACCTCCCCTCTCCCCTCATTCTCCTGGACCACCTCTTACTCTGCCTCTGATTAGTCTCTATAGTGGAACTTCAACATCCAGGGTTCGCAGAAATGGCTTATATTTGTTTCTTTACCTCCATTACCTCATTACCCACAAGTGGATTGAATGTTGAGTTGCTGTGTTTATGTTGAGAAGCCTGTGCTTTAATTGCGTTTGACTTTTGCTACCTGTGCATCAGAATGCAAAATATGTTTTTCAAATATGTTCGCAAGTTGTGTCAAACTAGGTGAAAAGTGCTCAAGGTTATACCAAAAGAGTGTCAAAATAAATAGGTGAGTTCAGGACACTAAACAATTGAGAAAAAATTGTTTATTTCCTTCGAACAATAATTTATACCCTTTTCGTCCTTCCTGGCGGTCCGTATGGCGTGAGGTAATTGCGCATGCGCTGTGGCTATCACTGCAGCACCACATTCCCCGCTTTTCGTCTTCGCAGCACCTATAATAGCGAACGTACAGCCACTTTCGGCTCCGTAATTCTCTCAACGCTTGAACACGTGCACATATTCGTACCGGTGTTTTATGAAGAGCAGCAAGCGGACGCCAAAATCCAATTGAATTCCCGTGAGTATCGGTTTATGCGCGACGTCTCATTGTGTGAAACGAGGGCCGCACCGTAGTGGCTAACTCAGTTTGTCAACAGCATCAACGTGTGTGCATGGGCGGCAGTTGGTTACATGAGCACTAGTAGCTCTTGTTGCGTGCAACTGCAGATTCAGAAAGATCAACATCGCTCAGCAATGTAGTAGAGAGGTTTTAGCGTTAGCATAGCATGTTAGCGTGACTGTTGGAACTGCATATGAGGGAATTGGTTGAATTTCATATTTCCGTTTCCGTCCATGTTTTTTTTAAAATCTTGAATGAACAAACCTATGTGATTGGGTGTACTATTTTAATCAACTCTAAAACTAAATAGCTAGTTAACCAATGTTACACGGCAAGCTAAACGTCTGAGGAACACTGGTTTATTGCTGTAATGACAAAATGCCAGTGGCTATGTGTTTGCAGTGGACTGATCAATCGCTGTGCTGATAAACCAAGGGATGCAGACTATATAGGTGTGTGTGTAAAATTTCAAAGATGACTTGATTTACACGAGACCTTGTCAGACAGATCTTTTAAAGACAATTTCAGTGATATAAGTGTCATTTTCTTGTGATTGCATAAAGTTATGACTCTTAAAAACCTGTGAAAATGCACCAGTTTCTGGCCGTTTTAATACAAAGACAAAAGCTTGCGAAACAAAGAAACAGACAACATATAATAATGATAAAATTATAAAGAGCCAAAGGCCCAGGTTTACAATACATTTACAAAACAACGGTCAAAAGCCAAACAGAGTTTGGAGATGGCGGTCAGGTGATTTATGGTTTAATTTGGCACTCAAACGTACATACAAAAAAACTAAGTCAAGAATGAACAAACACCATGTATTCCAAAAGTTGTTAAAATACACTAGGAGGAATACATATTGCACAGGTAAGCGGTTTTTGCAGTGGATAAAATTCATAAAATAAGCGTTGAAAATGAAGGGAAAATATGAGCCATCATGGCAGGCCAGAGAAATATCACCAAAAAATGTGTGCGCGGATAAACCAATTTTACATCACATTTGGCAGAAGCATCGAAAAATAAAAAAGAAAGATGTATTTATTGATTTGAAAAATGGCCTCTCTCACCTACAAGGTTTAGAGGGGGGTTGTGAACTATAAATACATTAAATGTTGTTCGAGTGTAATAACGTGTTATAACTTGCTCTTTCGAGAGATTTCAAAGTCGTGATTTAAAATAGGACACGTGTTCTCCGCCTTCACGAGTGATTTATAGTGGGAATAACGCCAAGTCATGAATGCAGTGAAACACACACAAAAAACTGCAGTTCCATCACTTCGTAAATTGCATGATCAAGAGTGTGGCTCGTTGAGGTACCACTTCCAACAGCCAGCCAGCGGCAGGTTCAACATTTTCACACTGTTTCGTTTGCAATTATTGAGGGACTTGCAGCTTCTCTTGTGCATAAATACTGAATCCACTACGTTGTTTACTGATAGTGCACAGTTGATGGTCACTCCATTACCATGGCAACAGAAGATAAAAAGCCAGAGACCGACACAAAACCTCCAGTGGCGACCTCAGCATCTTCCACTCAGAGCAAGGTTGGCCAAACCTATATGCAATGAATAACAACAATTGGGCTGCTCCGTAGTCGTCTTGTTTGTTAATTATCTGGTGTCCGTTCATTTGCAGTCAGCTCCTGCCAAGCCCAACTACGGATTGAAGTTTACACTAGCAGGCCACACTAAAGCCGTCTCCTCTGTCAAGTTCAGTCCCAGTGGGGAGTGGCTCGCCAGCTCCTGTAAGTTCTTAAGCCATTTTTCTTGGGGGGGGGGGGGGGGGGGGGGGGGTTTGTCCAGCCTAGGTTTGCTGAATTTTTCAAAGGTGGAAACTTTCCTTAGGAATCAACAAGAATAAACCAGGAATTTACTAAATTGAAGGTTGACTCACAAGAGGAAACTTGAATATAGTTTGGGGAAAATATATTTTGGCATAATCTTATTCCTGATTAAAACAACCAGATTTCATGCCTAGTACAGATGAATATGAATACCGGTAGCCATTGCCTGATTTATTTGCATTTTAAATGGCACATTTCTTTGAGGACTAGAGGCTTTTATGTAAGATTTTGAATATAATGTAGTATTTTTTGATGGAAGGCTGGATTTTTGTTAATTTTTGAATGGTTCAGGAAGGGGGATTATTATTTAGTAACTCTTATTACCAAAATTCCCCAGTTTAACTTCCCGTAGAAATATACTGGAAAATTTCCACCGCTTTTTAACCCTAGTCAAGCGTCACTGTTTGCACTCTCATACCTAAAACAACCTCTGGATATCCACTTCCTTTGTCTTTGCAGCTGCTGATAAACTCATCAAAATCTGGGGAGCTTATGATGGCAAATTTGAGAAAACCATATCTGGACACAAACTTGTAAGTGGAACATAATTAATATATTTACAAACAGGGGTGGGGGGGTCCTTGGTTCACAACGAAGCTCTGTTCCTTTGGCAGAGACGTAACCCAAATTTGTAAATAAGTTAGAGTGCTCGTTAGCCTGTCACTAACCTAGGCTGATGTAGTAGGAAAGTCATCATTCCAGTAAATGTTTGTATGAAAAACATGTTCTAGCTCATATATCTAAAACAATCCAATGAAAAATTAAGTATGGCGGTACCTGAGCATAACTTCTGCCACATGATAATGTATTGTTCGGCCACTGCGCAAACCAGTTCATTGCGTGCTGTTCGTAACTTCAAAACATCGCGGGAGTGCCGTAAACTGGGAATCCTTGTTAATAACATTTATCTTTTATAAAATTATGAGGAATTTATCCTGAGTTGGCTCATCAACCCTCCCAGAGAAGCTATAACATTTACATGTACACTGGCCACTGAGATGGAGAGATTAATTTGACACATTTAATATTCTGGTTGTTTTCATTTGTGTAGCACAGCTCTGTGTCAGACCGATGAGAAGTGTGCCTAATATTTTGTATAGTTACCTGAAACTACGTGACTACTTAAACTACAGGACATCTATTAAAAAGACCCCACTGTAAGGTAATGTATTTTGCTTCTGTCTTGGTTGATGCAGTTCTTGTATTTGATGACAGTCAGTAAGAGTATTAAGGGGCGGGGGCTCGGTACACACACAAAGAATTGAGACTGAGAAGATGATTCATCTTCCAGCAAGAAAATGACCCTAAAGATAAAGCTAAAATTTCTAGTTAAAAGTGTCTATAGACGTGACTGTAATTACAGCAAAAGGTGCCTCTATAAAGTATTGATGCAGGGGAGCTGAATACAAATGTACGGCATAGTTTTAATATTTTAATTTGCTTAAAATTTTGCATTACTTGGTTGGTCGATAATCTCAATTGAAAGCATTTAAGTTTGTAGTGCTAAGCAGGTTTCGTGCTGTCTATTCGTCACCTCGCCAATGGCTAATTAAAACAGGATGTGGCGAAGAGAATATTGCCCACGTTAGCTACACTAGCGAATCGTAATCGCCTGTGTCACAACCCCTTTCTGATAAAAGTTAAATAGAGCGTGCTCATTCTGCCGTGTGTTAATGGTTTAGTTTTTCCCTTGCTTCCTAAAATGCTTCAATCCGCCGTCCAGCCACTGCTGGCTAAGCAGTCAGACTCGGGCTTTCCCAGCTGCGGGGAGCAGCGCATCAGAGAAGACAAGACCCGATGTCGCTCGGCGCCAAATTGAAGCGCGCATATTGCCACGACGTACGTTTGAAATGATGTGTCCTGCAATTCACATTAGTTCACGCATCGAGCTACCTGACTTCGTCATCAACGTACGAGCCGCTAATCACAGCTTGTTTGCACTGTACAAAGTTAATGCATCTCATTCACACACAGACACACATGATTATCAATGTTTACATCACAGATTCATGCAAACTTTTGAAAAATAATTTGTTTTCTAAATATTAGTGTATAAAAAAAAATCACACTCTTAATCATTTAAGTTTTATAGGTGTAAATATGTTTTTGGGGTGTTGTGATCAGTGAAAAAAACATTTAGTCACTTACGAAATGCTTAAACCAAGCGATTACTTGACTCGTTTTAAGTTTAGTAGGGACTTGACTCAACTTTATTTATTTTTTGGGCAATAATAACTTGGGACTTGCTTATAACTTAAATGTTAAGATTTTAGGTTTACTTACATTTGAGGTGTTGTACTCCCACCTCTGGTGGTAGGTATGTGAATAATAAAAAAAAAATAGTCAGAAAATACATTTTCAGCTCTGATCTGAGGGCCATTTGTGTTTGCATTCGTCATGACTAAATTAATATGCCTAAATACGTCCCATTCACAGCGCATTTCCTATGTATTGACAGGGCATATCCGACGTGGCCTGGTCGTCCGACTCCAACCTCCTGGTGTCTGCGTCTGATGATAAGACCTTGAAGATCTGGGACGTCAGCTCGGTAAATTCTGAGTTCCCGGTTGTCTGAGTGTGCTGACCTTGCAGACATACTTTTTAAGATAAGATGAACTTTAGAAAAGTAACCTTTTATTACTCACTTTGGTTGTTTGCCACAAAACTGCGAGGCATGAGGTCATGTTTTTTTTCTTTTGTCTGTTTTATAGCAAAGAAAACAAAAGAGGTAAATTACCAGAGGTATTTGTTGAACGACAGTACTGTGGATCCTTTAAAATGAAATGCTCCTAAAGATAACCAATTAGAGATTCAATGGGTTTTGTTTTTTCTTTGGCCCTTTATCCTTCCAAAACAAGGACCAGGGCCAATAAAAGTGGTGTTAAGAGCAGAATGTTTGGATGTTGTGGGAAGTAAGCAGACTCTCATTCAAAGCAGCGTTGCCAATTTGTGCCAATACTATCGTCCAGCCTATGTGTATAATCAATGTTGAGGTTGAGTTTGATTGCTTTTATATTTTATTCGGTGTGGTGGAAATCATTGATTCTTCAATGCATCGCTATGCATGACTTTAAATTGATGAATGTCCATCGATTATTAAATAATGTAATGCCGGTGAACATTGAAAGTACAGAACTTGCAACAAAATCAATGTGACACAAATACTTCCAGTCTGTCAGTCGCACCATGTGACGGCAACCCCAAACACGGAACTAGAAAATGGGACAACTTTAATCTTTTAATTAGAAGGGTCCCTGACGGTGTAGTAGTTTGCTTTCTGGACTGCTGTGTAGACTGTGTGGGATCAGTTCCCACTTAGGGACAGTGTGAATGTGAATGTCTGTCTACAAATATCTGTATGTGCCCTGTGATTGACTGGCAAAAGAGTCCAGGGTGTAGTCTGCGGCTCCCCGCAATCCTCCACAAGATATACAGTGGGTATGGAAAGTATTCAGACCCGCTTAAATGTTTCACTCTTTGTTCTATCGCGGCCATTTGCTAAAATCATTTAAGTTCATTTTTTTCCTCATTAATGTACACACAGCACCCCATATTGACAGAAAAAAATGGAATTGTTGAAATTTTTGCTGACAAGACAAAAACAAGAAAAACGGAACTATCACACAGCCATAAGTATTCAGACCCTTTGCTCAGTATTTAGTAGAAGCACCCTTTTGAGCTAATACAGCCATGAGTCTTTTTAGGAATGATGCAACACATTTTTCACACCTGGATTTGGGGATCATCTGCCATTCCTCCCAGATCCTCTCCAGTTCTGTCAGGTTGGATGGTGAACGTTGCTGGGCAGCCATTTTCAGGTCTCTCCAGAGATGCTCAATTGGGTTTGTCAGGGCTCTGGCTGGGCCATTCAAGAACAGTCACGGAGTTGTTCTGAAGCCACTCCTTCCTTATTTTAGCTGTGTGCTGAGGGTCATTGTCTTGTTGGAAGGTGACCCTTCTGCCCAGTCTGAGGTCCTGAGCACTCTGGGGAAAGTTTTCGTCCAGGATATCCCTGTACTTGGCTGCATTCATTGCATTGAACTTGACAGAGGAGATTGCAACCAGTCGGCCTGTCCCTGCAGCTGAGAAAACGTATATACTTTATAAAAAACTTTATACTTTGAAGACACATCAGTATTCAGATCAAGTCGTAGCCCTCTGAATCGTAATCAAAATAATCACGCATCATCGTGTAATTGAATCGTGAGGCAATGATAGATGTTAAAAGTATACATGTGATGTGTAAGGCACATCTGCTGAGTCACATTTAAATTATGCCTTTGTCATCAAAGTTCAGTTTTTATATTACACTTTTATGACTGTTAATATTAAATACAGAAAAGGTTTTATAATAATGGCAGTTTGACTATGGATTTTTCCCGTTTTCATTATTTCCTATTGGAAATTGTTTTTTGAAATGGGAACAAATCGAAAGTCGACCAGTGCCTGGGAACGTATGGAATGATTGATTTCTGAGATTCCACTGTACTTTATGTCCTTTCACTGCGCTGACTTGACATGAGCATCAGATGTTAAGCTGAACGACCCCCATTAAGGTTTCATCATACTGTTTTGCTGTTACGAACCTTCTCTCGCAATGTTGTGATAACTCTCCGAAGATGTTTTACTGGCCTGCTGGTGTTTGGGCTCGCAGGGATAATTTTATTAGTTTGAGAATGTGTCAAGACAGTGTTTTACTGGCAGGGTTGGATAACTGCTGAATCAGCAGCGCGGTGTTGGTTGGACCGCTCTGGCTTTTATTTACCATCTTGGATTTGTGAGTGTGAGTATGGGGGAGGTCAATGTTGTAGCCTGTACGCCCAGCAATAATTCTCCCTATCTGTGTCTGCAGGGAAAATGCTTGAAGACCCTGAAAGGTCACAGCAACTACGTGTTCTGCTGTAACTTCAACCCGCAGTCCAATCTGATCGTGTCGGGATCAGTGAGTGCACATACGTTTTGTTTTTTAAGGCTTATAAACCAACAGGAAGTGGAGGACTTTGTGCTGAGCGCGTTTATTTATTTTTAATTTTTGTCCTTGCTCCTAGTTTGACGAGAGTGTGCGAATATGGGACGTGAAGACTGGGAAGTGTTTGAAAACATTGCCCGCTCATTCGGACCCCGTCTCTGCTGTAAGACGTTCGCACAGCTCTTAATGTTGAACTCCAAATATGAAATAATGGACAGATATAATCTTTAGAAATCACCAATTGCTCATCTTTTAGGTCCATTTCAACAGAGATGGCTCCCTGATCGTGTCCAGCAGCTACGACGGACTTTGGTGAGAACTAACCGGACTTTCAAAATAAGCACATAGTTATTACTACAAATAAATAATACACTATATGTAACTGCTACTTTTGTCTTTTGTCGCCAGCCGAATTTGGGACACAGCATCTGGGCAGTGCTTAAAAACACTCATAGGTACCGGTGACACAATTGTTATTTTTATGTCTTTGAATTGAATGAAGTAGTAGTTTCTCATTTAACAGTTGCAAATGTTGATTTGTGTTATGTTAGATGACGACAACCCTCCTGTGTCATTTGTCAAGTTTTCTCCCAATGGGAAATACATCCTGGCTGCCACGCTTGATAAGTGAGTAACCAAACTACTCCCCTTCACATTGAAATGTTTTTTTTTGTTGGCAATACGTCTCCTGACTCAGCACGCTGTCTCCAAAATGTTTATCAAAAATGATTGCAAGCAGACTGAAAATTAGACTGTTCTCAAATTTAAGTAGGTACTCTGTCGAAACGAAGTGATATCCTTGCATCCCTAAAAGGAACTATGTGAGTTGAGGCGCTTCAGTCTTGCTGGGCTGCCATCTTGTGGCGTCTATAGGTAGTTATAAATCTTTTTAGTGAGGTCATCAGTTGATTGCGGATTTTGACTATTCACAGCAGGATTTGCGAGGCAACACTAGTTTCCGCATTGGCGTGATAAATAGGCGATCACATGGGACATGAAGTAGCACTCAGTTACTGCCCTACTCACTGCTTTCCATTTTTGGCCTCAGTGTTTTTCATACGAATATTTTCTGTAATTATGAATTTAGTATTGATATTAGTCCTGGACTTGGATGCACCCATCCTTTGTGTATCCGTAACGGTGACAGATAACTGTAGAAATGTCAAAATCCGCAAACAACTGACATCCTCACTAAAAAGGTTTATAACATGCACTTGACATGTCCAGGCAGATGGATTATGTTCCTTTTTCTTGCTTAACTGTTTTTGTTTGTATTTTGTCCCGCAGCACACTGAAGCTGTGGGACTACAGCAAAGGAAAGGTGACATTGTTCAGCTTTTCTTTCTGAGAAAAAGAGAATTCATTCAGTTGGCCAACTTTTCGTCTCAATCGAGCTTAATTGTTCCTCTGCGTTGTTCCATCTCTGCAGTGCTTGAAGACGTACACAGGCCATAAAAATGAGAAGTACTGCGTATTTGCCAACTTCTCGGTCACAGGTGGAAAGGTAAATTACAGACAGATGACATGCTCACACGCTTTTTTACATTTTTATTTATTTATTTTTTTATTTTTTTTACTCGTTTGCTTTGCATGAGATTAAATGCGCTCTCTCACAGTGGATCGTGTCGGGCTCTGAGGACAACATGGTGTACATCTGGAACCTGCAGACAAAGGAGATTGTGCAGAAACTGCAGGGCCACACAGGTACTGCTAATGAAGGGGGCTGGCCTTTCAAAGATATCAAAATGCATTGTTGTACATCAGTGGTTCACAACCTTTTTACACCAAGTATCATCTAAAAAAATATTGTAAAAATCAATACTAATTGATGAAAGGAAACGGGAAAATATGAAGTGTGACTAATGTTCTGCAGAATATCAGAAGAATAATTATGAATCCCAGTGATACACAATATAAAAATGTGCGTGTTAATAAAATATATTTGTTTCCCCCCTCCCTTTTGATATTCCAGACGTGGTCATTTCGACCGCCTGCCACCCGACAGAGAACATCATCGCATCTGCGGCACTAGAAAATGACAAAACCATCAAACTTTGGAAAAGCGATTGCTAAAGCTTGACATTCATATTTCTTCTTTTAGACACTTTTTTTCTATTTTTTATAAATGAAAAAAAAGACTTTTTTTTCTTCCCACCGGCGACCTTGTGCTGGATGCAGAGCTTCCAGGGAATGAACTTCAGCTATTATGTGACAAATGAATCCCCATGGTAAAGAAAAAAAAATTATTAAGCATTTTGTTCTGCACCACACTCATAATTCATTCATTCCACATAGTTTGGTGTCCTGCCAACTCCCCTCAAATATGTTGTTGTTTAGCAAAATGGGTGACTTGTTTAAATAAGTTACTAACACCATTTCTAGTGCTTCAGTATTATTGGACAGAACTTTTAACCTCAGTGGCAACACGTTTCAAGAGAATTCGCTCACGGTCTGTACAACAAAGTAAAAGGTTACTACTTTTTGCCTTTTATTTCTGTTATTGTCCAGTGATGTCAGGCTTGATTTTGGTTTTCTAATAAACAAGATACCCATTGCATTGCATTCTTGAACTTTTTTTTGAAGGGGGTGCTGATCAAACTTTCTGCCTTGAAAAACACTAGTGAGGAGTAGGGGTACCAACAGGGTGGTCGCGCCCGCTGGCGTGGTGGCTGACCTCCAGTCTGCGGTGGCCACCACGTCGCTCCACCCCTGGCTACCCTCTTCCTGAATCAATTCTGCACATGGGTAGTAAGATGTAATAGTCCATTGCATGCAAAGAGAGAGGGCAGCACGTGAAAATTTCATGCCAGATTAAGCATTTTCTTTTTAAGTGTGAAGGTAGACAAACATTTTTATGTATTTCTCATTCATGGCCTTATTTAAGCGAATTGTTTGACCTTAACTCCAACAATGATTTGTGGCAAATCCATTGCCTTGTGCCACAAAAAAAAAAAGCCACCATCTTTTGGCGATCAAAAATTCTCCCTTTCACCTGAACAACACATGCAGGGAAGCAATTATATGATTAAAGCCTAAACATTTGCATCATGATTCGAACATGATTTTTTTCCCTTCTCAGTAGGCCTTAGAGCACTGTGAGAATTTTATGTGCAGTTTTTTTCCCTACTGGCAAGTTATTAAAACAGATATATTATTGACAGTACATTTTTAGATTTCTACTTAAACACGATTCAGAGTTTGCATGTAGTACTTTAAAAAAAAAAAAAAAATTTTTAACAGGAGTGAAATCAGTACGGTTCTTAGTTATTCTTTTGCAAAAGTATCTGTACTTCTACTCAAGTACAGCACGTGAGTACTTTTGCCATCTCCGGATATAAATCAAATGAAAACGTTACGGCGGTAACTGAGCATGCCCTCTTGTGCCGTGTGACGACATGTTCATAAACTTGCAACCTCTGTTGCAATGGACAGAGGAGCCCTTGTAATGTTTATAACTTGCAAATGATCTTTATACCACAGATGTACTGATAACCCTTTTTTAAGACTGAGTACAAGTACTTCCATTTGAGTACTCGCTGTTGCTGATACCAAGTAGCCTACCAATATTTGATCGTGTCATTACGTCTTTGCTATTGAGATGGAAATGTTTTATTTTCTATTTTAACCTTTTTTGAACATGGCTAAAGTTTCACTCAAACACTTTTTTGAGCAACAGCATGTCATTACTGACACTTTTTGTCTTACCACACATTTCACTTACAAGAAGCCTGTAACCCAAAGCATTTTAGTTATGCAGTGTCTCAATATGAGCACTGGGGGCGCTATGTAAGTACATGCTGTAGATAAGAAGCACAGAACAATGTAGTGTGGTGGGTGTAGTAGGAATACAGATTCCATGTTACCTCTGTGTGTTAACAACACAATGAGTTAAAAAGAAATACAAGACTGCTTCCTGAGACGCAACTGGACAAAAAAATAAAAAATCAACGCTTGTTGGACGGCCTGCTGCGGCAACTCGCACGACCGTGGCCTTTGTCGGCACCCAAGCATCGTTTCCATATGGGTGACATGGCTCCTACTCCACCTGCCCAGCTGGGAAAGTGGTATCGGTGTTGTGGTATTGGAGCATTTTTCTTGTCTGATTATGAATACAGACATACAGTATCGGTGCATTCCCAATTATCCTACATTTACTTCAGAATGTGCTATGTTGCATTCTCATCAATACACAAAAGTCTGCAACCATGTTCACTTTGATGTTTTTTTTTAATTCATTTTTTTTCTCTGTCCATGAAACATCAGTGGACAACACACAAGGAACAGATGACAAAAATTCCATCTCCTAAAAGTCGACACAAAAGTATGACAGGGTATAGTTTTGCCACTTGGCGGCGACAGGTCGAACACAGCAAAGTAAAAGCCATAGTTTATTAGCAAGGTGCCGACTCCTCCTCAACATTATTGTCCGCGTAAACATCAGTCCACAAGAAGAACGGGACAAAAACTAGTACATAAGCAAGAGATAAAATTTACTTTTGTACAAAAATAGATTTTTTTTTTTTTTAAACTTTTCAATTTTCTTGAATAGTTTTCTTTCTGCACCAAACAAAAGGAGTGATTGTGTCACAAGCTCAGCATATATATATTTTTTTCCTGAATTACATTTTCGAACATACAATTGCCAAGCAAAACATACATTTTGAGGGGGGTTGATGTCCTTAAACCTTAACCGTCTTCTTTTCTATATTCAGATTTATTATTTTTTTTTTTTGAGGCTCCATTAGTCTGCTGAGGAGCTTGTTGTTGTTAATGTACAAATTTTGGGCTACTGGGATTCTGCTGGTTAGTTTTTCCTTGGGGGTAGCCTGCAATGCATAAAATTACCCTTCTTGATAATCATGTAAAATCACCAGAAAACTGGCATGGAATCATTTTGGTCTGAAAGACTCCTCTCCCTCTTTCAATGCTGGAAATACTCAAGGTACAGATCTGCTGATATATTTATAAATATATACACATATACATATTAACAAAATATAGCTTTTACATTATGAAGCATTTATGAAGGGTTATTTTATTTTATGTCATGTTTTTTTTTTTTTTTTTCTTGTTGGAGTTGGGACCGAGCTTACACATCATCCACATTTTATGGCTTAAAAGACCTGTCACAGATCAGTCTTCAAAGAGCAGACATTGTTTTTTTATTATTATTTTGGGGAAACTAGTGGCTAAAAATTATGACAAAGAAAGCTGCAACACGCCTCAAAAAAAGTTGATTTTTTTTTTTAAACAGACAAATCATCCATTTTTGTATGTATATATTTAATATATAAATACTGTACTGTAAACTGAGCTCACACTGGCAGTCAATACTGTCACCTGGATAATTCATATTAATAATACAGCCCACCTTGCTTGCTGAGACACGCCAATAAGTCATGAATAGTTATTGCTCTTTTTCTATCTCGCTCTCTTTTTGGCAATACAAAGCACAGAGACTGTGCTACATAAACCCTGCGTGAAAGTGCCGCCTCTGTCAAGATGAAGTACATGCAGAGAGAGAGAAAAAAAATCAAAAAATGATCTCATAAAACCTCATGGTGTTGCAGTGCAGATTCTCCTCCACTAGAGTGGGCAAGAAGCTCATCCCTTGTTTCTTTCCACGCTCTTTGCCTTGGGACTGATTTGAAGGTTTCTTTTTTTCTTTTTTTAAGGGGTGAAATAAGACCTCCAGATTTACCACCCTGCCACTTCCCCCCTGCCGAAGGCCTTCTGTGAAAGTGGACCCGAATCAGAAGAGAATTATTCACACGTGTCTCAACAACGTCTCCAACCTAACCTAACCTCAATTTGATGTCATTGGTGTCTAAGTCAGAGAGTAGCAGAGTCGTCAGGGTGCCACTGGAGACTGTTAACTTGGTGAACTTTTACTCAGGAGCATTTGGGCCATACTAGAAAGAAAATCTCAAGAATTGTTGTAATGTTATGAGAAAAGTCATATTGGTTCAGGCCCTGCAATTGGCTGTAATTGGGTGTAACCCTTGACCCTAGTTGAGAACAAGCGCTATTGAAAATGTATGGCTAGCTCATCGTTAGTTCTAACTGGTGTTTTAACCTCCTGTGGAATAACGTCGTTTTAGTGAGAGAACCGAGTCCTAACGTTATGTAAAACAAGTAATTTTACTCCAATAAAATCACAATGTAACAAACAATTTGGTCACTGTAAAAAATGGCCATATTGTGAGAATGTCCAAATGTATGACTTTGGCAAAGTCATGAGGTTAGGAACAGATCCATTATATTATTATTATTAGTTAAGAAGACGAACACCCAATCCCACAATAAAAGTTAATTTCATCCTTGTGTAATTGATGCATCTATGCAGGTAATATGACTTTGTTCTCCTTAAAATGACTTAAATTCTGGTCATACAAATTATTCTTGTATAATTACAACCATACTGTTGTACGATCATGAATTAAAAAAACAAAATCTTTTCAGTCCGGCCCAATTGCTCCTTATTAAAAAATGTTATCAAGTAGAGCCAGTGTGATGAACTAGGAATTAATTAAACTGAAGGTCAGAATGTGAATGTCTTTAAAATATCCTTTTTAAAAAGCAATAAAACGGTGTAAAAATAATAATGGGATTGTAAATAAACTGACAAGTGGCACAGCCCAGACTCTGTCACATCTCCTTCGTATTAATAAAAGACAGTGCTCAGGTCCTGACTGCATCAAAGTGCTAATGAAAGAAAGAACATGCAGATCAAAAGAAAAATCATGAAATTCTCATCTTTCTAGTGTTATTTTTTCCTCTCATATAGTTAATCAACATGTCCCCATTGACTCCGCTGTTCCATAATCTATATATACTGTATATACATAATTGAAGACCCCGCGCCCCCCCACCCAAAAAAAAAAGCCGTTTGCTTCCTATGTAAAGCCAATGATGATTCAAGAGGTGAGGAGAGCAACATGTCAAATATCTGCATGAAGTGAGAATGACAAAATTAGTTTCTGTCAACCCGAACGGTGTGCACGGCGGACAAGTGAATGCACCCGCTTCAGGAAGGAACAGCAGAATATAAGTGTATTTGTCGAAACGATTTCATATTTCATTGTGAAGGAATGGTGCACACACAGCAAGTGTTTGTCCCACTGGGGAGGGAAACAAGTGGGGCCATCCTGATTAGGCCAGGGGCCAAACTCCCACCTCGGAGGTCAATTATGTTGACGTCAGCTCTGTCATGAGGTTAAGTGCAAAGTAACAAATAAACAAACAGCCGCTCTGCTGCAATGACAAGCGCTTCTCTTTCTATATATACTGTTAATGGGGCAAGCCCGGATGAGGAGGGTGAACAAACTGAGGTAATAGTGCAGTGCTGCTCTGAAATGGAACGAAGACAAAACAAAACAAAACAAAAAAAAAACATGTAAATACTGTTTATGGTTGTAACTTCCTGTGAAGAAAGAGATGAGGTGATCTCGAGAAGCTAACACCTGCAGTGTTGAGCGGCTGAGAGATGGAGGTCAGAATTCACATCAATGAGAGGCGGGGTGATTGGCGAGAAAGGGCGGCGTGGGGGGCGACTGGTGAAATGAGCAAAAAGGTGACATCGCTACCTCAAACGTGGCATTCAAAATTCACACTCCATACTTTTATCTGCTGCAAAGATTCAACGAAAAAGGCAGAATGTTGGAATGCCAGTGGCCGGTCGCATGTAGTGTCAACTGACAACTGCCTGGCTTCTTCCTGTGTGCACAAAGGACTGTGCAGATTGTACATACATATCAAACAACCCCGCTCCGCCACCCCCCCGTCAGCATCTCGAGGTGGATCACAACATTTTCCTGATTAGGCCGATGTTGTTGCACAGTGTTGATACAGTAAGACATGGTTGGATTTGTTTGGAACTGGGCCAGACACCTGAGGTTCATCGCTTGCAGTCTTTGTAGCACACCTGTTAAGTTGGAGATCCCAGAAAGCCGACCCTCCCCCCCCCCAAAGAAAACAACAACTAGTGCAAGACGTGTTGAGTCCAGTCAGGCAAGGACCTCGAGTTTGTTTTGAATCAGTCTTGATGAAACCCAAGAGGCCCGGATAGTCCATGTATCTGCAAGATTGTCCTGCTCACGAGGCTGAGGGTCTCAACATGACGTCCACACCACGTTTGCGTACACCCTGCAAGTGTTGACTATGAGGATGCTGAGAAAATGCTAATGAAGGCTCAGTACATTGCTTCTGTCTTTTCTCCAACACGTTGTTGTGATATATATATATATATTGGAATGCCAGTGGCCGGTCGCATGTAGTGTTTGACGGTGAAGAGGGAAAATGTTCATCATCGCAGGATCTGTCTCTCGGTGGAGTTGGAACATTTGAAAAAAGGACCCTGCTGCTTTTGACCAAAGGGCTGCTGGGAAATAAAGAGGAGGCAGATGAAGGCCCCATCCTCTCTGCTATTATGTCATTTGATGCGGAGCTTCTAGCATTTCCATGAGGAAGGTGTCGATGGGCGTGTCGCCTATGAGCTTGAAGAAGAACAAGTGCTCCAGACACTTGAGGCCGATGGAGCGCAGTGCCGGTAACCTCAGCAGCAGCTTGGCAAATCTGTCACACAGCCAAGCGATTAAGTTAGCAGGAGGGAGGATGGAGGGAACATTGAGCCCAGTTTCCACCGAGAAATATGGTTCAGTTTCGATCTGTATGCATTATGCATAGTCAGAAGTGATTTGCTCTATACCGCCTCGTTGAACTGAACCGTACCGCTTGGTGACTGACGCCACAAAAAGTTTGCATTTGTTGTTTTTGTCCATTTTCTTCAATAGTCAATGCGATTAACAGTGATCTTTTTTTTTTTAAATCATCGGCAATTATACAGTGGACCCTGATACTCGCGACGGATAGGGACTGAGCCCGACCGCGAATAGCCAAAATCCGTGGATAATTGATGGCCATTATAATTGAAGAAGAAAACATATATACATATTATTATTATTATGATTCTAATTTTTTTTTTAACCCCCTAAATTCTTGAATAAGCAGGGATGTATTGCCAATACGGATTTTCAAGTCTGGTTACCCCACAAAAAAAAAAAAAAAAAAAGTAAAAGTGGGAATTAAAAAAAAACTAATCTGTGAAACTGTGAATCCGAAGGTGCCGAACCTTGCACAACGGTGGAAAAAGGGTGTAAGAATCTGTCTGTCACTTGATTAAGATCTTTTAAAAAACAAAAACATCTTTACCAATTGAGATCAATATGAGCTTAACAACTCTTTCCTCCATTGAAATTGTGAGTTCATGGATAGTTTCTGCCTGTAAATCATTGGAGGACGCCAGAATTGCCTTCCAGAGCAGCTGTTAGAATTTCCTTTTAAGGATGCTCGATAGGTTCTCAATAGGTTTGAGGGGCGAGGATTGTAGTTGCCACACTGTGAGTTTTCCCCCTTTAAACCCAGAACAGCTAAAAGTTCAATGTTATTATTTGCAGCATGGGATGGTACGTTGTCTTGCATGAGAATGATTTTACTGCAGAAGGCGCAGTGCTTTTCTTACCACAACAGGAAATGATGAGTTCGAAACTCCACAAGGTCGTTTTGACTTTCGAATTATAAGTGTTGTCATACCTGCCAGGCTGCTCCGGGTACTTGTGTTTGCAGTAGGCCTCTAAAGACGCGTAGACTTTCTCTCTCAGAGCCTCTACCTCACTTGGGTTTGACAAACCTTTGGAGTCTGGGAAGCGACACAAAGATGACAGCTGTAAGTCAGAGACAACGCTAAAATAAACTTATTTCTACTTGGGGGTTACCGTTTTTTTATTTCAGATAGAAGGAGGCCAACTGTTATTAAATTGGCAAGCAATTTCTCACCTTAATGCTGTGGGCTTGTGAAACACAAATGAAGGACAGGAGTTTCTGACAGACAGACAAGTTTAGCTTTAACCTCCCGGCCCTTTGAGGACTTTGTGTACCTTGCTTGCATTCTGTGCAATTAGCACTCCTCTGTGATGACATCGTTGATTAACATTGGAGATGAACAAAAAAAATAAAAAACATTTACCACTAATGGCTGAACTCAAGATGACACAGTGAGAATGGAGCGCTCCCTTTTTTTCTGTCAGAACAATCTGGTGAACTCTAATTAACAAGGACTCAGGCAAAGGAGTGAAGTGGGGCCAGTAGGCCCGACAGAGTCCCGAACAAAAGTGGAACACAGAGGATCAGTGTGTCTGGTTTGGTTTGATCCACATTGGCCTCAAAGGGATGGGGAATCCCACACTGGGTGATGTTGGTGGTTTGGTTTAATGGGTTATTTTGCCAAGACAGCATGTTGTTCGTTGGTAACAGTGCAAAACATGGAGCTCAGGTCAAAGAAGTTGTTGTGGCAGGCTTTGTTTCACTAGGAAATCACGGTGTTCAAAAGATCTCACCTGTTCAAAATAGGAATTGAAGAGTCACAGCTCTGTTGATTTTTGCCTGTTTTAACCTCCAGTACGTAAAATCATACTTTATGAAACATGTTCTCAAAGTGTTAAGAAGTGGAAGTGTAGAAACTGGAATTGAATTCCTCCACTAGCTAGAGCCACTGCACAAGAAGGGTACATTTACACAGCATCATCTTTAACTGAAAATGGAAAACAGATGTGGAGTATCAAAGTGGATGTTTTTGAAAATGAAAATGTCTAAACACTGAAAGCAGTAGTCTGTGAAAATCAAGGGTATTTAGCCAAAGCATGCACAAGAATGTTACTTTCCGAAAAATGGTAAGAATACATTGTTGTAGCGTTTGTGCTTATAAAGCTTCACCACAAAAGTGTGTTGTGTCAAGTATGAAATTACAATACACATTTAAAATTCATCAGTTTTCAGTCGATTTTGCAGGTTTGTGTGATCCTACATTATTCTGACATATTTGTTCGTGAAATTGATCAAAAGTACAAGCAAAAAACAACTTTTGCTAGGTTATAGTTATGTAAACAACTCTACTTGCGCTGGTTTACTATGGTGGGATAAGCACACATTACTAATAATCATAATGATTACAGTATATCTGAGATATGATATACACGACTCACCCAATGTTAAGAATACTCAGCTTTTGGGTGAAATTAATTTAAACTTCTCTACACTTTGGAAAATACATGTCCATCAGTTCAATGTTTCAGTACTTCTTGCACAACACTTTAAGAAAAGGAGTGTATGTAGCTTTTAAAGATGTCTACTTTTCTTTCCTAGACAGTGAGGCAGCTGGTTACAATTAAAAGGCAGAAGCTTTCCAAGTTTCTTCATGAGCATTATCCTATCCAAGTATTTTATATAAAAACTCATACACACTTTTGTCAGTACTCAGCCAATTGCATTTTTCATCTGGTTTTCCCTCTTCTGAGATGAGTAAACACTTGGTGTGCAACAGTTCTCCAGTTTCTGGCAGCGTTTCAAAACTACAAAACCCCGAGCGCCGTTCCAGTTTCACAACAGGTTTCAGACCGGTTTCTGCTGTTTAGAGGTCTAATTTCTCCATCTAATTGTTGTTGGTTCAAAGTTACATCAAAGCGAGGATAAAAAGAGTGTTGTTTTTACTGCCATCGGTGAAACAGATTATTATGTACAGCTTGTAAAAAGATCCACTGAAAAGCTCACTCGTAGTTACCTGGGTTGAAAAGGACGATAGCTCGAAGGCACCCTAGTTCTGTCTTATCCATCTGCATATCCCGCATCTTAGACACCAGCTCAGTGAGCACTCTGCACAAAAGATACAAAAAAGTGGAGATAAAGAAATGCATGTTATAT
Source organism: Phyllopteryx taeniolatus (assembly GCF_024500385.1). NCBI lineage: Eukaryota > Metazoa > Chordata > Actinopteri > Syngnathiformes > Syngnathidae > Phyllopteryx > Phyllopteryx taeniolatus. The sequence goes on along the minus strand of NC_084516.1, from coordinate 11,415,547 downwards.
GTTATAGGCACCAATGAGATCATACAAAACGTTTCTCATTTTCTATAATTACGCTCAAATCAATCTAGAGATGAACACATGCATATTGTCACAGCTCTCGGATTTAAAAAAAAATAACTCGATTTACAGTACAGGCTATTCACAGTAAGAAAGTCACAGAGCAAACTGTGTGTAATCAGAAACCAGCAACCCCACTTATGTTTGTGTGTGCCAGCGTGTGACGTCACAAGAGGGAGTGTCAGCACATTCAGTCGCTGGTACTCCTCGCCCTTCTCTGACAAAGTCACACCCTCTGCATTTCGTCACCCAGCCACACCCCCACTCTCCTTTTCAGTGGAGTCAATAGTGACTCTAAACTCATTGTAATTCAATTTGCAACTCAAAACAACACAGAAAAAAAAGACTGAGGTGGTTATGATAATCTGTCTCATTTAAATGAGGAAGAGAGCGAGAAAGCGAGAGAGATTTAGATAAATAAACATTATCAGCTGTGTGTATCTTAAAGCACGCCACACTTATTACAGAAATGTAATATGTCCCGAGGCTGTGACTGCAGATTGTACAGAGGCTGGCACAGATATTGACAGATGACTCAAACACTGCTATGAAACCTACTGCCAGTTTTGTCTCTTGTTTAAGGATGATTCAACTGGCAAAACAACAGACACTCACTGGCAACTTCATTAGACATGCTCGCAGAATCAAATTCCAGGACAAGAGGTGTATCAAATTCTGTTTAAAAATGTTTCTGTTTTGTTCTGTTCCATATTTTGTTCCTCACTAAATAAAATATCCCAGATATTAGAAAGACCACCAGTTTGATGCAGGTTGCCATAGCAAACTACAATTATTAAGGCAGAATCTCGAACACAGCTCTTGTGTTGGATCTCATGAGATTGTGCGGGGGTACCTAATATTGTGAAACAGAATAAAGCAGCATGTCTCCATATTTAAGAAACCACAAGATGCAAATACTTTTGAGAATAAATCATCGAAAAACACCGCTGCTCAACAGATGCTGTAGTCGCCTGTTAGATATTAGCCTGTGACGGTTTGTTGAAACCTGAAACATCAACAACAGTCACCAGGGGGGTTCCTTCACCGCAAGTGATTTGGAATTGCATGGATTTTTTTTTTTTTCCATGCCCTTTAGCGTTGGGTCACATAATGAATTCTTCTGACACTTTATGAACAACAAATAGTTTTGATTGTTATGCTTTAGATTCATATGTTGTGTGAATAGAAACATTACCAAACCAATTAAAATACATAATTAAAAACGTGAAAGTAAAAAAAAAAAAAGGAAAACAACAATAGTCAGTGCAGCCTCTAGTAAAACATAAAAACAATATAACACACAGGGCTCTATTTTTGTAGCCTGTGTACTTAGGGGTCGGCAATATAAATCTAAAGTTTCAGATTTTTTTTCACAAAAATTAGATTTCGTTTTCAATCAAATTTTTCCCCTTCGCTTACAGAAAAACAAAATGACAATCACATTATTTGAAACACGTTAATTCCCCCCCCCCTTATGGGATTTGTTTTATTTTTCCTTATATTAAACCACACTTGAAACTGTCTTCCAGAGAAATATATTTCCATCCATCCATCCATTTTCTGAGCTGCTTCTCCTCACTAGGGTCGCGGGCGTGCTGGAGCCTATCCCAGCTGTCATCGGGCAGGAGGCGGGGTACACCCTGAACTGGTTGCCAGCCAATCGCAGGGCACATACAAACAAACAACCATTCGCACTCACATTCACACCTACGGGCAATTTAGAGTCTCCAATTAATGCATGTTTTTGGGATGTGGGAGGAAACCGGAGTGCCCGGAGAAAACCCACGCAGGCACGGGGAGAACATGCAAACTCCACACAGGCGGGGCCGAGGATTGAACCCAGGTCCTCAGAACTGTGAGACTGACGCTCTAACCAGTTGTCCACCGTGCCACCAGAAATATATTTATTTTATAAATTTTTTCTTTACATATAAAGACACGTGACCACTGCGATGACCACAATAATAGTATATCTTTCTTGAGTGTATGTCGATGGCACTAATGTGGGACAGTAACCCCAATTTCGTTGTACATTTTGCCCTAACAATAATATACAGAACAATAAAGATCGGGTTGTTCGGTCGTACGACAAGTGTCAGAGTTTGGTCTGCATTGCCGGCAGTAAGTCGGATTCGTTTCCGGTGAGGGTTGGATACCGCTAAGGCGGCCCTTTGTCACCGATCCTGTTCGTAACTTTTATGGACAGAATTTCTAGGAGCAGCCGAGGCGTAGAGGGGGTCCGGTTTTGTGGACTCAGTATTGCATCTATGCTATTTGCAGTTGATGTGGTTCTGTTGGCTTCATCAAGCCTTGATCTCTAACTCTCACTTGAGCGTGTCGCAGCAGAGTGTGAAGCGGGTGGGATGAAAATCAGCACCTCCAAATCTGAGACCATGGTCTTCAGTCAGGGTGGCGTGCCCTCTCCAGGTCGGGAATGAGATCCTGCTCCCAATTGGAGGAGTTCAATTTTCTTGGGGTCTTGTTCACGAGTCAGGGAAAAATGGGATGGGAGATCAACAGGTGGATCGGTGCAGCGTCTGCAATGATGTGGACTTTGTATCGGTCCGTTGTGGTGAAAAAGGAGCTGAGCCAAAAGGTGAACCTCTCAATTTACCGGTCGATGTACGTTCCTACCTTCACATATGGTCACGAGCTGTGGGTCGACAGAAAAAGGTCCCGAAATGAATTTCCGTCACAGGGTGTCCGGGCTCTCCCTCAGAGATAGCTCGGTCATCTGGGAGGGCCTCAGAGTCGAGCAGCTGCTCCTCCACATTGAGAGGAGCTAAATGAGGTGGCTCTGGCATCTGATGAGGATGCCTCCTGTACGCCTCCCTGGTGAGGTGTTCTGGGCATGTCCCACTGGAAGGAGACCCCGGGGACAACCCAGGACACGCTGGGGAGATTATGTCTCCCGGCTGGCCTGGGAACGACTCGGGATCCCCCCCGGAAGAGATGGATGAAGTGGCTGGGGAGAGGGAAGACTGTGCTTCCCTGCTAAAGCTACTGCCCCCACGACTCGACATCGGATAAGCGGAAGAAAATGGATGGATGGCTGGATGGATGGATGGACACAATAAAGATTCTAATTCTAATAATGTGAAAATAAGTGCCTCCTCATAAAAAAATTTCTTTTGTCAAAACATGCTGCAATTCAACAAAATGAGCCGCCAGACTGCATGACTGCATGCAAGCTGGTCCATATGTTGTTGAATATTTTGCCAAATTCTAATTGTACAGCCTCAGGAGTGTTCGACTTCAGGTTCCACAGTTTTTTTTGTGATGTGGTAATACTCAAAAACATTCAATATATGATGACTAGGACTACACTGCAACCTAAATCAAAGCATACTGCCTGCCAGTGACATTTTCTTTCAGGAAATTTCATATCACCAAACATGATGCAGCTCATAAATAAGCAAATGAAATGCATGCTTCAATTTGTACAAGGCAAAACTCCCACAGACCTGTCAAAGATGGCTCCCACTCCGGCACTATGGGCGCTGTTGCGGTGGACGTGCAGCCCGGTGGCCAACAGAATCCCGTCTTTAACGGCTATCGAACGGTGCGAAAATGACGCAATGAGGAGTTCATTCCAACCTGGGGAAAAGATGTTGAGAGGGATTGAGGAAAAGTGTGAAGTAAGGGAAGAAAACAAGCAAATTCTGGTACAAAAGTTCACAGTACCTTCAGGCTAAATGAAACTGACAACAAAGGGCGGGTGTGGGGGGAGAACTGCAATGATTCAATTAAGCTGCGTGGTGAAAGCGTTCAGGGTTCTCAAGCACCGGCATTGGGTTATTACTAAGACATTGGATTCATACTTTCTGAAGAGACAGGCGTGTAAAAGGGATGAACTGTGGCTGCCAACATGATAAAGACAACAGGCTTGATGTGCCAAAGCAGGGGCTTGACACCAAGAGCAGCAAAGACACAAGACACTGATCTTTGAGTGACAGGGCTCCTTTAACAGTTCTGCCTGGCAACACTCGCCTCTTCTCCCTTGAGTTGCGTTCGGTATGAGAGGAGCCGGGTTTCTTTTATCTGTGATACAGCAGAACTAAAGAGGTTATTTATAGAAAACCTGAGAGCCGGGAGGAGACGAGCTCTCTGGAATAATGTCTCTCTCACTCTCTCTGCTGAGCTGAAGTCTCTCCATCACTCGTGTGTGTGTACAGAATAACAACTGATAGGAGGATGCTTTTTGATTTCAGGGGTGTGTAATAGCATTTCTTTTCCTCAAGGTGGATTAAGAATATAATGGTGTAATTTGGAGCGACAGGCAGCCAACAGGGGTAATGTGTTGGGAGACCCTGAAAGACCCTCCTGCATGTGATGTTGGCGAATGGAATAGAAATGACAGACAATTCACACTGCTTGAGCGTCTCTACAAATATCAGACACAAAGTATTCCGTTTGCCTCTTGTTTAGTCACAGGGCACTGAGCGCAACACATGGCTGTGATCAGTTCTAGAACATTACCCATTAATTGGCTGCACATCTGCTATATGAAGTGGTATTCAGACAGCAGTAGTAATATGGCCTGTCCAACTCATCCAGCTGTGGCCTTTAAAGCATGGCAGATGAAACAAAATGTGACAAGAAGTCATCCAATCAGATATACTGTATTACCCCCTGATTAATTTGCCTCCAAAGTTGCTGAAACTTTAGAAAAAACTAACCCCTCCCTTTTTATTTGTGGAGTAAATAAATAAGATGGTGGTTTCCGTGATTGTAACACACATTTGAAACACACATTGGTCTTCCTGACTACCTGGGGAAGGTTTCTGTGGTCAAAATGCAACTCATGCTGATGATTCAACCCCAACCCTCATTGATGAAAAATGTGTCCAAGACTTTCGTCCATCATGTGTCTATGAATTATAACAAATTATATTATGTCCTTATTTTTAAATCTAATTAGAACACTAGTCATTGTGGATTATCTGGTTGGTTCAGGCATAGCATTTGAGTCCATTTTTAACAGACCTGCTCGTAGAAGGATGACCTGGTCGTCCAGTGGCAGCTCAGAGAAGTGGGGAATCCTCTTGGCCCACTCAACCAACGTAAAGAGCTGTTTGTCAGCAGCCTGACAGATGTTTGTCACCGGGTCGTTGGGCTGCAAGGAAGGAAAGACAGAAGAACATAAATTAGGTATTTACATTGTGTGTTTACTTATGTATTATCACTCTGATAAATGTGAACAATTCTATGAATAAAAGAATCTTAAGAGGAGAAACAAGAACACCAAAAACACAGTTGGAACCTCCAAAGTCGGACAAATTGGAGTTAAACCAAACTTTTCAGGAAAAATATGCCTTAAAAGTTAAACAAACGTTGAGCACTTATCAGATCATTTTTGTTTGTTTTGACTGTACACATGCATGAGTGATAAGAATGTTCACATATTTAAAACATTGCCTTTAAAATTAATACAAGTCACTTGATGTTCCAGATTGACTCCGGAACAAACTAATTTGTAAAACTGCGTCACAGAGTGGATTGTGTTCAATTTTGGAGGTTCCGCTGTGTTGCCGTTTCCCAGTGCATGGAGTAAATATACGTATATTGCATATGAAACATATTAGATCACATTGTCTTATTTGTCTTAGATACCACTCCTCTTCATTAAAAGCTTTAATGCGAACCCTTTAATTTTCAGTGAGCTTTTGACGTTTTACCCTTTTGATCACGAATGAGGAATTTCAAACTGATTTCAACACATTTGAGTTGGCTCACTGGACTTCTATGAGAAGTTAGAACTTAATCAAGCATAACATTAAACCATTAAAACTTTTTTTTCTTTTAGGAATGCCAACAGAAGTAAATAACAATATTGACAACAACAAGCATTAAAATATTACTTCAATTAAAGAGCTTTCATATATTGGTGTATTAACCATTACAGAACCATACAAAAATTACATTGGGGATAACCATTGCTGTCGAATTTATGGGCAGCTGTGGGATAAACCTTACATTTGTCTAATTAATTTGTTAAGCACTATTTTTGTACTATACTATACTACTACTATACTACACTACAATATACTATAGCATTACATACTACTACTATACTATACTACGATATACTATAGTACTATATACTACGATGTACTATACCACTACACTGCAGAAAAATACTTTTACTGAGCAGACTTCTTTTTTTGTGTGGCTCTTTTAGCAGACACAAAGCAGCTGTTTTGGACAGCGAGTGGAGCTCAAGAGGCCCCAGCTGACATTTCAACACAGTGCTAAGGAGCTTTAATGTGACTTCAGATCCAAAGTGGTCATGGCCACAATGCCTCCACTGTTTTTTTATACATCCTTTACATATTGTTAATGTCACCATTTTAGCTGTAGAAAATTAGATATTGACAGAAGATAAAACCATGCAGTTCTTTGAAGTGGGATGGATAAAGGGCATACCGCCTTGTCCCTTTAGCTTGCAAAATAGGAACACCGGCTAGTTTCTATGTGAAATAAAATGCCCTAATGAATCAACCAGGAAAGGTCATCTATTGATTTTACTTCATGAGAGCCACTCAAGCCATGAGGGGAGATGAGCATAAAAGCTTGGAGAAAGGATCACGCAGATGAACACAGCTATTATTTTTCAAGACACTGAGCAGACTTTTATTAAGCCTTGCATCACGTTGGGAGCGAAATGATTAAATGACATTCACGCAAAACAGGGAGAATGATCTGCTGTTATGACAGCAAACGCCATCAAATGTAAAGAAGTATTGAGATGTACATTAATTTGCTTAAATTGTTCTGGCTAAACTGCACAGATAAAATGGGGGGCGGCGCAAAGTTGACCTTCTGAGCCTCTATCCTATCAGAACCATAAGCGGCAGGACTCCACCTGTGTGTAAGGGTATTTTCGGTCTGTATAAAAGCTTTGGGCAGCTATATGACGGCATGTGACAATTTTTTTTACATGATGCCTGTGTTAAAGGTTCTTATATCTACATGCTATTCATTTTTGTAAATAACACACACTATATACAGTAGCAGACCTGGGCCCGCGGGTCACATCTGACCCTTCCAAAGTCTCTGACCGGTACCTTCTGTAGTCAAAATAAGATGCGAAATATGCATAGTGGGCGGCACGGTGTCCGACTGGTTAGAGCGTCAGCCTCACAGTTCTGAGGACCCGGGTTCAATCCCTGGCCCCGCCTGTGTAGAGTTTGCATGTCCTCTCTGTGCCTGCGTGGGTTTTCTCCGGGCACTCCGGTTTCCTCCCACATCCCAAAAACATGCATTAATTGGAGACTCTAAATTGCCCGTAGGCATGACTGTGAGTGCGAACGGTTGTTTGTTTCTATGTGCCCTGCGATTGGCTGGCAACCAGTTCAGGGTGTACCCCGCCTCCTGCCCGATGACAGCTGGGATAGGCTCAAGTACGCCCGAGACCCTAGTGAGGAGAAGCGGCTCAGATAATGGATGGATGGATGGATATGCATAGTGTGTTTATTTTGGGAGAGGTGATTATATTTTGAAAACTTCTGCGCATCCGGGAGAAATGTCAGGGTCGTTTTGTGCGTTTGCGTATGGGGGTGTTACAAGCAAGCATGAGCAAGAGCTGTGTGTCTGAAAGCGATGACTTGTGTCCTCATGTTAGCAACATTTTCATTTCCTGCATGGTGGAGGGAAGAGGGGGATTTGCCCTGATAATGAACCCAACGAGGAAAAGCTAATGTCAGTTAGCTACTGGTGCTCAAAAAGTTAGCACAATTTTCAAATGTTTTTTAAATTAATGCACACTGTTTTTGTTATGTTAAGTTTGACAGCTTTCAGAACTAACTGAATTGTGAAACCACCTTGAGTTGAACTATACCCAGTAAAGTTAGAAATACAGAAATGTCAAATGCCCTGTGACAATGAATAATTAGGACTAAAGGGGAATTAAGGGGCCTACTATAATTATGCCCACATAGCGTATTTATCCATCCATCCATTTTCCGAGCCGCTTCTCCTCACTAGGGTCACGGGCGTGCTCGAGCCTATCCCAGCTATCATCGGGCAGGAGGCGGGTGACACCCTGAACTGGTTGCCAGCCAATCTAGTGTATTTATGTGTACGTTATATGAGTGACTTTTGATCAAAGTCAAGTGCGTCTCCTCTGAAAGCATCTGAAGTTTCAAAAATGATACAAGGAATGCCTGCCCGAAAGTGTTAATCAGAAAATGTTCAGAGGCTTTGTTCTTTGACCAAAAGGGAATGTATGTATTATACAGTGCTGAGATTGTAATGCAACACAGACCCAGCATGCCTGGCTAACTAAAATGTAAATCCACTCGAGCAGGGGATTGACAATCCCAAGTGCTTGTGCCAATCTGTAATGAGTGATCTGCTGCCATCCTACGAATACAAATACTTGATATGAATCTCTGTAAACAAAGACTGAGCACACGCTTTTGTGTATAATTCAAATGAGGTAAGTATGCTTAAGTTCTAAGTATCCCCGTGTGAACTCGCATACGAACATAATCGGCATAACCTCCTCAGTTTCTTCCTCCAAAGCCTGTTGATCGATTCTAAAAGCTTGGCGGATCCACACTATCAACTGCACCTCTCAAGAGGAGATTAGTTCAGGATGAAGGAGAAAGCGTCCCTCCACTCACGTCCTCCTTTTGTAACAAACGGACCAGAGACATCTCTGTCTGTCCTCCGTGTTCCCTCCCTTCGGTGTGAAACTCACACTGACTGCTGAGTATCACAGAGATGCAGGGGAAACAAGAAAAAAAAGTTAGAGCAGACACAAAGAAGACACTCTTGGAAAATGAAAGTAGTGTCGTATTCTTCAGTGGGAGAGTGAATACTGGCAACTCATGAATATTACAGCGTCTGATCTCCTTGGGAGATGTGGACGGTGTAGTTGGGCATGACGGATATCGTGAGACGCTCTTCCTCTCAAAAGCACATAAACAAATCAGCTAATTCATTGTAAAAGGCCAGACCCAGTGGAAACAAAAGACAAACACAATGTTTCTTAACAGTGCAACACAGTTGAACTTCACCTCTTACACAAGTCCCGGAGTTCTCGTTAAACACGGCAAGCCTCATGAATGTTGCATGACTATCTTAGCAGTATTTACACTGACCCGGTTTCTTTGCTTCTGATTGTGGAGATGACAGAGGAGTTTTCCTGCACCAATCCTCAGGTATCACATTACTATACTCACTGTTCAATTCTCCAAGCAGCCTTTAGGATGTTATCTGGTCACAATGGAGGGACACCGTTGCGAGCTGTGAGGGGAAAACCTCCAAGAAGCCACAATTTCACTGTGTCACAAAGTGACAAACAATATGTCAAAATTTAATTACTGGAAAAACTGTTAAATACAACTATAACTAGCAAGGTTGTTCATCAGAGGAAGTTAACAGTAAAACGGGAGACGCACGTTCGCCTATGAAAATGTCATCGCTTGAGGAGGAAGATTTTCCTTTCAATTTTTCATTATTCTGCTTGAACCAGCCAATAAGAGCGTGACAACAGGAAGGAAATTGGATGCTCACACATCAGCATGGAAATGAATTACTCAAGTGAAGTGTCCCACTTTTTGTTTTTTAAACTCATACGTCAGGAGTGGGGATGAATCATCAGGTAATTATCATTTAATAACAACACCTCCTGCCTATATTTTTATGAGGGATAAGCAACTAAAGCTCTATATAAATATGAGCATAGACATTTGAGAGCACCCATCCAAAATAAAGTCAAGGATCCCCTCCAAAAAGAAAAAAACAAAAAACACCTGCTGGATTAGGTAACTAAAACCTTAAAGAAGAGACTTCTCCTTATCTGACTGAGCGCACATCACTAACGCATGTTTACCTTCTGTTCTAGGTCACCATGAGATAAACACTTTATTCAGCTTGGCCAGACCCCAGCCATTAGACGGTGGTGGTGGCCCATTCATGGCACTCAAGGCCCGGGCCCTGTGATTGATTACAGCACGGGGCAGTGCTTCTCAATGGAGACCTTGCGGGGGGGTCGAGAGGCAGGGAATGTGACTTGAGAGAAGAGGAGTCCTTTTGGTCAAGACAGCCTGCAAGGCAGTTATTCTGCTAACATCTTAGGTCACAGTTTGGTTAAGTGGACTGTTATCCAAAATTGTTATCCCAGAGGTATCTAACCATGCCTTTTTTAAGTACAGCAGAGCCTCAAAGAGCTTTTCTTTTTGTTTCCACTGCTGTCATGTCACTGAACACAAAAAGCAACATACAGATACATTTTATTAATTAATCACAATACAATAAAATACACTGGAACCTCATAATTTGAATGTCCCTGAGACCATACTATTAAGAGTTCAATCCAATCGGCCCACCCCCCCATCCTCCGACCCCAAGATTTATTCAATAAGAAGAAAAAGCGTCAACAAGCTATTTAAAGAAGAAACAAGTATACATTACGTGAATGGGATTCAACTTCAAAGCTTTAAAGACTCCTGTATCACCAAATGCTTTGGTAAGGTGTACCGCAATTTCTCGTGTATAATGCGCACCCATGTATAATACACCCCCCCAAAACTGGCCTCAAAATTCTGGAAAACCCTTCTACCCATGTATAATGCATTTTTACAATGCATGATATTGCTTCACCCATATGATCAAAACATTAAGTATTATCTGTATTTTGTTAGTTTTTTTCAAATAATTATTCTGAAGTTAAGCACTTTATTTGAACATGTAATACTTTCTTTTTATTTATTTGCTCTCATTTTGAAATTCACAGCCCTACTTTTATTTAGTCAATGAGAAAACACACAGTTGTGCTCATATGTTTGATTATGAAATTACGGTATATTATCTTTTAATTTTAACTGCAGTCAAGCGGTTGTTGAGGCCCTTTTTTTATTTTTATTTTTTACTGCAGGAACTACAGAACCAAAAACTTTGTGTTCCAACCACGGGACTTCTAACCCTCTGAAAAAAAAACAGTTTCTGGTAATTCTTCTAGAGTGCATGAAGACCCTGCTACGGAGTATTACTGTTGAGAGGTCCAGGAAGGTTTTCCTTCGAGACGGAGTCCGCAACGCTGAAGATTTCTGATGGCATGACTACTCGCTGGATTTTATTTCAGATGCCACGCTTGAAAAATATCGAGCTTTTTTAGTATTTTCAACTGTAATTTGACTTATGCATCATGCTATGTAATGTGGGCTCCCACACAGGATAACTAGTTTTACAAATCAGAATATGTTATTGATAACAGAGGTAACTGCTGTAATTTATATTAACTTGTCATTGGATTTTTGTATTTTTATTATTTTGTTTACCGGAACCTACATTGTCGCTGTTGTGCAGTTACTTCTGCTGAGTCATCAACCAGAAATACATAAATGTTCCTCTTTTGCTGTGTGAACGCAAACCAACAATGGACCACAAGAACCTTGCATACCACCAATTTTAGTGGAGAAAGGCCTAAACACACTCAGTGAATGAGTGAGTAAGAGTGTCTGAGCTGACACCCTAACGTCAATGTTCATCTACCACATGTCTATCTGGCCACCTAAAATAGCTCCATTTACTCACATAACAGCCTTCACATCTCCACTTTCACTTCACAGGACATTGCCCTCCTCTGAAGCAGACGATTCCCAGAAGAAGCCCTCCGCTCTGGCTCTCTCCTCCCACCGTCTTCTTCAGCCTCACCTTTCCTCTCTCCTTCACTCTCGCCCTCCTTAGGCTGCTGCACAACTTCAATGTTTCTTATGCTCCAGCAGAATTCCTGAGAAGCGGAGACTATGTGGGGATGCTTTCAAGAACAGTCTGCCTGTTGTATTATTCATCACTTTTCGTCTTCACTGTGTCAAAGACAGCCCACATGGCCAGCTGTTGCAGAGGGGATACGGGGGGTGACTGGCAACGAGGGGAGCTCGTGCAAGGTGAGCAAGGAGAATGCTCCTGATCACAAGCAAGCAGTCCTCATCAAAAGGGCAGGAGGCACTCACACCAAAGGACAAATCAGCAACATCTTTAACAGCAGATGTCAGGATGCTAATGGACTTTCTGACTTAACAAAAAACAACCACCAATCCTTGACAATCATTTTGCAACCTACTGTATGATCAAAACATCATCTGTTTTAAGCGAAGACAAGGTGCAAAAAGAATGTAAGTGTAGACCTGGCAGTGCATGGGAATTGGAAGGAACGCCTAACAAAAACAAAGCACATTAGTACAACTAATGTGGACTCCCAAAACACTCCAATACTTTTATAGATTGTCAGACCACAAAAACACATACTGCATGAACTGACAGGCCACATGATTTTTTACAGTTAAATGTTTTTTTTTTTTAATGGAATCGTGTCCCGTGGTACACTATATATACATTTTAGCGTAACAATACCCTCTCTATATAATAATAGCCATAATAATAGACACAGCGGGAGCCGCACCTGACCAAGTAAAAACAAAAATGTATTTGGTTTTAAAAACATAAACACGTGTGTAAAGATAATAAACCATGTGCTATTACCTGCTACATTAATTTATGAAACTCCACAACAACAACATTTAATAGTAGTTTTCTGTGAATATGGTACCGTGGTATGGCATGGCAGTGTTTCCCAACCATTAGCTAAGGTTTTCATTTTACAAAAGAAAAACCTCCCGGCGCACCACTAAACAAAAATGGGACAGAAAGTATGGTCTCCATTTACTCATAAATGGACTTAGTGTGAAATCTGGGCCTTTTTAAAAGCTGATATACAGTACTTGCAGGAAACCATGACTTACCTGTATTCTACTTTATGAATGGCAACAGGTGGATACACAGGTTTATTGTACAACCCCAATTCCAATGAAGTTGGGATGTTGTGTTAAACCTAAATAAAAACAGAATACAATGATTTGCAAATCATGTTCAACCAATATTTAATTAAATACACTACAAAGACAAGATATTTAATGTTCAACCTGTAAACCTTATTGTTTTTAGCAAATAATCATTAACTTGGAATTTTATGGCTGCAACACCTTCCAAAAAAGCTGGGACAGGTGGTAAAAAAGACTAAGAAAGTTAAGGAATGCTCATCAAACACCTGTTTGGAACATCCCACAGGTGAACAAGCTAATTGGGAACAGGTGGGTGCCATGATTGGGTATAAAAGGAGCTTCCCTGAATTGTTCAGTCATTCAGAAGCAAAGATGGGGTGAGGTTCACCTCTTTGTGAACAAGTGTGTGAGAAAATAGTCGAACAGTTTAAGGACAATGTTCCTCAACGTACATTTGTAAGGAATTGAGGGATTTCATCATCTACGGTCCATAATATCATCAAAAGGTTCAGAGAATATGGAGAAATCACTGCATGTAAGCGGCAAGGCCGAAAACCAACATTGAATGCCCGTGACCTTCGATCCCTCAGGTGGCACTGCATCAAAAACCGACATCAATGTGTATATATTATGTGTAAAGATATCACCACATGGGCTGTAGCTGTACATCAAGCAAGAATGGGAAATAATTCCACCTACAAAGCTTCAACAATTAGTGTCCGCAGTTCCCAAACGTTTATTAAATGTTGTTAAAAGAAAAGGTGATGTAACACAGTGGTAAACATGACCCTGTCCCAGCTTCTTTTGGAACGTGTTGATTATTTGCTAAAAACAATCAAGTTTATCAGTTTGAACATTAAATATCTTGTCTTTGTAGTGTATTCAATTAAATATAAGTTGAACATGATTTGCAAATCATTGTATTCTGTTTTTATTTATGTTTAACACAATGTCCCAACTTCATTGGAATTGGGGTTGTACCTTTTGCCATCTAATGGAAGAGTATTTCAGTATTGCACCTGTCACTATACGTCACTGGTATAGTGACAGGTGCAATACTGAAATACTCTTCCATTAGATGGCAAAAGGTACAACCCCAATTCCAATGAAGTTGGGACATTGTGTTAAACATAAATAAAAACAGAATACAATGATTTGCAAATCATGTAGATAGATAAATAATAATTTTCAGACATATTAAGTTTAATTGGATTATTTCCTGTGGCATCGCTGATGACTCTACCAGGTTGCCACGGAACATGGCTTGGGAAACACAGTGGTATGGTATGGTATGGTATGGTATGGAGACTGCACCGCAAAAAAAAAAAGAAAGAAAAGGAAAAAATGGAAAACTCACCGAACTGGATGGAACTCCAAGGTTGGTGTCGATGTAGGTTTCGGTTTTGGGTTCCACTGCCTGCTCGGCTTCCAGAATCTTCTCCACGGGCATGTCCTCATTGGCACAGCTGGTCGACTCCACCTCATTCTCATTCCTTTCCTTGGCTCGCTGGCGTTCCTCCTGAACGGCTGCATGTAATAACACTGGTTCCGGTCACTACTGCTGTTTATTATTTTATAATTTATTAAAAGAATAAATACATTGCCTGGTTAAAAAAATCATTTATTCATACACCCCTCCATTGACCCACTTTGACAATAGCAAAATTTCACAGTGGCAATGTGTTTATATATCTGCAGTTGCGTTTTTATTATTATTATTATTATTATTATTATTATTATTATTCGGCACGGTGGCCGGCTGGTTAGAGCGTCAGCCTCAAAGTTCTGAGGACCCAGGTTCAATCCCCGGCCCCGCCTGTGTGGAGTTTGCATGTTCTCCCCGTGCCTGCGTGGGTTTTCTCCGGGCACTCCGGTTTCCTCCCACATCCCAAAAATATGCATTAATTGGAGATTCTAAATTGCCCATAGGCATGACTGTGAGTGCGAATGGTTGTTTGTTTCTATGTGCCCTGCGATTGGCTGGCAACCAGTTCAGGGTGTACCCCGCCTCCTGCCCGATGACAGCTGGGATAGGCTCCAGCACGCCCGCGACCCTAGTGAGGAGAAGCGGCTCAGAAAATGGATGGATGGATGGATTATTATTATTATCATTCATCCGTCCATTTTCTATACCGCTTATTCTCACTAGGGTCCCGAGCGTGGTGGAGCCTATCCCAGCTGACTTTGGGCGAGAGGCAGGGTACACCCTGAACTGGTCGCCAGTTAATCCAGGGCACGTACAGTATAAAAAACGTGGAAGGAAACCGGAGTACCCGGAGAAAACCCACACAAGCACAGGGAGAACATGCAAACTCCACACAGGTGAGGCCGCATTTAAACCCAGGTCCTCAGAACTGTTAGACAGATGTGCTAAACAGTTGATCACCGTGCTGTCTATTATTATTATTATTATTATTAGTAGTAGTAGTAGTAGTATTACAGATACTGTCTTGACAATGGCCGAGTCAGACATCTGTGTAAAGTCTCAATAGGGTTATGATCTGGAGTTTGTGGTGACCAATAGTTTTAAGTGTCAAAAGGGATAGCACATTTCCACTATCAGGAAATAATGAAAAAAAAAAGGCTAACAGGATTATGAGATTCTGATTAACTCAATATTTAAACATTTGCGAGAAAAAGATGCAGTACTTTTTCCACGCTTCACAGCTTTTCACAGCTTCTTGGACACAATGTTACATACAAACTATGTGCAAACTTGAGTGTATCCAGTATCCCTGAACCCACAATGCAAGTAAAACACATCCAAGTGAGTTCAGTCATCAATAATTGCTTCAAAACCGTACAACACTTAAGAGCTACATTATCCACACAGCATTGTGGGAATGCTCAAGGACTTATCTCTTTCTTATCAAAGCAATGTGTTTTTCATGTGGTTCTCCATGCCAAACAGCTGGTGCCTTTTATTTACAAATCATTTATAAAGACATAAATAATGTACAGTCTGTCACTCATGTGTGGTCGCCAAACAGTCTCAAACTTCAGTACAACACAAATCAATGAAGTCTTTGTTTTGAACATCCTTTTTTTTTTTTTTTTACATGTCGCACACACTAACTGGTTAGAGCATAACTGTAGTGGTTCTGTCATCTGATTGGCTTGGCGAGGAGACACAGGAAATGGTTTGTGTGCTCAGCAGACACAGAGACTCACTGTGGCTAAGGGATGAAAAACCGCACGTCCATCCTTAAGTGGAGAGAGGAAAAGATGCATAAGTGTGTGTGCATATGTTTTGTCTTTTTTAAAGTATAATTTACTTAAGTCAAAATACCACATAAAAAAACGGCCTATTTCAAAGTTTATTCTGCATGGGTTGATAAAAGGTTTGAGACAAAATCATGTTGCATCATTGTGACTTTTGGCAATTTACAGTCAACTTGCATGCTTCCACACACACCTGGAAAAGTGACGTGCCGCACAAACACAACACACGCGTTGAGTTTGCAGAATGATCTGTTTTCAAACATTTCTGCGGTCATGATGAGGGGGTAGCAGTGGTTGTTCAAGGAGGAGAAGGAAAGGGGCCCCACTTTAGAGTATCTGCTGTCTGGCGGTGGAGGTCAGCCCAAGGGTAAAATACTTGTATTGGAGTCAGAGAGAGGTGAAGAGGGCTGAAATCATGTTAACTTTACTCTCCTCCTCCTCTCTCCTGAGTGCAAGAGTATAAATTTATATAATCCTGTTCCTCTTTCTGCGGATTCACTTTGCCTTTTGGACCACTACTGCCTTGTTCTGCAACTACTACCCTCAGGGTGTAGTAGGCGGTTTAGGCAGCACCGTGAGTCGGGGAAGTGACAGTAAATGATAATATCCTTGAAAGAGTCCTTCACTGGTGAAGGGTAGGCCAAGTAAAGGTCAAGGCCTTGTGAAAGTGTTTTAAACATTGAAGTCACACTTTCAGGTACATATGCTCTTGGTTAACACCCTTTAACATCTTTAATCATGGCCTCTTGCCATATGTGTTGTGTAATTGGTGCTTTCAATGTGCGAAACAACGCTGAACAGCACTACCGAGAGCGCTAATACTTTTAACACTCCCACGAGGTGTTAAAATTCACACCTTCATGTCTGTGAGCACCCCACCCCAATGCTCCTTGGTTTTATGTTTACTGGAATCTTTCATATCAGGTGATCTGTGTTTCAATTTTGAGTTCTGAATTCAGGTTACGAAAACACAAGCGTTTAGTACCATAGGTATACTGTGTACTAATTTCCAGTCCTCCCAGGCTTAGCAAACCTATAGTATCTTTGTCAGACTTTATCTTGTTGAATAAAATGCATCCCAGGACAGAAGCAGAAACCCTGCACACTGCTTGTCTTCCCGAAGAAAGTTCTTTTCAATACCCTTCATCAGTGTAAATGTGAGCTACTTTACAAATGAAGCACATCACGCAATCAATTTTGACTATTGGGTATTTCATAAGGTAAACAAACACAATGTAAGTGTTGATTGGGCGAAAAGCTGGTTCACACTAATGATAGCTGCTCCAAACCATTTCCAAGTTTCTAAGAATCAGCTGGGGCCATGATCGCAAAGAGCCAGTGGATGTAATAGAAGATGAGGTTCACACGCCTTCTTTTTTGTTTTCAAATCTCCAATCAACATAACATCTGTCCCTCAGTACAGCCTATTCTCATAAACTCCGTCCAGAGTTTCCATATACAGTAAGGCTGGGATTCTTCGGGTTGCAAAAGCAGAAATCAATAGTTTCCCAAAAGTATTACTTGAAGAAAAACCTTTTAATAGTAGAACCATTACATTCAGCTTATTGTGGCAAACGAGATAAAAGTCACTACAATATGATTTTATAAGCTCTTTAAGAAATTAAAAGGACATTATATAACTTTAATATCATATATTGTTTCAAATTTGTTTTCAATACTCTTTTCATTGTCTTTTATCTTGCATTCCTTCTCAGGACAAATAGTTTTGGATTAGCCAACTATTATTGGATTTCACCTTTGATTAGTCCTGCTGGAATCGAGTCAACCATGTGGTCAATTAAAGACTATTAAAAGGCAATGCGAACAATGCATGAAAATAGGCTGGTAGCAGGTGCGTAGTGTTCTCCAGGTTGAGTTGCAGCAGTTTTGACTCTGACAGGAATGACACTCCAAAAACACACACATGAAATGCCCATTTTATCAGTGGGTCTAGCGGCTAATAGCTCCGCAAATGCTTTTCTGATATACTGTATATGTGTCATATATTTTGAGCCAATTTAAAAAAAAAAAAAAAACGTATCACCATTATTGTTCCAGCAAGTTAACCTGGATTTACATTTTAATTCAAGTATAAATTACAATTATTCGATTTTTTTCAATAAAAAAGAAGTAGATTTAAGGTCAAAAGAAACGTCATATTGAAAAATGTTTTGTTTGTACCAACCACAGGTGTCAAACTCAAGGCCCGGGGGCCAGAACCGGCCCACCACATCATTTTTCTTTGGCCTGTGGGAGCAAATCGTGCGTCGACTTGAATGTTTCTTGCTTGAAGACCAATATTGCAAAATGTCTTGGCTTTTATTAACATTTACATATTGCAAGTATTTTTTGTTACCACGCCCCATTTTAAAATAAATATTGAATAATAGTTGAGCAAACATTTTTTTTGTGTGGCTTCTGATTTCTGATAATTAGTTATCCAGCAATAATGTCTATGTAATATATGAGGTGATCATGCATTTATATAGGTTCAAATTCCTAACGGCCCTCCGAGGGAAACAATAACTCTGATGTGGCCCGCGATAAAAATGAATTTGACACCCCAGGTCTAAACGATGCTCTACACTTTCTGAACAGTAATTTTTTTATTGGTATTTAATTTATGAGTACTACTGACATGACACTTGGACAATTTTGGTTGTTTTAAGGGTATAAAGTTCTTATTAGTTAAAGTAAGGGAGGGAGTACGTAAGTGTGACTATCCTCAACGGTATGTGCTGTACCTTCTCTCTTCATGCCCATGGCTAAACACTTTTGGTAGCGGCAGTATTGGCACCGATTCCTCTGGCGTTTGTCAATCACGCAGTCCTTGCTGTCACGACATGTATAGGTGAGGTCTTTGCGCACTGTCCTTTTGAAGAAACCTTTGCAGCCCTCACAGCTGTATACACCATAGTGTTTACCTGAGGAGAATGAGACAGACAGGTGTGGTTTGTCAATAGTACTGATATTTTCCTGACACATAAGCAACCCAATCAACACCAAAATAAAAGCCAATAATAACCACCACAGTAAAATGAAAAAAACAACATGTTCATTTAACAAGAGTTGGCAGTCGGAAAGAGCCTCCACGGATTTGTGTTGTGTTATGATAAGGAACATATTGGTTCTTCACTACTTTCAACATCCCCTCTTTGCTATTTATTGTACATCAACCGAATAAATTCTTCAGCTCAGTCTGATTCTTTGTTAGTCCTCTTCTGGTCAGATAACAAAGATAATAAAGAGCACCTCCAAGCACAGTGAAATGAAGCATGACTTGATATTAAGGATTTGATTGTTACCTTTGGTTCCATGTGGCATCAATTGCATAGGATGGCTTTTCAATTAATTAGATCAGTTTGGTATTCTGGCAGTGATCTTTTAATATTTATCCTCTGAAAATATTACACACCTTTCCAAGATACCTCCAGCGAGTTAATAGTACACAGGTTAAATGTTCATGTGGTTAAAGTGACCAAGTGATAAGGTTAGACTACAAAAACCTTCCAGTTATTCTAGACCAGGAGTGTCCAAGCTTTTTTTCCCCCCCAAGGGCCACATACAGAAAAATCTAACGATGCAAGGGCCACTTTGACATTCTTTATTTTTAATTTATTTATCATGCTAAAACCAATCCATCATTGTAAGTAAAGATTTAAGAAGTAATTCTACAGTGTTTACAAATATTATATATCCATCCATCCATTTTCTGAGCCGCTTCTCCTCACTAGGGTCGCGGGCGTGCTGGAGCCTATCCCAACTATCATCGGGCAGGAGGCGGGGTACACCCTGAACTGGTTTCTAGCCAATCGCAGGGCAAAATATTATATATATTTGTTTAAAAAAACAACTAGATGATAAAGCAAAAAGTCAAGACTTTTTCAGAATTTTTGGGCGGACAGCGGCCCTGTATCCCACTACCAGTGGCGGTTTCTGGGATGTGTGATATGTGCAGCTGTACAGAGTGGCATTTCCAGCGGGGGTGCTTTAAGGGGGGTCTTGCAAAGCGTGCCATTCAAGTTAGCACCAATCAGAATCAAAACCAGAGCAATCTGTACTAAGCTGACCTTGACACGTAGCAGAAATTGGAGCAAACAATTTCAAAACAACTCTAAATTAATATGGGACTCAACACGTAAACCAAAAGGCATTCTTTGTGCACACTTAAATATACGAAGCATTTTAACGAAAAGTGATCAGGTCAATCACCTTCTCACTGACTCAAATATTGACTTCCTCTGCCTATCTGAGACATGGCTCCATGAATCTTCGCCCTCAGCAATACTATCTGTACCTGGTTATAAAATGTTTAGAAACGACAGACAGGGTTCTAAGGGAGGAGGTGTTATGATTTATGCCAAGGACACTTTTAATTGTAATGAAATACATGTTACAGATGAGAATGGATTAGAATTTCTTGGACTAACTGTTTCTTTGTCACAACAAATGTCTTTTATTCTTGTAGTTATTTATAGGCCTCCCTCATCAAATGCCGCTTTCTATGAAAAGCTGGAAATGTTACTGAAACAACTCAATCTTGCAAAAGAGGTGATAATAATGGGTGACCTAAATGTTAATTGGGAAGTTAACAAAGTTAGGAAAAAATTGAAAAGGGTTATGGATGATATGGATATGACTCAGGTTATTAATGGCCCTACGAGAATTACAAACTCCACCCGAACTCAGATTGATCTAGCCTTTACTAATAGGCCAGAAAGGATCTTGAAGCCATACAATATGCTCACAGGATTGTCTGATCACAATCTTATAATGGTTTCAAGAAAATTAAATAAAAAGCGCTTCAAACCCTTGGCCACCACTAAATCCAATAGGATACCAAAACATGAACAACAAAATTTCCAAGATTCCATCCAAGAAGTAAACTGGGATGTATTACTCGCTGGTAAAAATTTAGATGAGGATTGTTCTAAATTTGCCAACAAAATACAAGAAATTATTATACAATTTACACGGATAATTAAACTAAAAGCTAGAAAGAATGGCCTGCCTTGGTTAAACACATTTATTCTGAAACTGATGAAAGAATGCGATCATTCCTTGAAGTTGTCGGTCAAATCAGGATACAATAGACAGCACTTTATCTCACTGAGAAATAGGGTAGTGAAAGAAATAAGAAAATCTAAAGGTGACTTTTTCATTACTGCTCTGAATAGTGCGAAGGGAAATTCAAAAATAACCTGGAATTATATTAAAAAACTATTGGGTGATACACAAAATAACAAAACAAAACTAATGCAAATTCAATTAAATGGAAACATCCTGACGGAACCTCAAGTGATGGCTGATGCTTTTAACAACTACTTCATTGAATCTGTGTCAGAAATCTCTTCTAAGTTTGCAGTAAAACAAATGAAGGAATACCCTGCATTGTCTACAACGCAGTTCTTTACTATTACAAATATTACTGAGACCAAAGTTATCGATTTAATTCATTCACTCAAACCATCTAAGGCAAAGGATGTTTTTGGAATGTACACGAGCATGCTCAAAGATCTAGGTTCAACTCTTGCTCCTCCTATTGCCTCAATCATTAATCTTTCAATTTCATCTGGTCACTTTCCAAAGCCCTGGAAATCTGCTATTGTTACCCCTGTCTTTAAATCCGGTGACTCAACTTCTCTGAATAACTATAAGCATTCTTCCGGCCATTTCCAAAGTTGCAGAAAAATGGGTGCTGCATGATTTGGCCCCAGCTCCTCTGGCTGAGTTCATCAGCCAAAGAAACAGCTCTGAGCGTGTCACTCGAGGCTCTGTCAGAGGTGACTGTCTCATTCCTCTGCGCAGGAGCACTTTCAGTAAGTCAGCCTGGTCAGTGAGGAGCGCTGGTGAGTGGAACTCAGTACCTGAGGAGGTTAAACTGCTTACAACATACAAGGCCTTCACAAAAAAACTGAAAATGTGGCTAGTTAACACCTATAGCTGCCAACACTAAAAGACAAGTATGTTATGTTGTTTTTTTGTTATGATCAAAAAAATTATGGTTTTATTCTCTCTTAATAGTATAGTTTGAATATGTATCCTGTATTATATTGTCTTGTAGATGTATTTTACTGCTTTTTGACATCATGGCCAGGGGACTACAGATGAAAACTAGCCTTCTGGCTAATTCTGGCTTTTTTAACCATGTGTACTTCATGTGTTTTATGAAATTGCATTGTCCCCTTTCAAAAATAAACTGATAAACTGATAATTTCGAAGTGCGTCTTCCCGAATGATGTATGAATTGTGGAAAACAAGAACGTGAGTAATTCGAAGAAATTTGTTCTTCTCTTCTCCTGCCTTGCCACCCATTGTAGAAAGTAAGTACATAGTACAATTCGGGCAAACAACACGGGATGTGGGCTGCAAATGCTACCTGGGCTGTAGTTTGGACCCCCCTGTTCTGGACATTTGTCAGGCCAAAATAATTATTAGTTCCCATATTTTTCTGAAAATACCAGTGAAGCATGGCTAGGAAAAATGGCTCGCTGGCAGGGAGTTGAACATCTTTCCTACAGTAGTAAAAAAATTTGTACACTTCACACTAAAAAAAAATTTCATGCTACTGCTTGTGTTTAAGAAGTGATTTCAGCTTCTTTTCATGTGCTGTTTTCTTTGCTTCTCTTTGACCTTATTACCCTTCAGCCCACCTTTCTGAATACTTTTTTTTGACCATCTACATTCACAATCTTTACCCATGACAGAAATGATATTTATTTAGTTTAGTTTGATGCTGAGAAGAACCTCTCATAAGTCACATTTTCTTCCCTTTTAACAAGATGCTGTAATTAGTGGTCACACTGTGTTATTTTTATACAACAAGGACCATATCATTTCTAACTATATGAAAAAACATTATTCTCAAATTGGCAAAATACACAGAAAATATAGTTTCTGCTTTAGATTGTTTATAGTGAATGCATAAAATGTGTGATTAACAGTATTGGAATTAGGGACAACTGTCTATTACACTGGAGGTGAAAAGGGAACAGAACTGGATGCAGAATGTGTCCTTCTGCCCTTTGCAGTTCTAACAGTCTACAATCTTCAATAAAGGCTTTCTACAAAGAAAGCAGCAAAGAGGCCTTCCCAAAAATTCCCAAAATGTTGAAAGTATGGAATAGGCCAAAATGTATTGGGTGTGCTGAAGAAGTTAGGCTAAACAAGGAGGTCTAACAATACTTTTGTCCATAAAGTGGACTTTATGGACTTCATGGACTCTATGGCTTTGCACGTGCAAAATGGGCGTAAACTTAATTGCTCACGCAAACAGATGTGGAAGCTATATCTACTAACCAGGCACACCCAGGATTGTGCCTGCCAAATGCGCAAAATAGCCATGCAGTTCATTTGAAATGTGGTTGGATCATTTGATTTCAGTGTACGGTGACAATTGGTGCTGGCCTCTCCCAGAGCAGTTTTTCGTGTGTGCTGTCATTAGGATGGACACATACATCCAATTCACACACATTTGGGGTGAGTTAAATCAAACAAAACATGGCTTTTATGCAGTTGCTGGTTTCTCTAAAATTATCAGAGCGATAGATTTCTTTTTTGTAACCGTTTTGTTTGTCTTCCACTAACCATTCCAATTCTATCACTTCAAACTTCATTTTGCACTTGCAATGTTCTCTCACATTATCCATGGTGAAAACCATCAGAGCTACCTAAAGCGCAAAACCCTCTTTTAAATACATAATTTTTACAACATTGTCCGTGTCTATATGTGCCCTGCGACTGACTGGCGACCAGTTCAGGGTGTAGTCCGCCTTTCGCCCGAAGTCAGCTGGGATAGGCTCCAGCGCCCCGCGACCCTAAGCAGGATAAGCGGTTGAAAATGGAAATGGATGGATTTTTACAACAGTTGCCAACAGTGTATCCAATCTCGCAGCCGTGGACCAATGGTTAAGATCATCGCCTGCCACCGTGGGGGACCTAGGTTCAAGACCCCGACTGGACCATCCGCCAACATCCCCCGGACTCACGGCTGTGGTGTCCTTGAGCAAGACACTGATACCCCGAAATGCTCCCCGGGAGCTTCAGCTGCCCCCTGCTCCATTGTGTTCCACTAACGTGTATGTATCGCTATGATGGGTTAAATGCAGAGAACAACTTTTGTGTGCATGCATGCATGTTCATGACAATAAAGGTGATTCTTCTTCTTCTTCTCTTAGAGTGAGTGAACACACAATTTAGCGCCTGCTATTGGGCTCTTTGTAAAATATATATATGGCAGTATATCAGACACAACATGGCCACCTTTAGCACCCGCAATGTGTAAGGGTAAAGACGCAATTTTGTGATTGTAAATTATGCCCTTTGTGTTTTCACTTCAGCAAATCTGCATGTGCAATGATACACATCAAGTATGTCATCATCACAGCCACTCACCTGAGGAGCGGTCCCCACAGATGGCACAGATGTGTTTGGTGAGCGACAGCGCCGTGCCAGAGGGCTGAGCGGGTACTTTCATCACGCCATTGATGCCCAGCGGGGGCTTAATGTCCTCTGTGCTACTGACCGAGTTCATCGGCGAGTTCAGCTGGAACATCAACATACACAAAAACACACAGCAACAGGTCACAAAGCAGTACAAAAAATAAAAAATAAAATATGAACACACACTTCCCATTACACAAGCCCGTTGCATAGTTTAGCTGATGGCGCATACAATGGTAGCTTTGAGTTCGAACACCACAAAAGTTGTGCAGTTTGGAGCTCAACCGAAACATTCCTGGAAAGTTTGCCCCAAATTTCATAAGGTTTTAGAGTTTTAACTGCCATCATCCGTGAGCACACATTACTTGACCACATTTAGCCAGTATCAAAGGATTAACTATAACTAACAAACAAACAAACTAACTAACTAAGTGGCTGCATAAGTTTTTTCTTTTTATGGATGTTTTGCCACTCATTTTCTGAAAAAAAAGGGCAGTGGGTACAAGCAGAAGAATGTGAGAAGAGGACTATCCTACAGAAGTTACCGTGAAGTAAGCTGAGCAGTACATCTGGAAATTATATCTTACTTTAAATTGGACTACCCTTTCTCCCTGAAATTGAGATTTGATAAAAATTTCTTCTGAAAGTGACACCTCTTTGCCTTTTGCAAAAATAGGGAGTGAGGGAGGCTAATTATCTTAACTAGCTACATGCAGTTTCAGGGCAGATAAATGTTAGGGGAGCATAGAAATCATCCTATAAAACTAAATGCACTGAGTGGAAGAGAAGCTACTACAGTCCGCCATTAGCAACATTTGAGGAAGAAAAAAAAATAAAATAAAAGCACCAATCCGCTGACTAGACCCAACCAAAGCTATAGAGAAGCATTATGGTGTGGGAGGAAATGGAAAAAAATGGGTTTATTGGGCTTGTATTGTAATGTATTATAGTTTATATACATGTGAAATATATGGTATACAAAATAAATATATTTTTCACTGAAAAACGTCAATAGAGAAGGAACAGTTAAGTCAGAGGTCGACTGTGTGCTTGTACTCCTGTGTTTACGACATACATACGATTGTTGAGATGTACACAACACAGACGGCAATGACTGTCATCTGAATAAACAGGAAAACTGCATATTCTTGGCAAGAAAACCGAATGTATAGTTTATATTATGTTGGGCCATGACAAATAGTACACTTGTTTAGAAACAAACTACACAACCAGTCAAAGGTTTGTAGTGCTATTGATGAGAAACTGTGTCCAAAAATTTTACTCTTAAGTGTACGTACAGTATAAACATAAACTTGTGAAATGGATACACATATGATTCAGTATCATAGAGTTCAACTACAGTCAATAGAATCACAATTTGACAATGCAGTCAAAAACATGACATAGGGAAACTAGTACAGTTCTTAGATAGTAGTTATAATTTGATAACAGTGGTTTGCAACACACTTGTATACAAGCACGCACAAACACACTCTATTATACACGTACAAGTAAAAGCTGAAGAGGGCGTAAAAAATAATGCACAAGTCCAGACAGACACAGCACTTGCTCCTGGCATCGCATTTCGCATTTTTAAGCTCTTAACACTTAACGCTTCTTCAACAACTTCAGAGTTGAGGGGGAAGCAGCGCTGCCATGTACATTCTTGCTTGAAGCGATAATGTACTGTGTCTTCATAGATTTACATATTCCAAGCCAGACGCTTTACCGTCCGATCAAATGGAACATTCCAGAGAACTTCCGCAACTTTTAATATTCATTGCCACAGAATTCAGCATGACATGTGCGGTGTCATGGGAACTTGAGTTGGACCTAGACTAGAAAATCAAAAGCTCATGTGGGTTTCAATGTTTGGCTGGTTCAGTCGGTTGAAAAGTTTAAAGCCCCTCCCCCCCCTCCCCGAAACTTAAAAACTCTCTCTCTCTCTCGCCCCCCACCCCCCCCCCCACACACACACACACACACAAACACACAAAGCACGCAGGCAAATAGTTTATTAAAACAGAGAGATTAAATTCCAAATATAAAACACTCATTAATAATTTCAAGAGATAAAATATGTCAATTTCAAGGAGTATCTGTGTGGCATCAGTGCCCTGTGACAACACAAGCTGCCATACTTGACCAAGTCATTGTCAGGATTTATTTTCTAGAAAGAAATTAATGAAACAGCACAAGCGCACCAATGTCAAATAATCCAAGTTACTTAATGTGTATTTTGGTCCTAATAAAAGAAATTGAGAAACTTTGACAGTCTTTATTGTTGTGCCCAGATCGGCTAATGGGAACTCCATTTCAGTTTACGTGAACTGAAACAGTCACAGGAGCTAGCTGTGTGTGAGGCAACGTGTGGAGGCCTGAAAAACATTTGCCACAAAGCATAGTCAAGTATGTTGACAGAAGGTGACATTACTGTATGTGTGAAATTACCACTGCAGGAATTGAAGTTACGGTTCACTTTTTTGTTGTTTGGTTGGTCTGTTACTTAACAGCAATATGCAAAAACAACATAATACAATTACTCAGTAAAACCTTTAGAATTCTAGTTCAGATCTGGATAAATGTCATGATCGAGGACTGTTATCTTTTGACTTTGTAATTATTATATTACAGTGTTTCAGATTAAGTAGATGGCGCTGTGATGGAAAATGTTTGTGGCAGAGGGCACGCACTTTATAACATTTGTTTTTCTTTGGAACAGCTTTCACTTCACAATGACAATCTGATACATCTATTTGATTTATCTATTTATTTATTCTTTTAATATATATATATATATATATATATATATATATATATATATATATACACATATATGTGTGTGTGTGTGTGTGTGTGTGTGTGTGCCGACTGGTTAGAGCGTCAGCCTCACAGTTCTGAGGAGCGGGGTTCAATCCCCGGTCCCGCCTGTGTGGAGTTTGCATGTTCTCCCCGTGCCTGCGTGGGTTTTCTCCGGGCACTCCGGTTTCCTCCCACATCCCAAAAACATGCATTAATTGGGGACTCTAATTTGCCCGTAGGTGTGAATGTGAGTGCGAATGTTGTTTGTTTGTATGTGCCCTGCGATTGGCTGGCAACCAGTTCAAGGTGTACCCCGCCTCCTGCCCGATGATAGCTGGGATAGGCTCCAGCACGCCCGCGGCCCTAGTGAGGAGAAGCGGCTCAGAAAATGGATGGATGGATGGATGGATGGATGTGTGTGTGTGTGTGTGTGCGTGTGTGTGTGTGTGTGTGTGTATATACAACTACAATTCCAATGAAGTTGGGACCTTGTGTAAACATAAATAAAAACAGAATACAATGATTTGCAAATCATGTTCAACCTATATTTAATTGAATACACTACGAAGACAAGATATTTAATGTTCAAACTGATAAAATTTATTGTTTTCAGCAAATAATCCTTAACTTAGAATTTTATGGCTCCAACACGTTCCAAAAAAGCTGGGACAGGTAGCAATAAAGACTGAGAAAGTTGAGGAATGCTCATCAAACACCGGTCTGGAACATCCCACAGGTGAACAGGCTAATTGGGAACAGGTGGGTGCCATGATTGGGTATAAAAGGAGCTTCCCTGAATTTCTCAGTCATTCACAAGCAAAGATGGGGAGAGGTTCAGCTCTTTGTGAACAAGTGCGTGAGAAAATAGTCGAACAGTTTAAGGACACATTTCCTCAACGTACAATTGCAAGGAATTTAGGGATTTCATCATCTCTGGTCCATAATATCATCAAAAGGTTCAGAGAATCTGGAGAAATCACTGCATGTAAGCAGCCAGGCCGAAAACCAACATTGAATGCCCGTGACCTTTGATCCCTCAGGCGGCACTGCATCAAAAACCGAGATCAATGTGTAAAGGATATCACCACATGGGCTCAGGAATGTTAGTAAATACAGTTCGGCGCTACATCCGTAAGTGCAAACTGAAATTCTACTATGCAAAGTAAAAGCGGAGCAGAAACGCCACCGGCTTCTCTGGGTCCGAGCTCATCTAAGATGGACTGATGCAAAGTGGGAAAGTGTTCTGTGGTCCGACAAGTCTCAAATTGTTTTTGGAAATTGTGGACGTCGTGTCCTCCGGACGCAAAGTTCAAAAGCCAGCATCTGTGATGGTACGGGGCTATGTTAGTGCCAATGGCATGGGTAACTTACACATCTGTGAAGGCACCATTAATGCTGAAAGGTACATACAGGTTTTGGAGAAATATATGCTGCCATCCAAGCAACGTCTTTTTCATGGACGCCCCTGCTTATTTCAGCAAGACCAAACCACATTCTGCACGTGTTACAACAGCGTGACTTCGTAGTAAAAGAGTGCGGGTACTAGACTGCCCTGCCTGCAGTCCAGACCTGTCGCCCACTGAAAATGTGTGGTGCATTATGAAGCATAAAATACAACAACGGAGACCCCGGACTGTTGAACAGCTGAAACTGTACATCAAGCAAGAATGGGAAATAATTCCACCTACAAAGCTTCAACAATTAGTGTCCTCAGTTCCCAAATGTTTATTGAATGTTGTTAAAAGAAAGGGTGATGTAACACAGTGGTAAACATGACCCTGTTCCAGCATTTTTGGAACGTTTGCAGCCATAAAATTCTAAGTTAATGATTATTTGCTAAAAACAATTAACAACACGTTTATCAGTTTGAACATTAAATATCTTGTCTTTGTAATGTATTCGATTAAATATAGGTTGAAGATGATTTGCAAATCATTGTATTCTGTTTTTATTTATGTTTAACACAACGTCCCAACTTCATTGGAATTGGGGTTATACTATTACCAGCATACAAAACTCAAAGCTATTCAAATAGAACTGTAACCTTCATTGGAATTGTATATATATGTAGTATATAGAGTGGGTACGGAAAGTATTCAGACTCCCTTAAATATTTAATTCTTTTTTATATTGCAGCAATTTTCTAAAATCATTTAAATTCATTTTTTTCCACATTAATGTACACACAGCACCCCATATTGACAGAAAAAAAACGGAATTTTTGAAAGTATTCAGACCCTTTGCTCACTCTTTTATTTATATATATATATATATATATATATATATATATATATATATATATAAAATTTATATATACATAAAATCGCTTCAAAACCGTACACACACACTGTATTTGTACGACTTGGAAGTAGCCAGCTGGTTCTCACTTAATACCCGGAAACGTCTTTTTTGTTGTGAAAGATTATGTATTACAACATGGCCTTTTTGATTCGCTGATACATCTGCGACGTCGCGACGCCATTCACCTGCAATTAAAATTTCTAATCGCAGCAAAATCGACGTCGAGTTGGCGACGGTCAGCCACTCATAAAAACAATTTGTCGAACCCCACACAAGGCGTGACGGTTGCGTCGCTTGGCCTAAGACGCTTTGTCATCAATATAGCTACATGAACTGTTTGGCATCAGTTTTGGCACAAAGTGTGCACCCACCTACATCTCAGCATACTCAAGAGATGTGCGGACGTGCACGCACAGATGCACATACGCGCACACACACACACACACACGTGGACAGCCACGCACACACACATGCACACGCACGGTCTTACCTCACTTGAACGTTTGTGTCTAGTCTTTGGGCCTGCACTAACAGAGCTGTCTCCTCAGTTGGGACAGTTTCTATCAAACCCTCTGCTGCCTGACAGAAAAGACTATTCCATTCACAATCTATTTTCAGTAAACTTGCAACTCAATCTCAAAAGTGCTGCTCCCTGCTGTGGGGTGGGCTGGCTGGGAACCTTTTCTCCCCCTCTTCTATCCATGGTGATGGAGTCAAGTCTGGGGGATTAAAGTAGCTCAGGGCCAGTACTGGAAATAGAATACATGCTCCCTCAACACATACATGTGACCCCACACAGAAAGCTATGCCAGCTGTGTGTACAGTATTATCATTTTAGGAAATCCCTTGATGATCCTACTTTACATATTGTATGCATCCATTTTTTTTTTTTTTTTTTTTTAGGGGGGGGGGGGGAGTGGAAGTGGAATGCTTGGATGAAAACTTTTACAGACTTAGTGAGATAAACAAATTAGGGACATTTAATCTCAAGGACTGGAAATGTAGGACATAGGACTCCCTGCAGTACAATGTGCAACATGAGGGGATGTAATACCCTAGATGAATAAGTTTCATGTGCAGGATCTGTTACATAATATGATGAGGAGAACATTTGGCTGGTACAGCCAGTACATTGGCTGCCTATGTATACTTGTAGGTGTGACATTCATACAACTGATGTATGCAACAATATACAGCAGTTTTCTGTGCCACCAGGTGGATTGGCCATAATGCTAAACTATTCAGACAAGTAGTAAGTAAGTAGTAGTAAGGCATGGAGTCCTTCAAAGGGTGTCGATTAAATAGCATTGAAATGCATATAAATAAATTTTCTTGTATAATGAGTAGAATCCATAGCATGTTAACAACTCTCTAGCAAACAATACTTGTTGCAATTCTCTATTAAATAAGCTAAAATTTTATAAAATAATTGTTTTTAAAAAAGTTACTTCAATCAACAAAAGGTTTGAAAAGTAAGAAGACAATTGTAATTCCTATAAGAGGCAATAATCTTGGCTGAGCTGATCCTAAAAACAATTAGTATGCAACGGAATACACGTTGCTAAAAAAAATATATAAAGAGCCATCCCTGGAGCGAGCGGAGGAGAAAAGGGAAGAAGAGTGGAGACAGTTGAGGCCTCTGTTAAAGATGGGCTTAGTTTGATTCAGCGCACAGACTTTGCTCAGAAAGACACTTCAAAAGCAAACATCAAATCTGACCGTACCACTCTTCAATACCTAACTCTCTTGTGGAACTGCAGTTGCTTTCCAGGTCAAGGACACCTTTTTTAACTTACAGAAAGTTATCTCCACAGTATTAAGGTACCACAACGATCGACAACGTTTTAGTAAAAAGAGGAAAGTTTTTCTTTGGATTTGTAAAAACCTCCGCATACAGAAAACATTAAAAATGATCCCCATTCACATAGACCTCTTAACTCACTTTTCAGCTCAGGCCACTGTTTGGTGATGTTGTTTTGTAAAGAAACGTACATATGCACTAAGGACCATAATTGCCCCTGTGGGTAAGCGAGAAAAGTTGCACAGAGCTGCACTGTGTCTGGGTGCGCGCATTCTCCTGTCCACTCAAATCTGTCATTTACACACCCAGATACGCACATTGTGTGACGCAACCCTAAAATGTGGGCACTCTCTGTTAAATCTTGCCCTGCGTGCATGCTGACTAAGAAAGGCGATGTTCTGTACATCCTCGGAGAGCCAGACCAATCCTGGAGACTCACAGTTTCTACTGTTAACCTCTGTTACCCAGACTGTTCAGGACAATAAAAGCCAGAACCAACAAACTAAGAAACTGTTTTTATGCGAGAGCTGTAATTGCACTAAACACTGCCAGATTGCCAAAGGAATTTCACATTCCTCTTTTTCATACTATATCTAACTGGCTTTTGAGACACTATTCTTCTTTTGTTAATTACTGTGTACATTTTTATTATTATTGTGTAATATACATATATATATATTTTTTCCTTATGGAAGAAAAATACACCTTCAATTCCATTATATCAGTTGCAATGAAGGCACACCATGAACAGAAAGAAATTCCCAACATTACAATGCCAAGAATTCAAACTAAGAAATGCTGTGTAATGTGTAGAAGAATTTAATGAGGAAAACAGAGTAATTGAACAGAAACTGAAATCTCCTGTTGGCAGGAGTCAACACCTAACCAGCTGCTTTCACAGAGGTGAGGACGGGGTTAGGTCATGATATAACCTAATGATAACCCTGTGTCACCTTTCAACCCTTACACCATAGGAAGACCACTTACTTTTAAAAGCAAACTTACATTTGCTATCCAGCGAAGTGCTGGTGGACTGAATGAGAACTTTCTTCTTATCCCTTATTAGTGTGTGTGCTTTTGTGTGAGTCTTATCTGGACATGAATCGGCAGAAACGGGGGATTGGATTTCACACAGGAGGGTGTTAATGGGCTCCCTCTTCTGTGGCCTTCAGGGTACGATATTCACAATAAGACAACCTTTAGGATCAATTACATGGTTATATGATTGAGAGACACCTGTTTGAACAATGCAGGCTTCACAAACAAGTACAAATCAAGCAACACGTGGGTAAAAGCATGTACAACATTTCGTGAGTGGCTCAAAGACACTTCTCGTCTGTGTGCTGAAGAGCTGTGGGAGACATATGCCAATACCTCTGTCATATAACTGCAAAAAAATTCACACTTTGGAAATAAGTTGTATTCTACTATTTAAAATCTTCTACAGAGTTTTTTTTTTTTGAGAAATGTTTTTATGTGTAAACATAAGACACTTCGTCTGTGTGGAGATGCGCTTGGGGCAGTGAGAAACTCTGTCTACACTTAGGACTACTGGGTCCATACCTTTCACCCCCGCCCCCGCAAACGCTCCACCATCCAAGTCCCCAAGAAACTTGCAGTCTCGGGTCTGCAAAGAGGTCTGTGGATGACACAGTCAACATGGGACTGCACTTCATCCTAGAACACCTCGATGGCGCAGGGGATGTGCGCGAGGATCCTATTTGTGGACTTCAGTTCTATGTTCAACATCATCATCCCCGAACTCCTCTTCTTCAAGCTTCTCCAGCTCAGAGTCTCGCCTGCCATCTGCCAATGGATTTACAGCTTCTTGACGGGCAGGACACAGCAGGTGAGGCTGGGGGACACTACCTCATCTACACCCACCACCAGCACTGGGGTGCCCCAAGGATGTGTCCTCTCTCTGCTGCTTTTCGCTCTCTACACGAACGACTGCACCTCAACGCACCCGGCTGTCAAACTCCTGAAGTTTGCAAACGACGCCACAGTCATCGGCCTCATCAAAGACGGTGACGAGTCTGCGTATCGATAGGAAGTCGAGCAGCTGGAGCTTTGGTGAGGCCGACACAACCTGGAGCTGAACACGCTCAAGACGTAGCGATGATCGTGGACTTCAGGAAGCATCCTTCGCCACAAGAAGAAGACCAACATCAACTCCATCCTTAAAAAAGGCCCAGCAGAGGATGTACTTCCTGTGGCTTCTGAGGAAGCACGGCCTGCCACAGGAGCTGTTGAGGCAGTTCAACACAGCAGTCATCGAATCAGTCCTGTGTTCATCCATCACATCTGGTTTGGTGCTGCCACAAAAAAAGACAAAACTCAGACTGTAACGGACAATCAGGACTGCCAGAGAAATCGTCTGTACCCCTACCCACCCTTGAGGACTCGTACGCTGCCAGAACTAAGACAAGAGCATGTGAAATTCTTGGAGGCTCCACATCCTGGTCACCACCTCTCCCAGCTCCTTCCCTCAGGTAAGCGGTAACGAACAATCAAAACTAAAACCAGCAGACATTCCAACAACTTCTTCCCTCTTGTCATTAAATTGCATGGTGTGTTTTTATGTCTCAAAAGTATTTATTGTCAAATATCTGTATTGTCATACAAGAGTGGCTCCAACTACCGGAGACAAATTCCTTGTGTTTTTGACAAACTCGGCAAATAAAGAGGATTCTGATTCTGATTCTAAACTAGCTAGAAAGACATAACAGCTCCAATTGTATGAGCTCCAAGTGCACACACCAAGTAGACGCCGAAGACATTCCTTAATTGGTATCCATCCATCCATCCATTTTCTGAGACGCTTCTCCTCACTAGGGTCGCGGGCGTGCTGGAGCCTATCCCAGCTATCATCGGCAGGAGGCGGGCTACACCCTGAACTGGCTGCCAGCCAATCGCAGGGCACATACAAACAAACAACCAGACGCACTCACATTCACACCTACGGGCAATTTAGAGTCGTCAATTAACGTACCATGCATGTTTTTGGGATGTGGGCGGAAACTGGAGTGCCCGGAGAAAACCCACGCAGGCATGGGGAGAACATGCAAACTCCACACAGGTGGGGTCGGGGATTGGACCCCGGACCTCAGAACTGTGAGGCAGACGCTCTAACCAGTCGTCCAACGTGCCTTTCCTTAATTGGTATGATGGATAAAAAAAAAAAAAACATCCCAAATACATTTTAATTGCTTCTCAGAAAATGTTAGTTCAAAAGTTGTGTTTTTTATCCCCAACTCTTACTTTTCAAATCTCTCATGTATTAGACTTCTGTTAATCAAAGATATACCTCCTACAAAAGTTTCTGCATGGATGTCTTCCTAGTTGGGTAGTTTTAAGCATTGAGTTTGTATTAACAGCAAACAGCTGCAGTAAACATGGGAAAATGGGAGAAGAGCAGAAAAAAAAACATTCCACTTCTATAAAATATGCAAGTATGCTCTAAATAGAACTTTTACAAAATTTCTGGTAGTGATACTTTGTTAAACTACCAGTGGTGGGGGTGGGGAGCGAGCTGCTTCTAATTGCCACCTGGAAACAACTTTGGCTGTGAAAACTCTTGTCCCCCATCCATTTGGTGGTTGATTGACATTAGAGAATCTTAACTGTTCTCCAGGGAGCGTACACAGAGCCCCTTTGTGCAGCCAATAGTCCCGCAACCATGATGTCATGCAGAGTGACTGCAGCAAGGCCCATCAAAGACAGGGAATGGACCTTTATGACTCCCACACAGGAAGCTCTCTCTCTCTCTCTCTCTTTCTCTCTCTCTCTCTCTCTCTCTCGTTTGCTGTCTCTTAAAAGCTCTATCCTTTGCTGTCATTTAACTCTTTCTTTTGGACATGTTGTGTTTCAGTTGCCAAGCGACCCTCGACAAAACAAGACATATTCAAAAGCGGTGCATAAAATCACCGTCGCTGTTCATTTATAACTCATTTGGCCCAAGCACCATTTCTTGTAAACTATTTACACCTTCGTCAAATGAGTGTCTCTTTCGTGTTTGACTCCAAAAACACTGTTTACATGTATTTTTAAGCCATACTGAGTGTTATCACATGGCCTGTTATTGGTTAGAGTACAGTATTCAGAAACATTACAGTGGGAGAAAGCATAATTGGTATACAGCAGACTAAACGACAAAATGTAAAATGAAGGAAACACTGGTCCACATTTAAAGGTTCAACTTTTCTTTAAAACAAAAAAAAAGCCCCACAGTCACTCACAATATGTACCGGTTCCATGCCTGCTTAATAATATCTTCCAGATGCTTTGACAATTGGAGTGTCATTAATGAAGGGAGAGGGCATACCGCCAGCTAGTTTAAGCCCAAAGAACTGACCACTTGGTTAATGGGATGTGTTTTGGCATCTCCCTATGACAGGATATCCAGCAACATTGTGCATCTACTTCCAGAAGTTCCAGAAAAGAGGTGCCTTATTATGTATATGCCCTTTCTGAACAATACAGATAGTCTTTTCTAACCAGGTTTAAAAAGCACCAGGCTAATAGACGGCTGAATTGCAAAAGTAAAAGAAAACTGCAGAGCCAAAGTACATCCGTGTGCCAGGCTTTTGGGACAAAGAGGAAAAAGTAGAATTTTCTTTGCATTGATGTAAGAACTGGCTGATGATGAAGGACAGTCTTTCTCTCGACATGTGGGTTTGGGCTTTGAAAGAACACAAGATTGCAGTCATAATAGGAGTTTAGTCATCCTTTCTCCTCCTTTCATCATGTCATTGCTGCCCATCTTTGGTAAAGAGTCTGTTTGAAGCTCATTAAATTACACATTTACACCATTAAAACATAGTAAGGACTTCTGTGTTTTAAAAAACATCCAGCAATTAGCAAGGATAAAATGAACATAGTTTTTATAAAGCATTCATTTCTCTAGATTAATATATCGCAATTTGTTTTCATTAGAATTTAGTAGGGAATTGGGCCTAAAATCGAACTTTGTATTGTATTTATATCCATATCTTAAGCAACCGTATTAAAATTGTCAAGAGAACTCTGTGTGCGTGGTTAGCATTTGTGGCCAGGTGCATAGGACTCTCCTGCAGTGGTTATGGAATATTACAGGATAAAACCCACGCAGGCACGGGGAGAACATGCAAACTCCACACAGGTGGGGCCAGGGATTGAACACGGTCCTCAGAACTGTGAGGCAGACGCTCTAACCAGTCTCACCGTGCCATTATAATCATCATCATTATTATTATTATTATTATTATTACAGACTGACTGGCGCCAGTAAGCTGGGACAGGCTTCCGCTCACCTGCAACCCTGAACAGGATAAATGAATGAATGAATAATGACCGGCATGGTGGACGACTAGTTAGAGCGTCTGCCTCACAGTTCTAAGCACCGGGGTTCAATCCCGGCCCCGCCTCTGTGGAGTTTGCATGTTCTCCCCGTGCCTGCGTGGCTTTTCTCCGGGCACTCCGGTTTCCTCCCACATCCCAAAAACATGCATGGTAGGTTAATTGACAACTCTAAATTGCCTGTAGGTGTGAATGTGAGTGCGAATGGTTGTTTGTTTGTATGTGCCCTGCGATTGGCTGGCAACCAGTTCAGGGTGTACCCCGCCTCCTGCCCGATGATAGCTGGGATAGGCTCCAGCACGCCCGCGACCCTAGTGAGGAGAAGCGGCTCAGAAAATGAATGGATGGATGAATAATAACGAAGCCTATAGTTATTGAAACCTTTTGTCTAGCAAAAATCAGACAATAACAGGATAAAATGGATGTTTTGTTCAGAAGGTAAACAAAAATGGTTTTAAAGTATTACCGGTAAAACCTATTTGAGAGTGTCGGTTTGCCTTTCTAGCAATAAAAAAAAATGTGATCGCCTTCCATGAGTAACCCTTGTCCACATTAGTTATATTTTAGAAGGGAGCGATCCAAACAGTTTCACGTTGCGCAATTATTAGCAACCACAAAAAAGGGCAGAAACTGCATTTTAAAAGAAACGTTCAATCTTAGCTATAGCTCAAGGCGGAAATTGGGCCACTGCAGACTTTGATGTCTTAATTGTGTGTGACTATGTATGCCCTCGGATATGTATGTACTGTATGTGTGTGTGTGTGTGTTTTTTTTATTCCAAAGAAACTAGTAGCACATATTGATGAACAAAAATGACAGAAATAAGGGAGAAAGATGATGCAAAAGAGATGAAGGGAAAAAGGACTACCACTGAGAGAATTTAAGAAGACTGCAGGGATAGAGCCAAGATGTGGTGTGAGACACTGACAAATATGGCTCTGATATGGCACTAGAGTGACAGAGCTAAAATACTATGGAATCCAAGTTGAATAGGCCTTGATTAACTGTGGCATGGGGTCAAAGCAGAGCCTCAGTCTGATGGGGCCTACTTAAGAGAATTATGTGTCACAGACAGCATGTGCAATTTGCACTTCTAAGACACGTCAATACAATTTGTGAGACACGATTAGTTAATAGGGCAGCTGTAGTTTCGAGTTCCCCCCCCCCCCCCCCCCCCCCCCCCAGTGTGACACAATATGAAATAAACTCTTATTAGAATAAAAAGTTACTAAAAAATAATGAAATAAATTAGTAAATTAACATTCTTTGTTTGTATGTGTTTGGTATTTTCTACAAAATTTTACTCAAAAGCAAATCCTTAAACTATGACTTCATTATGAAGGTATAGTGGTAAACAATTGTGCATGTAAGCATGTGTCAGTGTCTGTTATTGGCCTCACCTGGGGGCTGACACTGGGACCGTAGCCCATGCCGGGCGAGGTCATGGAGTGCGGGCCCATGGGCGAGCTGATGACAGAGAAAGGCGAGGCCAGCCCGTTCATGGGCGAGCTCAACGTGCTGATGGGAGAGTGAAGTGACCCAGAGGGCCCCATGGCCGTCGGACTGAGCAAAGATGGGTGCATTCCTCGATGGGAGTTGGGTGAGCCCAGGGGTGAAGAGCCCATTTGACCTGATGAGTCTGTTCAGGAAAGGATACATTTTGAGTGTTTTATTTTGCTTTCATATATCATATATTGTCCATGTGAAGACACTAATCCCGTAAATGTTTTCTCACAATCATTATAAACAATGATTTAACAAGGTACGAAATAGTTAAGTCAAATGAATGAGAGAACAATGGGTAACAGCTGTGACAACAACAGTAATAGTCCCATTTCTATAAATCTCTGCAACTGGTTACATTTTCTAATGATCAGTCCTACAACATTTCTAGGAAATAACAATGTCCCATCACTCGTGAGCTAATTTTAGAACAGACCCGTGGGCTGCTCATATGTCCCAAGTGTTGGTGACCTCTGTTCTACGTAGACACATAATACAAACAATAATTTTCCACACCTTTTGTTCGCACAACACTTACAGCATTTGTTTGAAAGAGGAAAAATGTCAGCAATACATTTGAGCAATGTCAGAGCTCAAGACCCAAATCAAAAAAGTGGTTTCACCCCAGTACCAAATCTTACTAAATCATACAATGTATGGCCATAACATTGAAATCTACATTATACATACAATATAAATTAAATAAAGAATGCATGGCATGAACAAAACATTACCTGACATGAAATTATAACAACAAACAGTGTACGCTTGATGATCAATAAAAGCACTTGCAGAATTTTACAATCGGAGAACTGAACCTGGACTCGACCATAAAGTTTGAAAAAGGCTGGACAGAGAAAATGAACATACAGTGAACCCCCGTTCATCATGGGGAATACGTCACAGACCCACCCGCAATAGCTGAAAATCCATGGTAGAAGTAAAAGTCTTATCCTTCTCACATTCTCCAAAATATGTCTGAAAACATGCCGTTCAGATTTTGGCCCCAACACGCCTCCACATTTGGGTATTTGTGTTTGCCGGTGTGTCCGCTATGTTCCAAATACATGGATCTGCACATTAATTGACAAGCTTTGTGATGAAGTGCTGCCTCTAAATTAAAATTAATATCAATACTTTTATTCAATGTGTCTTTAAGGGGGCCCAGACCTGAGGATTGAGCAGAAGTAGCCACTAGCCACCCTGCCCCTGGGTGTCATGGTATAAAAAAGCTGTACTCCTGTTAGCACAGCCTGCACTTGAGGGATGTTGGGTGACAGTGGTTCATTTGTATGAGACAGGCTACCACCCTCAAAACCGGCTGCACTCAACAGAGCTGTAACAAGAGAGTGAAGTGTCGATCCTTGGAGTATTTTGAACAACGCATGTCGCAGTGTTAAGACACCTGGGAACTTTTTCCCCCAACAACTGAAGGGGTTTATGAGAACAGGATACCTATAATATATGTGGTTGGTGAGTGGCAGACTGGTCTCTGGAGGATTAAAAAAATGACCTTGCACCAAAGTGGAAGGTAACTGCAACAAGATTGAAGAGAGAATGATGAGGTCATGAGTACTGTAGATGTTCTCCCTCTCTCATTCGCTCTCCCACATTGAAAAGCCCTCCTCTTAACCTTGAATGAGCATCTTCCATCAACCATCATCCCATCAGCTGTCAACACGCAAGATATGGAACAGGCAAGAGCAAAGAACTTGGTGACAGGGTCGTATGTGCACTGATAACAACACCCTCCCGCCAGTGTCATCTTTCAGCACTTGCCTTTCCCTCGATTTTACTTTTTTTTTTTTTTTTTTTTTTTTTTTTTTTAGAATCATGACTAGCTAGCCTTCCGTCCTCATCATTCTCCGCTCACTTTATCATCTGAATTGGATGGTGTTGAATTATTTATGCGGTATAAGGTACAGTGGGACCCCGAGAGGTGAACAAAGTGGTATAGTAAAAAAAATCCAACCACATTCTTTTTGTTCCTTTTTGGCGACTCTTATTCAAAAAGAAGAAACAGTTTCAACAAGGGGAAGAGAAGAAGCGATTAAGAAAGTATGACAAGAAGAGATGTGGAACTGGAACACTGGAACTTAGAATGGTAGTCATACAGTATGCATTGCCACTTAAAATCTAAGGTAGTATTTTATTGATGTGTTGATTTTTGACGCTTGTGGAATGATTGATAAAACCCAACAATTAATAAAATGCCAGATATCTCTGCAAATCACCATTGCAGTATTACTTTCTTAATGAAGTTAAGACAAAGTGTTTTCTAGTTTTTCTATTTGACAGTGTGACCATTTAGGAAAATTCAAATGTTACTTAAAAGTTGCCTGTACATTCAATTATCCATCCATCCGGCTTAGCTCCTTCTTTACCACAACGGACCGATACAAAGTCCGCATCATTGCAGACGCTGCACCGATCCGCCTGTCGATCTCCCGTTCCATTCTTCCCTCACTCGTGAACAAGACCCCAAGATACTTGAACTCCTCCACTTGGGGCAGGATCTCATCCCCGACCTGGAGAGGGCATGCCACTCTTTTCCGACTGAGGACCATGGTCTCACATTTGGAGGTGCTGATTCTCATCCCAGACGCTTCACACTCGGCTGCGAACCGCTCCAGTGAGAGTTGGAGATCACGGCTTGATGAAGCCAACAGAACCACATCATCTGCAAAAAGCAGAGATGCAATTCTGAGGCCACCAAACCGGACGCCCTCTACGCCTCGGCTGCGTCTAGAAATTCTGTCCATAAAAGTTATGAACAGAATCACTGACAAAGGGCAGCCTTGGCAGAGTCCAACCCTCACTGGAAACGAGTCCAACTTACTGTCGGTAATGCAGAGCAAACTCTGAAACCGGTCGTACAGGGACCGAACAGCCTGTATCAGGGGGTTCGGTACCCCATACTCCCGAAACACCCCCCACAGTACTCCCCGAGGGACACGGTCGAACGCCTTCTCCAAGTCCACAAAACACATGTAGACTGGTTGGGCAAACTCCCATGGTTCTTGAACTTGACGGCATCCCTCACCGTTGGTGTCCACCAACAGGTTCTGGGATTGCCGCCACGACAGGTACTGAGCACCTTACGGCCACAGCTCCGGTCGGCCGCCTTAGCAATGGAGGCGTGGAACATGGTCCACTCGGACGCGTTGTCCCCCGCCTCCCCCGGAACATGAGCAAAGTTCTGTCGGAGGTGGGAGTTGAAACTCCTTCTGACAGGGGATTCTGACAGACGTTCCCAGCAGACCCTCACGATACGTTTGGGCCTGCCATGCCGGACTTGCATCTTCCCCCACCATCGGAGTCAACTCACCACCTGGTGGTGATCAGTTGACAGCTTAGCCCCTCTCTTCAGTGTCCAAGACATGCGGCCGCAAGTCCATGACACGACCACAAAGGTGATCATCGAACTGCGACCTAGGGTGTCCTGGTGACAAGAGCATATGGGGACACACTTATGCTTGAACATGGTGTTCATTATGGACAATCCGGGATGAGCACAGAAGTCCAATAACAGAACACCGCTCGGGTTCTGATTGGGGGTAGGGGGGGCGGTTCCTCCCAATCACGCACTTCCAGGTCTCACTGTCAGTGCTCACGTGAGCATTGAAGTCCCTCAGCAGAACGATGGAGTCCCCAGCGGGAGGCACAAACAACAGTCAGGAGCCGTCCCCCCACCCGAAGGCGGAGGGAGGCTACCCTCTCGTCCACCGGTGTGAACCCCAATGTACAGGCGCCGAGCCGGGGGGGCAATAAGTATGCCCACACCTGCTCTGCGCCTCTCACCCTGGGCAACTCCAGAGTGGAAGAGAGTCCAACCCCTCTCGAGAGGACTGGTACCAGAGCCCAAACCGTGTGTGGAGGCGAGCCCAACTATATCTAGTCGGAACTTCTCGACCTCACACACCAGCTCGGGCTCCTTCCCTGCCAGAGGTGACATTCCACGTCCCTAGAGCCAGCTTCTGTACCCGGGGATCGGATCGCCAAGGGGGACCCACGTTACCCTTTCGAGCTGTGCCTGGCCGGGTCCCATGGCTGCAGGTCCGGCCACCAGGCGCTCGCCTTCGAGCCCCACCTCAAGGCCTGGCTCCAAGGGGGCCCCGGTGACCCGCGTCCGGGCAAGGGAAACCTCAATCCATTAAGTATCTTTCATCATAGGGTTTTTTTTGCCGTGCATTATCTGGTCCCTCACCTAGGACCTGTTTGCCATGGGTGACACTACCAGGGGCATGAAGCCCCAGACAACTTAGCTCCTAGGATCATTGGGACACGCAAACCCCTCCACCACGATAAGGTGACGGCTTCCAGGAGGGGTACATTCAATTAAGGTTTTATAATTACAATACTTTGTCCCTGGAATTCGATTTTTTCTGTATCAACAACTGTCCCAGACCTGATGGTGTGTGTTTTCCCAGATATTCCACTGTATCTTAATTTGACTTTATTTAACCCACTTACATTATCACACAAGTTTAAAGTATAAACATGTTTAGCCTGTTGTTGGTCTATCTGAATTGAGGCAATTACTGTATGTCCCTTTCTGAAGTATTTTTCATGACTTGTATAAATAAGCATGTCTGCTTTCTTTCAGCGGCTTATTGGAAAAAAGGGTGAATCTTTGCATCACTATGTTCTGCATTTCTCAAGCAGTAAGCTCGCTGCCAACTCAGCTCAGCCAAATATTTTCTGCACATCCTGCGTGCCTCATGAGCACTTCCCGTGAGCACATACACACACACAGACCTCATCCTTTTCAAAACAAACATACATCCTTCTTAATAAAGGCCTAACAACAGCTCTGCATCAGGCTGT
The DNA here is from genome assembly GCF_024500385.1 of Phyllopteryx taeniolatus. Lineage (NCBI taxonomy): Eukaryota > Metazoa > Chordata > Actinopteri > Syngnathiformes > Syngnathidae > Phyllopteryx > Phyllopteryx taeniolatus. Next base: position 11,372,464 of record NC_084516.1, on the reverse strand, counting down.
ATTAGTTGAGTGTTTAATCCTTTGACTGATACCCCTCGAGCTTCTATCCCTCCAATTACATTTTCCCCCAAATGCACTCACACACATAATTCCTGCAAAAATAAACAAATAAATTAAGAGTTCTCCACGAGCCAGCAATTCCCACAACCCCTTTCCAATTGGATTTTAATTCAGGCAGATAAAAAGAGCTGTGGTATTAGGGTTGCCAATCTGCCATTGTAGGTCTCAGCAGGGGGTAGGGGGGGATCTTTGGGGAGGCACTCAGCTGACAGATTCCCAGCCAGTTTTCACTTCTAGGGGGGATAACAGACTGGAAGGTAGATCTCGCTCTGTCCTATTCATTCTCTAGTATTCCCTCTAATCTATGTCTCTTGGATGAAAGCAGAACATTTACTGTATGTAAAAAAATGACATCGTCTCTGATAGTCATCTTTCAGATTAACATGTATCAAGTGATGTGAGCACTGCAACAAAATATCTCACAGTAAAAAAAATGCATTTCTGTGTTTGCATGTTAATTAGTTTGTCAGAGTTAGATTAGCAGGAGAGAAGTCTTCTTTTCATTTCCGGCCTTTACACTAGAGGACGGAAGGTCAAAGGAAAGGATACGAAACTATCCTAAAATTAAGTTTTGAAAGTTGTTGCAGCATCCAAGACATGACTGGCAGTCATTCAGGTTCACTGCATGCCAACATACACAAACAGACTTATTAAAATGGGGGACAAAACTGCATCTCTGTTGTCAAATGCAGGTTGGGCCTGTCAACTGATGTAAATACTGACAGTTACAAATAAACAAATTAGGACCCATCTCTCTGGCAGCCAATAGCAGATTTCCCTGTTTACCGCCTCCATTCTCCATACAAGCATCTCTTATTCCTAAACAATACTTCCTCTTCCCATCACTCTTATCCTCTGTTGTTTGGTGTGAATGCACAGAGGAAATTTGCCAATTTGCGCTCTGCTGTTGCAGTCTTGGATGTTCTATATGGATGGATGATTGAGAGATATGGCTTGCTGCAAGGATAACAGCAGCCAACAAAATTACAGCATGTGCTGTTAGATGAAACATTCGTAAGTTCTGTTTTGTGTGACACGTGAGGTTTTACAGTGGATGGGTATTGAAAATCCTCTCCTAAAAAGCCCTCCTCATTTGTTCACCAACCAAGGTGATGTTTTTGCAGTGTTTTTTTGTTTTGTTTTAGCAGATAAGTGAAAAGATGGTAACATAAACTTTTGGAAGGAAGTTTGGCATAGATGGTTAGTTTGTCACTGAGTGTTAGTCTGGCCTGAATATTATTTCTATATTAATAAATATACTAAGAAAAACATAATTTATTTACGTATCTTTATTCTATGAAATTTACAGAATCCTCATCTAAGTGATGAATCTTTTTTGCCCATCCCTATTTCCAATAACGGTGGTTTCAGGAATTTTTGTCTAGATAAAGTTTAGCCGCATAAACAGGAATTATTCAAAAGAAACAAGAGGGGGAGAAAAAATGCTACAACCCCAATTCCAATGAAGTTGGGACGTTGTGTTAAACATAAATAAAAACAGAATACAATGATTTGCAAATCATGTTCAACCTATATTTAATTGAATACACTACATAGACAAGATATTTAATGTTCAAACTGATAAACTTTATTGTTTTTAGCAAATAATCATTACCTTAGAATTTTATGGCTGCAACACGTTCCAAAAAAGCTGGGACAGGTGGCAAAAAAGACTGAGAAAGTTGAGGAATGCCCATTAAATACCTGCTTGGAACGTCCCACAGGTGAACAGGCTAATTGGGAACAGGTGGGTGCCAAGATTGGGTATAAAAGGAGCTTCCCTGAATTGCTCAGTCATTCACAAGCAATGATAGGGCGAGGTTCACCTCTTTGTGAACAAGTTCGTGAGAAAATAGTCGAACAGTTTAACGACAAAGTTACTCAACGTACAATTGCAAGGAATTTAGGGACTACGGTCCACACAATCATCAAAAGGTTCAGAGAATCTGGAGAAATCACTGCATGCAAGCGGCAAGGCCGAAAACCAACATTGAATGCCCGTGACCTTCGATCCCTCAGGTGGCACTGCATCAAAAACCGACATCAATGTGTAAAGGATATCACCACATGGACTCAGGAACACTTCAGAAAACCAATGCCAGTAAATACAGTTCAGGGCTACATCCGTAAGTGCAACTTGAAACTCTACTATGCAAAGCAAAAGCCATTGATCAACAACACCCAGAAACGCCGCCGGCTTGTCTGGGCCCGAGCTCATCTAAGATGGACTGATGCAAAGTGGAAAAGTTTTCTGTGGTCTGACGAGTTCACATTTCAAATTGTTTTTGGAAATTGTGGACGTCGTGTCCTCTGGGCCAAAGAGGAAAAGAACCATCTGGACTTTTATGCACACAGCATCTGTGATGGTACGGGGCTGTGTTAGTGCCAATGGCATGGCTAACTTACACATCTGTGAAGGCACCATTAATGTTGAAAGGTACATACAAGTTTTGGAGAAACATATGCTGCCATCCAAGCAATGTCTTTTTCATGGACGCCCCTGCTTATTTCAGCAAGATAATGCCAAACCACATTCTGCATGTGTTACAACAGCGTGGCTTCGTAGTAAAAGAGTGCAGGTACTAGACAGGCACTGCCTGCAGTCCAGACCTGTCTCCCATTGAAAATGTGTGGCGTATTATGAAGCGTAAAATACGACAACGGAGATCCCGGACTCTTGAACAGCTGAAGCTGTACATCAAGCAAGAATGGGAAAGAATTCCACCTACAAAGCTTCAACAATTAGTGTCCTCAGTTCCCAAATGTTTATTGAATGTTGTTAAAAGAAAAGGTGATAGACAGTGGTACACAGTGACCCTGTCCCAGCTTTTTTGGAACGTGTTGCAGCCATAAAATTCTAAGTTAATGATTATTTGCTAAAAACAATAAAGTTTATCAGTTTGAACATTAAATATCTTGTCTTTGAAGTGTATTAAATTAAATATAGGTTGAACATGATTTGCAAATCATTGTATTCTGTTTTTATTTATGTTTAACACAACGTCGCAACTTCCTTGGAATTGGGGTAGTACTTTATTTAAACATATGGCCCATTTTCTTTTTACTTTATTGGATAACAACTTGTCGGGATGAGATAAATAGCACAAAAAAAGACACCTGAATGCCCTGGCAACATTCCTAATGTAGATTTTAAAGATTTGCACCTGATTCCTACTATATTAGATTTGTCTGCAACTCATGTCAGACCACCATTTTGTTTAGTCTCCATTTTTTCCATTACAAGTTCACACATGAGCAGACAGACAGTGACACATTCTGTACTTACCTAATGCTCCTCTTCTATTATTCATCCTTTGGCGTTAGACTAGAGGTTCAGCAGAATTCAAGAGCTCATTTGACCTTTATATGAATGCACTTATGATTTGATAGCAATACTTAAAATGTGCAATGTCTTCATTTGTTTAAGCTCATAAGTTAGCTAAGGTTTAGGCTAATAAAGAAGTTGCTATAGTTCTGAGATTTTACATTCACACCCCTGCACAAATAGGCAATTTTAATCATGGCTTCATCCAAAGAAATTCGTTTCTGATTCAACTCTGCAGGGATTGGGATAGGACAATGCCACTGGGAGGCAACCAGTATGTAAAAATAAAAATACCATTCATGGGTTGACTACTGGATAACAGCCATGAGTCACTTATGCCTATGTATGTATGTATGTATGTATGCCTGTATATATGAGCAAACTGTGGTTCCTGTGAGAGGAGACTGGTCAAAAAGAATTTGTTTGTTTTTTTCCTCTTGATTTGAGGTGCCAAGTATATTTTCCCATTTTTCACAGGGACTTTTAGGAGACACAGTTGAGTCAGTTTTGAAATGCACAGAGCTCCACGGCAGAGTCAGGATGAGACACTCGTCATTAGCATTTCTCAAGGAGTCTTCAGAGTATGTAGAAAGGAGAGAGGAGAAAAATTCAACAAAAATCCCAAGCGAGTGAACCAGTTGCGTAAAACCCAGAGCCCAAAATAAAACAGAAGTCAGTATAACAACTTAATTTTTGGAGTCTTTACTGCTGATATTTATATCACCATGACAACAAGGAGCTAATCTTTCATTCAATGTTCCATGGAGCTCGGTGTTATTTTTTTTTGTTCAGGCAATGTCATGCTACCTTTTCTCTCAATAAAAAAAGATTCAACCTATCTAGTTCAAGTCGGAAAACCCTGATATGGATTGGATTTTACAGAAATGTTCAAATGTGATTGCTCTGGCAGGTACTTTGCTTGCATGACATCATACTAGCATGACGCATGGTAACCTGCCAAAGCTTTAAAGTGAAAAGCAACACAGTTGGGTTTTGATTCTTAACTCCATCATAATTTTTATGGTTCCTATTTGAATTGCCTTGATTTAAAGCGATTATTTTCTGCTAAACAATTGACAGAAAATAAGGACAGACCTGGGAAAACAGCCAGAGTTAGGTTAGCATGTTGGCGTGGCCCCTGACAACAGTTTCAGTTACAGCCGTGGCCCAATGGTTAAGATCATCGCCTGCCACCGTGGGGGACCTAGGTTCAAGACCCTGACTGGACCATCTGCCAACATCCCCCGGACTCACGGCTGTGGTGTCCTTGAGCAAGACACTGATACCCCGAAATGCTCCCTGGGTGCTTCAGTTGCCCCCTGCTCCAGTGTTTACCACTAACATGTGTATGTGTTCACTGTGATGGGTTAAATGCAGAGAACAAATATTGTGTGCATGCATGCATGTTCATGACAATAAAAGATGATTCTTCTTACACAAAGTTTCTCAATTAGCCCCTTTGGGAAATTTATTTTATAACCCTGCTCTAGGACTATTATCATCCATCCATTTTTTATGGCACTATTCCTGTTCAGGGTCCTGGGTAGTTGGAGCCTATGCCATCTAAATTTGTGCAAAAGGCAGACTACCCTGGACTGGTCGCCAGTCCATTACAGGGCAAACAGACAAGCAACAGACAAGCATTCACGTTCACACCATCACTGAGTGAGAACAGACACCACACTGACTGCACAGAATTAAGTCAAGGGATCCACTACAATATCAGTGACAGGTAATGTAAAACTGAACTACAAATGAAGAGTGCCAAAAATCATCGCTTATTTGGGGACCCTGTACATCGTTTGAGAATGCAAATGTACTGCTTGGTATGGTACCTATTAGTGGAAACAAAACAGGGTCTTTAAGTTAGGGTCAACAAAAATAATATTACAGAGTGATGTGTATACGTTATGGATTGACAAGAGTGTGTGCTTTGGGTGAGAGCCCTGATTTAGAAGTTGGGTTACAATTGGCAGATGACAAGCAAACAGTGCGTTGATATGGAATACTGGATGATATGCAGTTGCTACAAGTATATGTATTAACTATAATGCAGAAGTACCATTATATCAGTCGATCTAAGTTGCAGCTTTGTAAAAGACAGTTGTTTCTGAATCGTCAAAGTTAAAAACATGGATTTTTCATACTTTCAAGTGTGGGATCATCTCATGGTAAAAGGGTCACAAAGTCAAATTACTCGCTATAATTAACATGTTGTGCGTAGTAATAATGGAATGAGTCAAGCATGTGGGAAAATACTGCCAAATCGTTCATAACATCTAACTACTTGTGAGGCTGTGAGGACTTATTTTGACAATTTATAATAGGACCTTATTATAAAATTGAAATACAGGTATATGTTCAAAAAAGATACACTGGTGGATGATTCAAACTAAAAGAGACAAAGTGGGAAACAAAGGGTAAATATTTCAATCTCTCTCCAATTAAAGACGCACAACATGGAAAAAAGTTTCTTGTGCCCCTCTCACTCCTACATTCACGGTACATTGAGAAGCTTGTGTAAGGTGCCTGTTACGACAAGTTGTGATCACACAGACTCGCTAAAACTACAGCTTGACAGCTCAAATCAAAAGTATTCAATCCCTCTTTCGGCTGCCTTTAACGCCCCTATCTGCTGACATCCGTGATCCATTTTGCAGACTAAAATGTGCGAAGAAGAAAGAAACAGGCCTTAATGTAGACTAAATGGCAGCAAAGAGGTGAACAGCCCACCCATAATTTTACAGTAGGTGGGCTACAGTCATTTGATACATGGTGTTGATGTAACCGATTCTGCCCTCATTAAAGACTTAAATCTTTCCCTTGCCGTTCTTGTTAGTATTTTCTGTCTCCCAGCTGACTTTATTTCCCGCCAATTTTCATACATTGTCCAAATATGATGTGGATGAAAGCACAGGCTCTTCGGGCATACCCATGCCCTCTGTGACCTTTGAGTGTCTGAGGAGGCTGTGCGGCTGGCCATGGCTGGTCGCCAACTCCAGCCACAGATTACTGGAGCTATTGCAAACAGTTCTCCAACTGCCAACACTCCAGTCTGCTGATATGGCCTAATTGTTCTCTTCAGCTCTGAAGTGCTATCCTGTCGCTGGCTTGGAGCTCAGAGCAAGAGCGCTGTGAGGAGAGCTCCGAAAGACAAGTTTGAACAAATGCTGCTGAGAATAGCAGCCTGAAAATACCTATACAAGCCTCCATAACAAAATTTTTCCTATGAAAAATAGGCCCACCTTGATTCCCCCAAAAAATAATGAAATAATTTATTTGGTCTTCATTGTCCAAAGCATTCAAATCCATCCATCCATCCATCTATCCATTTTCTTTACCGCTTATCCTCACTAGGGTCGCGGGCTGCTGGAGCCCATCCCAGCTATCTTCGGACGGGAGGTGGGCTAAACCCTGAACTGGTTGCCAGCCAATTGCAGGGCACATAGAAACAAACAACCATTCGCACTCACATTCACACCTACGGGCAATTTAGAGTCTTCAATCAACCTACCAAGCATGTTTTTGGGATGTGAGAGGAAACCGGAGTGCCCGGACAAAACCCACCAAGGCACGGGGAGAACATGCAAACTCCACACAGGCGAGATTTGAACCCCGGTCCCCAGAACTGTGAGGCAGATGTGCAAACCAGTCGTTCACCGTGCCGCATACAAATCCATCCAAAATATTTTCCAATGTATTACAACTACTGAGCTGAATACTTTTAACCTGATGTTAGGGTACTAGACTACCCCCCCCCCCCCCCCACCCCATGTGTGAATGAATTTTAGGTGGTTATGCAACAATATTAAACATTAAATCTGCAACTATTTTAAGAAAAGAAGGTGAGGTTAAATTCAAGAAAACCATTTGGAACCTCAGCCCAAAATGGCCTTAGAGCAGTGGCGTCGTCTATAATGGATCACCTACTGTGTCTAATTTGTACTGCAGATATGTGTCAGTGAAAAGATCTAGTACATCTATTATACTGCATCTGGGTTTAAGAAGAAAAGCCAATGGTGAAACAGTACCTGAAGAAAGTATAAGCACAGACACTACTGAGAAAAAGATGTAATACACAAATGAAAAACAGCCAGATCTCTGTATGAACCATACTGACTGTCCTTTTGGTCAGCAGCTTATAACAGGAACATCAAATTGACAGTGCTATTTTAATCATAGACAAGGCAGAGAGTAATAATTGTCTCTGCAGCCTGTGAAGCAGGCATCGGGAGATTACGTTTGCAACAGATGTCCTTCTGCTCTTTTTGAGGGCTCATTTTATTTCAACATGACTTTGTGCAACTACCAACAGAACTCTAATTTCCTGAAAAATTATTAAATTAAAAAATGAAAAAATAAAAAATTGCAAGTTGGACTTCGCTCTAATTTAAAGATAAAATATAGTCATGAATGGCACTTTTGTATAAATCCAAATCGCCGCAGTAGTGCGATGAAGTCAGGAAGCTATGATTCATCAAGCTTCCTCGTTGAGATGAAAATCACCACCCAGGCCCCTTATCTAGCCCTCTCACTGCCAAAATACACTAGAAAGCTTGCGGTCAAGTATATACATTGGCCAAACACAGGCAGATAACGTGACTGCAACAGCAGCAGTGGTACAAAATCTGATCTTACTTTCGCATTTTTGTTAGCTTTGCTATCAGATATTTGACAGTTTGATTTGATAAAGTTAATGTAGGATGATGAATTGCCTCATTGCAAGCGTCAAATTACAGCTAGATTATAATTCTGTACCGGTCTGAAAGGAAACAAAGGGAAACAGGGAAATGACAGTATGTTGGCAGAGTACAGATACAGTATACAGTACATGGCTAAACAAAAAGTACCAGTCAAAAGTTTGTATGCACCTTCTTTGACTTGTATTTTGCACTGTGTGCGTATTCATTTGGGTCGAGCTGGGGTTGGGCTATAAAAAAACAACAAAATTGGTCTGTTGCAGGTGGTATGTTTCCAGAAAGACACGTGTTCCATGGATTCTCATGTAATTTTGAGTTGACATTTGCAGCATTATTAAGCAAAGCAAAGCAAATTTATTTAGATAGCGCGTTTCATACACAAGGTAACGCAAAGTGCTTTACATGATTAAAAGCATTTAAAAACAAAGAAAAAAAAGCTTATAAACATTTAAAACAAAGAGAAAAATAAAAATGCAATTAAAACACCGTACAGTGCAAGAAATATCATTTAAAAGTGTAATGCTCTAAAAAGCGTGAGAAAAAAGAATAATTTTTAACCCGGACTTAAAAACATTCACACTTGGGGCTGACATCACTTCTGTTGGCAACTTATTCCATTTGTGTGCAGCATAAAAGCTAAATGCTGCTTCACCATGGTTGCTTTCGACCCTGTGCTACACTATTTGACCTGACTCTGTAGGTCTCAGTGTCCTACTGGGTTTATATTCCATTAGCAATTATTTAATGTATTCAGGACCTAAACCATTTAGTGATTTATCGACCAGTACCAGAACTTTAAAATCTATTCTAAAGCTAACTGGGAGCCAGTGTAGAGACTTTAGAATTGGAGTAATATGTTCTGACCTCTTGGTTCTGGTCAGAACCCTAGCTGCAACATTCTGAAAGAGCTGCAGCTGTTTAATGCTCTTTTGGGGGGAGTCCAGTCAGAAGATACTTGAGATAAAAGCATGGATGGATTTGCTTGTGTCCAAAAATTCAAATGAAGTCATAAACGCTGGTGCACTCTTAAAGGTATAATAATCCTTAGTTTCCTTTCCTCCACTTAGTGATATTGTAGGATAGTTTATTTTTCTGAGCAGCATCTGTAATATGTTTTAATTTGAAATGTCAACATTTCATTTGAAGAGAGGGAAGTATGTTTATTTTTGCATTGATAACTATATTTGTATGGAGTGGATCTATTTCATTATTTCATTTTTGGGACGACTAAGTCAGAATGGTTATTCTCTCTCCGTGTGATATTATTTCACCCACGACTTTTAACTTGAGATAAACACTCACTATTATACCGCTAAAGAGTGCTGCCGTTACAATATTCTTAAACAATTCGGCGGTATGAGGGGGAGTGGTTGTGGCAGGCCGCGGAGGGCCGTCTAGTGGGGCTTCCCGGTGGCAGCCGCGGCTTCACGAAGTGGAGGTCCATTAGCAGCCGATGCCGGCCCGTGGGTCAGCGTTTGCTGGGACCGAGGCCAGTGCGAACAACAAAGCGCCTCTCGCCCAATCGATTGCGACGAGACACTCAGACCGGCATAGCGGCTACGCTGTAACCTTGGGAGGGACTCCGGGCACTAATTTGTTTCTGCATTCCTCCCAAGGCAGCCTTTAGGTCACGTGGGCCAGTCAGCCAATCAGTGTATTTTTTGTGACGTACCCACGTGGTCACATGGGTTACGTGTCCAATCAGGTGCAGTTATACTCTTAATGAGGAAGTGGAGTGCTGTAGTCTGGCTGAAGCAGCCTGGGTAACCGATGTGGCTGCGTATAGCCGGCCAAGCTAAATTTTAAACACAAGTATTTTATACTG